>NC_087156.1:24089496-24116996 GCF_035594125.1 Scylla paramamosain | reverse complement strand
CACTACCGAGGAGGGAGAGAAGGTTGAAGAGAAAGAGAGGAAGGGTGTAAAATGTGTATCATGAGACAGAGAGAGAGAGAGAGAGAGAGAGAGAGAGAGAGAGAGAGAGAGAGAGAGAGAGAGAGAGAGAGAGAGAGAGAGTCAGGCGAGGAACCCTAAGGTGTTACACGACTATTTGAACTCTGATAGGTTGGTTTCTCCCTCTTCTCCCCTCCTTCTTACCCCTGCCTGCCTCACCCAACCCCTCCTCTTCCCCTTTGTCTCCCCCACACGCCTCCAGTCCCCCCACCCCCTGGACTCTCTCACTCCTCCATTAGCGGGTACTTACACGGTCTGACGTGCGTAGAGGATCAGATGCAAAATTATTATAAACGTCCCACAAACAGCGAGCAATGAAATAAGTTTAGAATGTGTTGCTTAAATTATAGCACGGGAGTTTAGTCGTGTGTGTGTATGTGTGTGTGTGTGTGTGTGTGTGTGTGTGTGTGTGTGTGTGTGTGTGTGTGTGTGTGTGTGTGTGTGTAAGGAAAACTCACCCTCACAAATGAAGTAATCCTCTTGCACTTATCCATCGTCGGTGCCTCCTCCTCCTCCTCCTCTTCCATCCCACCACCCCACTCCCCCACAGCTCACTACTGCTGACACACGGCTACAAGGCTGCACACACACACACACACACACACACACACACACACTTTGTCCATTCACCATTCACAACTCAATACATTCCTACACAATCTTATCCTCACCATCACGTTCATGTATGCAGTACGTATATACTTCAAGAAACGGAGTGAAGAAAAAGCCCTATAGTAATATAAATCAACCATGGAAAAGAGAAAATATGAGACAAAATACTTAAAAAAAAAAAGAAAAGGAAGTCATCCCATCATCAACAGCAGCAGCAACAACAGCAACAGCAGACAAAGTCAAGGACCGTCAAAGTATTCATCAAGCCGCCGCCAAAGACACGCCACCTTCAATCCTCCTGCTGCCGCCAACACACCTTTCCCACACTTCGTACATTTTCCCTCGGCCTATGACCAGATTATGACACACGCAGCATTTTATTCTCTACTTCTGGTGAACTCAGAGATGCCTCGCCACCGCTGTATTGTGGAGGTGAGGGGATGGAGGAACGGAAGAAGAAGAGGAAGGGGTGAGTGGGGGAGTAGGGAGGAAGGAGAGGGGGAGGTGCGTGTGTCCGGCTGCTGCGGCTGGTCGATCAAGGGTGTAGTTGTCAGTCGGACTGGTTACTTCTCTTGGAAGAGGCGCCAGTGTGTGTGTGTGTTTGTGTGTGTGTGTGTGTGTGTGTGTGAGAGAGAGAGAGAGAGAGAGAGAGAGAGAGAGAGAGAGAGAGAGAGAGAGAGAGAGAGAGAGAGAGAGAGAGAGAGAGAGAGAGAGAGCGCCAGCCAGCCTTTCATGGGTAAACACCATTAAGGTGGAGCCAGTGGCCTCTAGTGTGCTTGTAATAGACTAATTCATCATGTCGCGGGGTTCTTGTTGGGCGGCGCACGGCATTTGACTGTTAAACTGTACGAGCCCAACTTGCAATATTCCCTCGGCGGGGAAAACATCCCCCTCCCAGTTTTCTTTCGGTCGGAAGGAAAAATGGCTAATGTTGTACCCGCTTCGGTAATTGGTTCATTAGCCGCCCAAAGAGCCAATCAGTGCTCGCCTTGTGACCGCCCGCGCTCTGTCGTGACTAATAGATGGAACCAATGGGAACTCGCCATCTGTGCAGCAAATAAACAGAAGACAAACGATAAGCGAGGTCGGCCGGGCTATTACCACCGAAGCGCAATGTTTATGGCCATACATATATTCCTCAGTTCCTTTGTTTTAATCAAATAAACGATTAGATCGCTACCTCGGCCTGTGGGAAGCGCTGGTGGCCGTGAGCGTTTTCCAATCACACGAGGATTTTATGGGAAGAGCGTGCAAGGAGCAAGAAATGATACCAGCCCCGCGGAAAATGCCTCTCGCTTCCAATATTGCCAGACGTTTTTCATCGGTTCTCCTTTACCCTCCTTCCTCCAATATTCCGCTGCTGCTCACATCACAATTCTATTTTCCATTTCTAGGAGATGGTTTTTGCTAACATTACAGGATGACCACTACCACCACCACCCCCGTTACCACGACCTCCACCTCCAACCCCCTTCACTTCCACTTCCTCCTCCACGCCCTCCAGTGTTGTCCATTAAATTCACGGGTTCTTATGGCAAAGGTTTCCAGCAGCGAGGTTTAGCGTGCCTGTAGCCGACCGTTGGCACCACTGGCTCTCGTTTCCCCGCCAAGGGTTGGGAAGAAGCTGGGCAGTTTATGGGCCCTTGTGAGGCGATGGTGCGGTAATAGTTGCTTACTGGCCATTACCGTGTGTGTGAGGGGGCCCTGCTGCTCACCCCTCACCCCTCACCTACGTCCCTCACTCCCGCCTCACCTCTTACTCACGCCCCCCTCACTCCCGCATCATCCCTTACCTATGCTCCCTCACTCCTGCTTCATCCCTCATCTTCTACCCACACTCCCTCATTCCTACCTCACACTCATCTTGTCCTTACTCCTGCTTAGCCTCTTACATACGCCCCCTCACTCCTGCTTCATCCCTTATCCCTCCTCCCTTATCCACGCTCCCTCACTCTTACCTCACTCTCATCTTCCCCTTACTCCTGCCTCATCCCTCACCTTATGTCCTCATCTCTCATCCACACCTCCGTCTCACCCGTCGTCTTGCCCCCACACCTGATCCACCCCTCATCCACTGCCCCATTCACTTCCACCTCATCCCTCATTTTGCCTCCACTCCCACTTCGCCATACATCTATTGCACTCCCGTCTACCTCACACTTTTCTTCCACCCCTTTTTCATTCCCTCATCATTCGCCCTTTACCTTGTCGTCAACTCTTATTCATGCCTCATCATTCCCTCATTCATCCCTGATCTTCCTCCACTCCTCCTTTATTCTTTTTTTCTTCTTCACTAACACTCCCAACAGCGTCTCCATTCTTCCGCTGTGATCTATTCTAGTACAGATGTAATATAAGAATGCAAACCACTAGCATCATTTAGATAAGCGTCACTGTCCTTCACACTCATCGTCACCACCACCACCGCCGTCGTCGCCGTCGTCATTGCCACCACCCAGACGGCGCCATGGATTTTGCCGCACACACATAAATATGCAAGAGTATTTCACCAGACAGACTGAACACATGCAATTGAATCTCGACACGCTGGCACACTTTTATTCTACATACGTAAACACACACACACACACACTTGATACCAACGATATGCTAAAACTGCGTCCTCTTATATTGTGTGTGTGTGTGTGTGTGTGTGTGTGTGTGTGTGTGTGTGTGTGTGTGTGTGTGTGTGTGTGTGTGTGTGTGTGTGTGTGCACGCGCGCGTGTGTGACTGCATCCATACACGCGAAAATTTTGTAAGCAATGTTTTCAGAGGCCTGGAAAGTCAGTTATTCCGGTGGGTAGCTTATACCGGCGTGTCAGGCGAGCCGTCCACTGTGTGTGTGTGTGTGTGTGTGTGTGTGTGTGTGTGTGTGTGTCGTTGACCTGCTGTGCACACCAGGGAGAACGCACGGAAAGGAAGAGTGTATACAGTAATGCAAAGCGCGCACACACACATACACACACACACACTCACCAGTCACTATTTTAACTTGTATTATGTGAGCGTGGACATGGAGAAGCATTCAGAGGCGCATCACAAACACGCCAGACATTCGGGAATTCGATGTAGACACAGGTGAGCGCAACAGCGATTTTTATCACCGCAGACTGATTGAGTTAAAAAGAGGCAGCCTTGTAAATACAGCATTATATTTCTACACGGGTATCTAGACATTCACTTCGCCGGGGAGAGGATTCCAGGAAAGAGTTCAAGTGTTCGTTTGCTTACGATGAACTGGAGGATGTACAGGTATTATTCCTACCTGAGAAATACAATGTGTGTGTGTGTGTGTGTGTGTGTGTGTGTGTGTGTGTGTGTGTGTGTGTGTGTGTGTGTGTGTGTGTGTGTGTAATAAAAGAATAAGTTTATGTGTTGAGTCAGTGTTTCTTCCTTCTCAGCGTACAACTCGTCAGTTCATTGATATATTAGTTCTAAGTTATATGCATAAGGAAGCAAAAGGAACATAAAGGAAGAACAAGTAGTAGCTAACCTGTCATCTATCCCTCATGAGGCTGGTTAAGTGAGGTAGGCGCGGACGGTTATCGGCTGGAAGAGATCTGGCAAGGTAAAGGTCTGTCCCCTGTGAGCTATGGTGGTGGTGGTGGTGGTGGTGGTGGTGGTTGCTGTCGTTTTATACCGATGATGACAAAGACAACCATAACGATAATAATGATGATCACCTTTATATAACTGGTACAGTATAGTTTTTTTTTCATCGTTTCATCACATCCTCCGTGGATCAGAGCGAAAAAAAAAATGTATGCAGAAAAACACGACTAAATAAACCAAATATAACAAGTAGAAGCAAAACTCATCAAATATTGCACAAATCAGGCAATGATTACTCAGATCCTTTTGGCAACATAGACTGCGGGTAATAAAGAGCACAAGGAGGGGGAGGATGAAGGGAAGCAGTGAGGGAAGAGGAATTTACTCGCGGGAGAAAGAGCATAGTACATTTTGAAGGAGTATGTTCAAGGAAGCGTGAAAGAGGAGTACAGGAAGGAATCTTTGACTAATATAAGAGTGCACAAGGAGGAGAGGAGGTCCGGACGGAAGGAAGAAGACAACAGATGGTGGGGTAGGGGAGAGGAAGCCCCAACACCCACTCCCATGAAGGATAACCAGTGCTCAGGATGGCTATATAGGTCTTCCTTACCCACACACCCACACCCGTATCCACCTCACACCTATACCCCTATCCACCTTACCCACATCTATATCCACACCTGCACTCTCTCACATCCACACGCCACGACTCTCCTTCGTCTCCCTATACAATCCACATCAATAACAAACCACACATCCACTAAACAATAGGAAACTCCCCATCGTTTATTTTTTTTACATCCTATACACCCTAACCTAATTTTACCAGCCTAATCTAACTTAATTACTGTTACCGGTAGCCCCACACGTAGCACCTTTACCTACATCTACACCCATCACGAAAATATTCACACCATTTACACTATTTTCCACACTCATTACCTCCGCATCTGCACCCAATTAACACGCCCGTTCTTCACACCACTCGCTCTACATTTACAATCACCAGTGAAGCCGATCGTATACAGACAGTGCACTCCCGTATTCAAACCCACACGCCTACAACCACACCCAGCATGCTCATATATTTCGACACCAACAAATCACTCTTACCATCAGCAGGTGTCCCATGAGGCGGCATCTCCTCCTGCTCCCCACCATCGCCCTACCCATCACCCACCTCTTCGCACAGGCGGGAACAGCTGTCTTACGGCCGCCGCCCCGTCCTGGCACCACCACCACCATCCAACACCAACACCATCACCCTGAAATGGAGACGTACTCGCCGCCCTCAATTAACCGCGAGACCCTGAGTGCTAATGAACAAGTAATTGGTGTGTGAGGCCGCCCTGGAGACATCCTGAGGAGCCTTTCGTTCAGCCTGGCGAAGTACAAAGGCTCAGGGAAGGCTATAGCGCGCCCCTAAAGTTCTGCACCCGCCGGAAGACGCTACACCAGACAGCCACCGTCAGGCAGGATCCAGTGCGGCATTCAGGGCGTGGCCGCTGGTGTGGCTGACAGGCTGCACGTGTGAAGGATGGCCGTAAAAGGCAAAACGAAAAGGGAGTGAAGGAAAATGGTATGTGGGTCGAGAGCAGGGTGTGGGTAGAGGCCATGTGCGGGCCGCCATGCTGCCTGACGGAGCGGGAGTTATGATCCGGGTAAGCACTCCAGGGGGCGCAATTAACACTTTATTACATCTTATTATAACATCTTAATGCCTCACCAGCCGCTACTCAGCCATCGCCCTAATGTGTCTCGTTACTCAAGGCGCCTCCCGCCCCGCATCTCAATACTGAAGTTGATATTACTGTATGATTTATTGCCACTCTATTCCTGCTTAAATTAAGGCTGTGGTGAGAGAGAGAGAGAGAGAGAGAGAGAGAGAGAGAGAGAGAGAGAGAGAGAGAGAGAGAGAGAGAGAGAGAGAATCATTTACTTTTTATTTATCTATTTACTTTTAACAAGTCCAATGGAACTGTGGCTCAGGTGAGGAAGACGTGAGGACTACCCCCGAAAAATACACAAATTTGTCCCAGGTGAGTTTTTTAACATCATCTTCAGACGCCGGCCCCATAAAACGACAATGTTTAACTTCTCTGTGTATCTATCTATGTTTTACAAATCTCAAACTGGTCCTGCTTAGTACCATTTTCCTAGTTAATGGGAAGACTCAAACTAACCCGTGCGTAATGTGCACTTAACACCTTCCTCCTCCTTCTCTTCTTCCTACTCCTCCTCCTACCGTTCCTGTATCAACCTTCCTTCCCTCAATTTACTCTTTCATGAACCTACCTATTTCTTTATTTACTCTCTCTCTCTCTCTCTCTCTCTCTCTCTCTCTCTCTCTCTCTCTCTCTCTCTCTCTCTCTCTCTCTTTCTCTCTCTCCTCGACCTTATTCTCCCTGCTTGTTATTAGTCCGAGACATGAACATCCACCAGTGTCATCAGTCCCATCCACTTGGCCCTCCTAAAAACGTAAGGTGCAGCATGTACTGTGTAACTCAACACATCCTAACAGCCCCGCACTACCTACGCAAGACCATGAGCGTCACTACCACCTTCTGTCTTCCCCGGATCCTTTGTTCCATTCGCATTTGTATAGTTCTCAAAAAAATATCCCTTACATTGATAACACACTAGCGCCATTTTGATGATAGTTTATTCATAGTTAGTCTGCGGATTGTCCTTTGCGTGATTGAAAAAAAGGCAATAATCCGAACCTGCAGAAGCATCATTTTTACTTTGTCATCTTAACCTGATAATTGGCTCTATTATTTTAGTATTTATGTAAAACACTAAGAGAGTCTTTTTTTATGTACTTTTGTTATTTAATTACTTTATATTTGCATTCCTTATCTTTCCTTTGTCCCTCAATAATAGACAGGCGCCGTAATGAAGGCCATGGAATACAAGGTCTCGGAGGTACACAGACAAAGCCAACCCAGCGCTGTCTCTTCCTCGTCTCTCTCGGAGCGCCGCACAGCCACCAGGTAAAGGTACTTGGTGATGCGTTTCCATTTCGTAACCCTAAAGGCCGGCCCCGTGCCTCCCCGCCCCTCCCCACCTCCACTCCCCCCGCCACCCAACACGTGCGGATGACACAGCGGGCAAATGAGGGGTGAGGAAGGAGGGAGAGAGGGAGGCTGGGCCATACAGAGGAGGGAGGAAGGGGCGGCAGAAGGGGGCTACACACAATTACAGCATCAATTCATTAAGCACTTACCGGCAGTTAGGGAGAGCTAATGGCCAGAGCCCCACACCAGAATTTGTAGCGATGATGGATGATCCACGCCCAGGTAACAAGGGGGAGTGGGCGGGGAGGCTGCGCTTGGTCCTTTCGCGGCCTTCTGAGGGAGATGAAATAAAATGCATCATGAAGCATTTGCTTGGGAAGAAAATATCATATTCTAAAAGGCTAATCGGGAGACATTACTATTGAATACCGATTAGAGTGGACCAGCAGCTAGCTGCAAAAGAACCAATGGGCGGGGCTCTTGCAAGACGGTGGGCGGGGCCTGGCACGGGCGGGCGTTCATTGGCTGAGCGGCAGCAATATCGTTTACACAGAGGCGGCGGCTTGCAAGCGGTTGGATGGCAGTGTGGCTCATTACTGATACTCCTGAATATTATTGTTTCCATTATCCATGACTGCCGCTTCTGGCCAATAAGCGAGAGGTGGATCAGGAGATAATAGCGGGAATAGGAATAACAGTGGAGAAGGATGTAAGCCATCAAGATAGTGATGGATCGCCTCACTATCTCCCTCCACACCACTTGGCGTTCCCAGGCTGCGGCTGCTGCTGCTGCTGCTGCATGCGAATGACCTCTCCAGGAAGCTCATCAGACGTTGTGTGCTCCGCGTTATCGCAATAAGCAACTCACTATAACGCTGATTGCACATACGTTACCTGGCCATCATTCGTATATTAGGCAAAGGAGGGGCGGTTTCCGTGTGCCGATTCGCCTTGCCTTGCGACCCCTCGTCTTTCCCCTCACTGTCCCCTTCAAAACCAAATTCTCATTTCCTGCTTAGCCAATAGAACAGCTCGGGTCTCGTGACGTCACTCCCGGACTCCTCCCCCACCAGGCGATCTGGCGGTGCTGAGGACCGTGTTTATTTTGTAATTGTTCGATGCCGATTCAAGAAGGCGAAAAGGCGATTGCGAGCAACAGTTTATCAAAAATATTATTTTTTCTGCTATGAAATGAATTTATACGATCGTGGCGATGCCCAAACTGATAGTGCTGCTGGCAACCCGGGACATCCGCGGCCCCGCCCCCGGCCCACCTGAGCACGTGCTGGCCGGGGTCACGTGAAGACCACACCGTCCAGCCACCTGCCCACCACCACACCTCTGCTCGCCACCACACCCACTGTCCCGTGCCTCCCTTTCCGCCGCTGGACACAGTGTGTGGCACGTGTGTACGAGTGTGTGAACAGTGATACAGTGCGGAGAGTGACTCGCTGTTAACTGTGAGGAAAAGAGGCCCACCACGTCAGACTGACACCGATCGGCTAACCTTCATGGGTGACCACAACACATCCACCACGCTCACACCCAAGGCGGAGCCCCGCTCAGCCCCCGCCAGCCCACGTCTCGAACTCAAGATGGAGGCCGCCGAGGAGGACGCCAAGGCACAGCGAACAGAGCTCGAGCCACCCTCCCACAAGGAACCGAAATCCACGCCCACGCCCACGCCCACGCCGCTGGACCTGAGTCACCGAGAGGCTGAAAAGGTGGCCAGCAAACAGCGGCGTTCTTCCGGAGTGACACTATTTCCAGGACTGACCATCACTCCTGGCCGTGGACGAGGGGAAGACGCACCCCTTACACCCTCACCGACGCCCTCCCCGCCAGAGCAATCTTTTCCAAGATTCCATTTCGGGCGAGGGGGCGCCACTCCGGCAGCTGCTACAACACACCTTCCCAAAACAGCCACGTCCACCTCATCCGCCGCCAACAGTTCGCCTTCGTCGCCGACGCTCCAGCGCACACAGGGCCGCTCACATGACGGCGACGGCGTGGGCGTGGAGTCGTGGTGGTACCCTGGCCTGGTGGGAGCCGAGCTGTTCCGCGGCCTGCCTGACCTTCAGCTGCCCTTTCCTGGCCTGCCTGCCTTCCGTGAGTATTACTACCATCTACGCCTACCACCTCATAAACCACAGATAAAAATTACCTAGCTGAGGCCTGATACTGGGGATTCCCATGAACAGGGGGATAGGGATGTGAGGGAACGGAACGGGACCAATTTATCACCTTCCCCTAACGAACTGTGCCACACAAGGGGCAAGGCCGCGGCGCTGCCTCCATTAACGTCATGACTTGCCGTCCGCCCATCCTGTGAGGCCGCGTCGCCTTCATTAGTGCAAGGTCTGCCTCATTATCATATGAAGGCCGCCAGGCTATCGTGACGCCACTGTGTGAAAATGTTTCAAAATTTATCGCGGATCCATTCAATAAATATTCCATAAAAAGTTATCTCTTGATACGCGTTAAATAATAATAATAATAATAATAATAATAATAATAATAATAATAATAATAATAATAATAATAATAACGTGGCGAGGCAGGGAACATGATTCACACCCGCCCCGGGACAGTTATTTGTGTCACGTTATTGATGTTGATGTTGTTGTTGTTGTTGTTGTGATGATGATGATGATGATGATGATGATGATGATGATGATGATGATGATGATGATGATGATGGTGATGATGATAACGATACTAATAGTAGTAATAATAATAATAATAATAATAATAATAATAATAATAATAATAATAATAATGATAATAATAATAATAATAATAATAATAATAATAATAATAATAATAATAATAATAATAATAATAATAGTAACGATAATAATAATAATAATAATATTAATAATAATAATAATGATAATAATAATAACAATAATTTTTATATAATTTTATTGTTATATAATTTATTATCATTATTATTATTATTATTATTATTATTATTATTATTATTATTATTATTATCATTATTATTATTATTATTATATTTTTTTATCATTATTATCATCATGGTCATGACCATCATCATAACAAGAAGAAGAACAACAACAACAACAACAACATTAACAACAATAACGTGACACAAATAAATGTTCCGGCGTGGGTGTGAGTCGTGTTCCCCGCCCGTCACAATGCCATGCTCCGCCACACAATCCTCCGCTCGTTTGTCAGCGAATCACTGAGCTGCAGCTTCACTCAGGTGGCGGTGGTGGCGTGGAGGGCCGCAGACCAGCCTCGGCCCCGCAGCGCACCGCCTCACGGCCTTGGCAATGATCCCTCTCCCGGCGAGCAAACACCTCCAGCTCGGCGGGTGTTAATTACTGGTGGGGGGAGCAGCAGCAGGAGATGGAGGAGCGGGAGGGGTACATGGTCTGGGGTGCTCAAGAATGCTGCTACCACCTCGACAGATTGTTGCTGCTGCCGTTATTACCGCTATTGCCATTACTATAATTGCCTCAGCTAATTTCATTACCTCTCCATTAGTAACGGCAATTCTTGTCAGTACAATGCCGAGGAAATACATCGTGACGGCTGCCGTGCTGCATGCGGGGATATCACGTAAAGTATGACAGATATTATATGCATTCAGAACTTTACACTAAATACCAGCGACTCTTGTGACTACCGGTGCTGGTGCTGCAACTACTACTACTGTAACATACTACTATTATTACTGTTACTACTACTACTACTACTACTACTACTACTACTGCTACTACTACTACTACAGCTTATTATTATTATTATCATCATTATTACAGTATTAACATTACTATCATCATCACTATTACAATTATTTTCATTACTATTATCATCATCAACAGCACCAGCAGGGGTGGTAGTAGTAGTAGTAATGGCGGTGATGGTGATGTTAATAATAATAATAATAATAATAATAATAATAATAATAATAATAATAATAATAACAACAACAACAACAATAACAACAACAACAAAACAAATAATGGCCACAAACTCCCGCCTCCCCGCCGCGTCGCCCAACACTCCGCCGCCCTCCCGCCGCCCGCTGCCCGCCCTCCGCTGCGCGCCGATAATAATTGAAATCTTCCTCCAATATCCGGCCCGTAATGTGCTTCTTATAATTAAACACCGAGGTGCGAGACAGACAGAGAGAGAGAGAGAGAGAGAGAGAGAGAGAGAGAGAGAGAGAGAGAGAGAGAGAGAGAGAGAGAGAGAGAGAGAGAGAGAGAGAGAGAGAGAGAGAGAGAGAGAGAGAGAGAGAGAGAGAGAGAGAGAGAGAGAGAGAGAGAGAGAGAGAGAGAGAGAGAGAGATTTTGTAAGTATTCAAAAACGCTCACCTGCCTGCATAACATAACAAATAAGTAATACAAAACAATACCAAGGAAGCCACAAACATCATCTGCATGTCACGGAGGAATCTGACCACACACACACACACACACACACACACACACACACACACACACACACACACACACACACGTTAGATTGTTCCTGAGGTGTGCACGATGCAGGACTACCAGCTCTACCATCACCTCAGGACAGGACGCAGGGGGGGGGGGAGTGGCCGTTTTCTGCCGCTCTGCCCTCTGCCCCTCACACCTCCCTGTCGATATTCCTGCCGGAGTAGAGGCCCTGTGGGTGAGAGTTACGCCCTCCTGCCATCCCAGCAACACACCCTCCATCATCGTGTGCGTCGTGTACTACCCCCCTCCCCCCCAGCCACCACAGCACAGTTACTCACCACTCACATCATTGACACTGCTGATGCCCTGAGGGTGAGGTATCCTGCCGCCAAGCTGGTCATCTGTGGGGACTCTAACAGATTAGATATCAGCGATATCCTACACCAGCTACACCACACCCAGGTCGTGGACTTCCCCACCCACCAGCAAGCTACCCTCGACCTTATACTGACAGAACTGGGCCAGCAGTACTCGGCCCCCAAGCCGCTGCCTCCCATGGGACGGAGCACCCACCTCTCCATACTGTGGACACCCACACCCACCACCTCGATCCTCCGGTCAGCTGTCACCACGACCCACCGCCCCATGCCTGACTCAGCCATGAGGGAGTTTGGGCAGTGGGTGACACAACACCCGTGGACCGAGGTGCTGGATGTGGAGGACGTCCACTCAAAATGGCACAATTACGTCGCCACCACCACAGAAGCCTTCCACCGCTACTTCCCAGCCAAGAGCGTCACAGTGCACCCGTTTGATGCCCCCTGGATGACGCCCCGCATTAAAAGACTCATGCGTCAGCGGACCTGGGCGTTCCACGCTTGCCAAGGCAAGCTATTACCCGGACAAGATACACCACCTCAAGCTGGCCAACAACAGACAGTGGTACGCTAAGATCAAAGCTTTGTGTGGCCTACAAAAGCACACTTCATCCCTTCCTTGCACCTCACACCTTCCTGCTAATCGCGCGGCTCAGGAGATGAACGATCACTTTGCTGCTATCTGTCAGACCTTTCCTCCTCTCCACACCACTCCGCTTCCTGCCTATCTTCCCGCTCCCCCCCTCCCATTGTCCAGGCGATGGATGTTTTTAAGAGAATACTCAAATTCAAACCAAGATCCACCACACCCACTGACCTTTCTATAAAAAAATCACAAGGAGTTTGCTGTAGAGCTAGCAACACCGCTATCCTCCATAATAAACACCTCTCTCTCCCAACACTCTTGTCCCGCGGACTGGAAGACATCTTACGTCACCCCCATCCCCAAAACTTCCAGTCCACAGTCACTCAATGACCTCAGGCCAGTCTCTATCACCCCCATCCCTAGTCTTATTTGTGAAGATTTTGTGTATGACTGGGCCTACACCAAATTTGTAATACCGTGGATATCAGACAGTTTCGAAATATTAAAGCCACCTCCACCTCCACCACAGCCACCTGGACAAGCGAAACACCTCTCTAGCTGTTGCTTTTGTGGACTTCAAAAAAGCCTTTGATCTTGTTGATCACACTGTTGTCATCAGCAAGGCAATAATAAGTCTGGGTCTCCCTCCTAACCTGGTAGCGTGGCTAGCCGACTTCCTCACAGGGAGGCGTCAGGCCGTTCGCTATCAGGGCTCTGTCTCTAATTTCCAACAGCTGACATGTGGGGTCCCCCAGGGGACCAAGATAGGTCCACTTTGCTTTCCCCTCCTCATTAATGACGCCCTTACTGACACTCCCCATCGCTGGAAGTATGTGGACGACTGCACCGTGGGCGTCCCAGTTTCCAACAAGAACCCGGACTACTTGCCACTGCAAGCTATTCTGGAGCGACTGCAGACGTGGACGGAGGAGAGCAGGATGACCATCAACCACAGCAAAACTGTGGTGATGCATTTCTGTACCTCCTCTGTACCAGTGCCCCCTTCCCAGCTCACAGAGGGCCATCACCCTCTCCAGGTGGTCCGATGTGCTAAGCTTCTCGGAGTCACGGTGGACGACCAGCTGACCTGGAAGCAACATGTTGCCAGCACCGTAAGATCTACTACCTACAGGCTGTACATGCTGTGCAGACTCAGGTCGCTAGGGACGCCGACAGACGAGTAAAGGGGGGTGTACCTCACTTCATCCTCCCCAAACTCATGTATGCCTCCCCAGCGTGGTCCTCCTCCCTCACACACACTCAACAGCTACAGCTGGAGAGTGTGCAGAAAAGGGCGTGCAGGGTCATCTTTGGCCCTGCCTACACCACCTAAGATGAAGCCCTGACCACCCTGAGTCTGTCCAGACTATCCACCAGACACCGAGAGGCTCTGGAGAAGTTTGCAAGGGGACTGTTGCATCATCCACCTCTCAGATACATGCTGCCGCCTGACGCGCCTCGCCCGGTTCGTGGCACCAGACACCACAAGATAAAGGCGCCGCGCACAGACCAGTACAGACTCAGCGCGATTCCCACCATGGTGCGAGCCATCAATCAATAGTATTTCCCTTCTAGATTAAACTTAGCTTTAGGATAAATGTTAAGTATTTCCCCACCCCCTTTGTACATTTTCAGTTTGTTAACTGCCTAAAGAATAAACCGTTTATTATTATTATTATTATTATTATTATTATTACACACACACACACACACAACCAAGCGTTACACCCTCACTAAGTCAACAATAAACCCGTACTTTAACAATCACATGACTTGGGTGCATGTAGTGGAGCAGCGGGAGGCAGCGCGCCCTGAGACACTACAGTGAGAACACAAAGCTACACAGCGCCGTATGAGCATCCCATCTGCCGGACCGTCCCGCTGCAGGATGGTCTTCGCGGCATTACGTAACAATCTAACGAGAGAGAGAGAGAGAGAGAGAGAGAGAGAGAGAGAGAGAGAGAGAGAGAGAGAGGTGTTTAAACCACGATAACAGGAATTCCAATACTAGACTCACTTAACACGAAAAGCAATATGCAGCATCAGAGTAAACAGCACGCCGCCATATATATATATATATATATATATATATATATATATATATATATATATATATATATATATATATATATATATATATATATATATATATATATATATATATATATATATATATATATATATATATATATATTACTTAAATGGAGAGTATCAGGAAGAGGTCTACTGAATCATAAACTATGTGTGCGTATATAAATGACGAAATGAATGAAAAAAAGTTATGTAAGATGAGAAGAGATTTAATGATAGTACTACACATTTGTTAATCATTATTTTCTTTATTATTATTATTATCATTATTATTATTATTATTATTATTATTATTAGTAGTAGTAGTAGTAGTAGTAGTAGTGGCATCACCATCATCCTTACTCGTATTATCATAATTTCTTTATTTAGATATCAGTATACACACACACACACACACACACACACACACACACATACACACACACACACACACACACAGAAACCCAAACATCTGCCTTTGAGAACACATTCAAACTAACACAACCCAAACCAGAATGACACCCGACAAAGATAATCCACCCAGACAGTCACACGCCACCGCACATCTCATCACCGCAGCGCCGCATCCTGGTCACCGCTGGCAAAAATTTCCCTACTGCCAATGAGAGAGAGAGGCGGCTGGGAGTGATTGATTGATGGGATTTAAGGCGCCACAACAATAGGGTCGCTATGGGAGGGATGAGTATACCACAAGAGGGTGATGGGAGGGGAGCGGCTAAAGACTACAGGGATGGGTAAAAAATTAATAAGCAAATGTATGGAAAATGATGAGGGATGAGGATTTAAGAGATGAGGAAAGGAATAAACACGGAAAGGACGGAGGTGGGAGAAGGGAATGGAGAAAGAAAGTAATGATTTACGGAAAGAGGGAAGGAAGGAAGATGCCACTCAAGAGTGTGAATATGGAAGTTGAGAGAGTAGGAGAGAAAGGTGCAAAGAAAAATAGAAAGAAAGGTGAAAGAAGGGAAGAAAAAGGTTATCCACAAGAGAGAGAGAGAGAGAGAGAGAGAGAGAGAGAGAGAGAGAGAGAGAGAGAGAGAGAGAGAGAGAGAGAGAGAGAATCATAATAGTGCTGGGACATGAAGGAAAGACAGTGTGGAAGAGCTAGGAGAAAAGAGGATAGGGTAGGGTGTGCAAGAGTAGAGAAAGAGGAAACGATAACAGTAGGAAGGCGAAAGGGAGGGGGAGGAGGAGGAGGAGGAGGAGGAGGAGGAGGAGGAGGAGGAGGAGGAGGAGGAGGAGGAGGAGGAGGAGGAGGAGGAGAAGGAGGAGGAAGTAACAGAGTATATAGGGAGGAGGAAAAGAATGGAAAGGAATGCGAAAAGAAAGAGGGAAGAGTAAGTTTAAGGAGGATTTCAGAGAAAGGATAGGATAAATAAAGGTTGGGATGGAAGACGAGAGGGAGGAGAGAGAGAAAAAGAAAAAGGAAAGAGGTTATACAGGGCTAAGAAGGGACAGAGGAAGAAAAGAGTGGGAGAGAAGGCGGGAAGTAAACGCAAGGGGAGAGAGAAGTGACTGAGGAAGGGAAGTGACTGACTGGTGCACGTAACGGGGTCAACCAATTCCGGGTCACGAAGAGCAGGACGAACATCGCTGGTGTGCTTTGGTAACTGGCTGCCCAAGTGAAGCAGAGACGTTACATATACATGCGGCGAGGACTTCAATTCTCTCTCTCTCTCTCTCTCTCTCTCCTCTCTCTCTCTCTCTCTCTCTCTCTCTCTCTCTCTCTCTGGAAGGGCAGCATTGTGGCGCTTTACTCAGGTGTGAGGCGATAATGGGAGGGACACGTGCTGCCCTTCCCTTCACTCCCCACCCCTTCATCTCCTCCCGTACCTTCCCTCCCGCCGTCCCTCTCGTCCTGCTCCTCCTCTCCCGCTGTCCCGCGTCATCTCTCAATGTGTACTTTCCCATCTCATACGCCACCCTATCGACTCTCCCCTATCTCCTCGTCTTCCTCCTTTCATCATCTCCATCATCATTATCATCGTTACTGTTTTCATCATTCACTGTGCTTTAATCGTTGAACTTAACATTTCTTTTTACCTGGTCTTTTTCATCCTTTCTCTCTCTCTCTCTCTCTCTCTCTCTCTCTCTCTCTCTCTCTCTCTCTCTCTCTCTCTCTCTCTCTCTCTTAGTTCGCTTCCTTTTCATCTCATTCATCCTTTCGTAAACTTACAATGATAACCCTAAAATAAATTAAGGTAGCTCATTTCGGATAAACTTTCTCCTTATTACTATATTCATACTCACCCCGCCATCCAGAAACGATTCCAATCATGAAATTTGCCCTTCCTTTGTTCACCCATCTAACTTATCTCCTCACTCACTTCAGTCCACATGTGTGCGGCGCGGGATGTAAATACTCGTGCCGGTTCTCATAATTTTGGATAATCCTGACTATTCTCTTTATAGACTAGTGCAATCTTCTGTTATTTATTTATTTTCTTTAATGTTTTTTTTGTTGCCTTAGGCCAGAGCCACTCTTACGTAAAAGAAAAAAAAATACAGCATTATGTAGATTCTCAATGACTAAACTATATGAACTAAGGGTTTCACAATGGTATATTACACTTATGTACCGTGTACTATGTCTTGTTTTTCTTTTTCTATAGTCTATTGGAGATATTAAGGCCGCTCAAAGAGACCTCTCCGCGAGTATCCTGTAATGTGTGTGTAATAATGATAATAAACGGTTTATTCTTTAGGCAGTTAAACTGAAAAGGTAGAGAGGGGGTGGGGAAATACTTAGCATTTATCCTAAAGCTAAGTTTAATCTAGAAGGGAAATACTATTGATTGATGACTCGCACCATGGTGGAAATCGCGCTGAGTCTGTACCGGTCTGTGCGCGGCGCCTTTATCTTGTTGTGGTGTCTGGTGGCACGGACCGGGCGAAGGCGGCAGCATGTGTCTGAGACGTGGATGATGCAGCAGTCCCCTTCCAAACTTTTCCAGAGCCTCTCGGTGCCTGGTGGATAGTCTGGACAGACTCAGGGTGGTCAGGGCTTCATCGTACGTGGTGTAGGCAGGGCCTAGGATGACCCTGCACGCCCTTTTCTGCACACTCTCCAGCTGTAGCTGTTGAGTGTGTGTGAGGGAGGAGGACCACGCTGGGGAGGCATACATGAGTTTGGGGAGGATGAAAGTGAGGTACAACCCCCTTAACTCGTCTGTCGGCGTTCTCAGCGACCTGAGTCAGCGCAGCATGTACAGCCTCTAGGTAGCGGATCTTACGGTGTGTGTGTGTGTGTGTGTGTGTGTGTGTGTGTCTGAATACCGTGTACCGCCTGAGAAATCTACATAAATTTCTACGCGTGTTTCTCAAGTCATGAATCCATACTGAGAATGTTGGAATGGCTTTTGATACTTTTCAGAAACTAATCTCTATTACTATCTTTTGAATCACACACACACACACACACACACACACACACACACACACACACACACACACACACACACACACACACACACAAGGGAGCTCTAAACACGATTACAATATACTGCCCAGTTATCTTCCCACTTTTCTTTCTTCCCACCCCACTTTTTTTTTTTTTTTTGTTTTGAGAGGGGCTGTTTGTTGGGGACGGAAAGGGTTGGCGGTGACGCACTAAATACGAGTACATCCGTGGAAGAGATTACGAGACAGTAGTGTGTTTGTTGGTTCGCTGCGTCTGTATTTCCTGTTTCACTTCAAATAATTGCGGAAATGATAGAGAATGTACTGATCTCTCTCTCTCTCTCTGTCTCTCTCTCTCTCTCTCTCTCTCTCTCTCTCTCTCTCTCTCTCTCTCTCTCTCTCTCTCTCTCTCTCTCTCTCTCTTTTTGGGTGGAGGGATGGGATTACTTTGAAATATATGGGAGTGAGATTATTGATTATTAATTTCTCCTAACGAAATTCTTTTCATTAATCTATCTTCCTTTTTTGGTGATCGGTTTCCCTGATTCTTAGTTTCAATTTGCCTCTTTTTTTTTTTCCAGCGAGTTTCACTTTCACACGATTAATATCTGACTCCCTGATATATCATTTATTTACCAATCTATTTATACATTGGTTGCGGGGGGGGGAGGGAGGAGAGGGCGGATAGAATGAGATATTGTTAGGAATGAGAGTTTATCAGATGTAAATGCGAAGTGAAGGGTGATGGACTGCCGTGCGTACTGGCTTCTTCCAGTTTCCCTTATGTCCTATGCTATTATGATTTTCACAGTATATGACGACCTTTCTCTTCTTTTATATGTGTACTTTTCTTTTTTCTTTTTTCTAATACGACGCCTTCCAGTTATTATATAGACGACATTTCAAGTACATCATATTTGTATTTCACGTCTACCATATAATCTACACTTCCACTATTCGCTGTGTATTGCGCGTCTATAGTCATGATACAGATACTATACCATAGAGTCACGATTTTCGGAAGTCACATAAATCATCAAGTGGAAAGGGAGGACAACAGGGCAATGGGAGAAGAGCACATTCACCCTCAGCACTGAAGGGAAAGAATGTTTGACAGTGGAAAGAAAGAAAGAAAAAAAGAAAGAAAGAAAGAAAGGAGAATAGATAAATTGATAGATAGATAGATAGATAGATAGAAAGGTAGACAGATAGATAGACAGATAGATAGATAGATAGATAGATACACAGATAGATAGATACACAGATACACATAAATAGATAGATAAATACACAGATAAACAGATAGGTAGATAGATAGATATATAGAAAGATAAACAGATACGTAGACAGACGGACGTAAAATGGAAAAAAAAGAAGCAACAGACCAATAACCCATGGAATTCTGAAATGGATCACACTCGTACCTACAAAGCTAAACATCCCTTCCTACAATACTGCCCTTTACCACCAAACTCCTCCCCATATGCCTCCATACCTATGCTTCACTCCCTTCCCAATAGAACATTACACCCTTCATTCAGTACTCCCACCCATTAATTTACACGCGAAACACCCATCACTTTATTGCGATTTTCATGAAGTAAACTTGTTTTCAGTTCCAGAAGACTAAGGTAAGGAGGGAAAGGTGGTGAAATGTGAAAGACGTATTGTGTTTTTACTACAAGCGTTCGTTCACGGGTTTATTGCGTTGTATCAGTAGGCATTCACTGTCGCATCTGTCTGTCTACTCTGTTCTCTTTTAAACACGCCTTACTCACTGTTATCACACATTCAAGTTCATACATACGCGGGGTATTTATTTATTTTTATTTTTTTCTTATGGATTTCTTTTCATTTGTACAAGAGACTATCTGATGACAATTAGGACCTTAAAAAATATATTCGCCGCTTCGAAAAAAAAAAAAATAAATAATAAAATGTATGCATTGGATAAGCTCTAAAAGCGAAACCCAATTCAGTCGCAGGAGCTCCAATATTCGCTTTTTTAATCCAAATCGTTGGGAAGCTGCAAAGACAAACGGACAGATAGAGCGTTTTAATGTACACCACTTACATAAAGGGATGAAGAAGTCAAGATCCTGGTTAACTCTTGTGTCGATGAGGTAAATAGAACTGGAATAAGATCACGTAAACAATTTGTAAAGCCCTTCCATTATTACTTAATCCTTTCACTGCTTTTGTTGTCCACTGTTAATATTCAGAGCAATTAAAGTAGATGAAAAAATAGCAGAAAATAAATTAAAATAAGTTTACACGGACATATAGAAAAGAAGAGGTTAATTTTGTCTTCTCTAGGCTACAGACTACGAAACTGGGGGGATAAAAATATATAAAGTCATTGATAATTATTGGTGAAAAGATTGGTACCTCTCCTTAATCCTTACTTACACTGTCGCTTTTTCTTTTCTTTTCTTTTTTTTTTTTTACTCAAAGCAACTCAACTTACATACACTTTCCTTATTGACCAGTCATTTCTGAGGACTCAATACCATATAATACTTTCTCTAACTCACACAGGTGCCATTCTGAAGGACTCGATACTACTTAAAACACTTTCCCTTATTAACACTCACACTATTATTATTATCTTTTTTACTAGTCGATACCACTGAAACTCTCCTTTATTCACAATTCTCTAATTTTACACAATTAGGTACCACTTACTCACACCTACCCGCGCACTCACACCTCCCCGCGCTCACAACCTCCTAAATACTACTTAGGAGCATCTTTTCCGATCCACAACCCTCTAATTTGACATGGTTCGACACCACTTAACCACAGCTCCTATTGTATACATTTGGAGAAGTGAGTGGGATAATGTTGGTGATGAAACACAGGAAGACAGTTGTCGAAACGTTAGAGAAATAAAATTCTCCAACTGTATCCTGTGTTTAACCACTACCACAATCCCACCCACATCTCCTATTCACAATTACCTAACTTTACAGGACTCGATACCTCTTGAAACAATCTTTCCTTACAACCTCACAGCTCCGCAGAATCCAATACCATTTACGTATACTTTATCTTTTATAGTCACCAAAATGTACAGGATACACAATACCACTTAAAAAGTACACTGCCTTATTTATAATCCCCTAAACTTTAAAGATTCAATACTATTTACGGACACCTTCCTTCTAATGTAAACACTGCCAACCACACTTCCCCGCACCATCCCACACGTTGCGTATAAACCATCCCCTCGTTCTTGATAATTCCGACTATTTACTTCGCCTCAAATTTCCATCACCACGCAAGCACATCTTTCCCTGCTCACTTGTTGTTCAAGCCCCACGCATCTGACGCTTACTGCCCCCTCATCTATAATCCTGGAATCGTATTTTCATTCACTTCAGCAATTTATCTCAACTACTTTTAGCATTAGTGGAAGTTGTAAGGATTTTTTTTAAGGATGTTTTCATGATTCTAGTCATAGATCAACGAGTGTGTTACGGTCAGTTCTTAAACTTTCAAGAGAAGCAGAATGAATCTCCCTGTGGGCTTTGAGAGTAGTTCTAACAAGAGTCTAAAGTGCTTCAAGGTACAGGCCATGTACGTACTTATATTCCCTATGACCGTTTCCCAATAGCTGCGTGTTATTCTTACAGTGTTTACCTCCTCCCAGTCTCGTGTTCATACCACACAATCATATACAACTTATCTCATACGTAACTATCTCATCATAACATTCCTTCCTACGACTTTGACATTCAGCTGTCGTTCATTCAACATTTTCACAGGTCAATCATTTCTCAATCACGACGCTCTTTCCCCTCCCATCGTCTACCCATCTTCACGCCGGTAAACGTTAGCACATGATAGCGGAATAACAACGACAATAACAACAAAAGCAAACCACCACCACCGTCGCCATCACCAACCACAACAACAACAACAACAACAACAACAACAACAACAACACTACAAATAACAGCATCAAAAGACCGTGTGATTCAGGTGTATGTATACAGTACATATTAACTGAATACTCAAGTTGCATCCTTTAGTGAATAACCATAGCAGAATGAACACACACACACACACACACACACACTGAGAACGTCAACATGTGTGAGGTATTGATGACGCCGTCTTTGATGATGCGGCCCCGTGATGTGTCCTTCATCCAGTCCTTCCCTCCTGGCTCCCTTCCCTGCCTCCCCACCGCCGTCCCTGAGCCACTCCCTCCCTCTCCCCCTCGCCTCCCACAGCCACACACATAATTGCTCACCTAATACAACGTGTTTAACCGATTATTACTCATTTGTTGCGGCTGGGGAAGGGGGAAGAGAGAGAGAGAGAGAGAGAGAGAGAGAGAGAGAGAGAGAGAGAGAGAGAGAGAGAGAGAGAGAGAGAGAGAGAGAGAGAGAGAGAGAATATGGATAAGATAGTATATTATTATAAATCTTACACGTTAACTTTACAAATAAACATTTCTAAATTTATACCCAATTTTCTAACGGTATACGCACTTACAATTACACATACTATACATATATTCATTCATACATAGATGAATACATACATACATCTCAACGTTGTAAATGCCGGAAAATAAAGGTTCATAACAGGGCTTATCATGTAACACCTTTTCACTGTACTTAAAAAAAAAAAAAAATGTATATTTCAATAGTAAATGTCAGTAGTTTTCTCCGTGTTAATATTAAAATACATTTGTTTAAGTATTACGCTGAAATGTGAGCTTATGATCTGTATGACCAATGAACATGCTGAACACCTCGCTGACACAGACTTATGAATTATACGAATGAATAACTTGTAACAACACTTATGATGTAAATATTAAGACTTGCTTTGAGAAAGTTGAGTCTTCACCGCGTATACCTGAACTATGTGTGTGTGTGTGTGTGTGTGTGTGTGTGTGTGTGTGTGTGTGTGTGTGTGTGTGTGTGTTGAAGGAGGGAGTTAAGTAACCCACGTGTGTCTGTATCGGCAGTGGCGCGGCGGCGGCGGCGGGACAACCGACAGCGGCGGCAGAGGACCACCTTCACCTCCGAGCAGACCCTGAGACTGGAGATGGAGTACCACCGCAACGAGTACATCTCCAGGTACACACACACACACACACACACACACACACACACACACACACACAAACACATACACACACACACACACAAACACACACATACACACACACACACACACACACACACACACACACACACACACACACACACACACACATGTATATTTGTTACATGTTCCCTGATTTTCTTATGTCCTTATGCTCATATATGCACTAGAGTAAGACATCTATACAACAAAAACCACCACCATCACCATAACCACAAATACCAACAGTCCTATATAGTAACACCACCTCCTCTCCCTCTTCCCCAGACCGAGAAGGTTCGAGTTGGCCGAGTCGCTGGACCTCACGGAGACGCAGATCAAAATATGGTTCCAGAATCGCCGCGCCAAGGACAAGCGCATCGAAAAGGCACACATGGACCAGCAGTACAGGTAGCGTGCCTCCTGTTGTCCAGTTATTTATGCTCCTTATGCTATGCTGTGGCCGTGCTGTGTTGATCTAGTCTCATGCGGTACTAAGGGCCACTCTGAAACACTTCTCCGCACACCTCCATTACTTTCAGTCTCTGTTTGAAGTGACACATGTTTCTGAGGGTGTTTTTATGGTTCTAGTGACAGATTAACAAGATTTACACATTATTAACAGGAGAAACACTCTTGAGAAACCAGCTAATCATCTGTGCCCTTTGAAAATAGCCGTGGTGAGAGAGAATAGCGTTTCTGAATACAGCCCTAATATGGACGCTGCACAGTAAGCATTTGCCGTGTGCCTGTGTTTTACTACTATGTGCTGTGCTATTGTTTCATGTGTTTCATGTAGCATTGTTCTGTTGGTGTTGCTTGGTGCTGTATCAAGAGGCATTGTGTTTTTTTTTTCTCTCTCTCTCTCTTCTTTTTCTATTTAACGGCAGGTGTGTTGTGTGGTATGCACGGTGTGGTATGGTGCGTTCCGAGCCTGCGCATTTCATGATTGGCGTATTCAATCATGTATCTACTTAGTCACGATAACATGCTCATTCATCCATTTAGTTCAGTCAGTTAGTCAGGCAGGCAGGCAGTGAGTTAAGCCATCGAAATCACCTACGTATATACATATCTTTCTGCCTTTAATCCTTACCTTTCTCTTGGCTTATACGAAGATGAATACTTTTTTGTTGTTGTTTATTAATTCATTAGGGCAATCAGTCATAAATCACCTTTGTGCATGTATTTTTCTATATTTAATCATTAATCTTTCTTCCTTTACTAAACAAAGACGAGCACTTCTATGCGTTTAATTATTCATTTATTAAGTTAGTCAGTCATTTAGTAAGTTGGTCAGTCAGTTATTCAGTCAGACAGGCAGTCAGTTAAGACGAACATTATTTACGAGCTGTTGTTGCATTTAAACCTGCATCGTCCCCTCCCTCCTGCCAAATCATCATACAAACACTCACAGTTCATGTCGTTTATTCATCTTTTTATTTATGAAGTCAGTCAGAGAGAGAGTAGTCAGTCAGTCAAACCACGAATATCCTATATCAGTGTTTAAGCCTTGATCTGCCTCCCCTTATACGAACACCCTAGCAGAGAGGGCGTGACGGGAGTGCAGAGTTGCATTGTGAGTGGGCTGGAGTTGGAAGCCACGTAACAGGTACTGCGTGGGTAGGTATCGCTGTGTTGACTAGACAGTGCGGAAAAAAAAATATATGAATTTCTTTGAACCCTTTTACTGCTATGGTCGTCTTTTGTTAACGCTCAGAGCACCGTGAAAATACAGTTTGCATGGACACAGGAAAAAAAAGAGGGAATGGAAAGTTAATTCGTTATTTTCTAGGCTACGGAACTACTCAAGAGACTAGTGCGAAATATGTGTGTCTATAAAAGTTGGAAGTGATTAAGGAAAAAAAATGTTTACCAGTGAATAAGTTAAGCAGTGTTATATCAAAAGGCAGTCAGACTAGTAAAGACTGAACAAAAGAAGCTAATCAGAACCCAGCACAGCCACCCCTCACACCCTGCAGTATTCAAGCAACAACCTGATCTCCACGAGTACGAAAAAACACTGCATCTAATAGGCAGAGTGCTCTTTGAGAAGATAAATCACGAATGAGTTATCTTACTACAATCGTCCATTTCATCGTGACAGTGAGCACCGGACTTGATTCCCACCCCTTCACCCTACCCCTACCCTGCCGCCCCTACGCCTCGGAATCAGGGGACATCGGTAAATGAGAGGAAGCAGAGTCACCTGTCGCCATCTACTCCTAGGGCTGCCGTGCATCCCGTCTGCCTCCCTTCCTTCCTCCTTCCTTCCTTCCCTCCTTCCTTCCTTCCTTCCTTCCCTCTCCGGAACTTGAGGGTTCCTGCCCATTAAAAAGGAAAATCGGTGTTAGGTTTCCTGCAGTTCATTATACTTTTTTCAGGTAATACACAGTCACCTGGAGGATGGCCTCGCTGGTCTGAATACAACCTGAGACCAAGTAGTGTTAAGGAAGGAAACTGATACTAACAGATGGGGGAAATATTATACTGAACTGGCGATGAGATTGATGAGCCAGGGGGTAGATTCACTAACTAGTATTACGGATATGAAGATATGAAGGTAATAGTACGAACCTGGGAAGATATTAATGACAAACTGGCAGGGAAATTCTAAACAACGAAGAGAATAAAATAAGGTGAACTCGCCAGATTACAGACAAATTCACGAATGTACTACGGTAAACAGTATTAAACAAGCCACTGAAAACAGAAAACTTTAACTTCAACGTAACATTGCCGAGGCTTGAATGGAAATACACTTACGTAATACACAGCACCTCTTTACCTTCGTTCATCAAGAAGTGGTTTAATTTTGTCATGATGCACCTTCTTGCTTATTGGTTGATCCTTGTGTGTAATCAGGGAAGACCTTCACCCATCTGTCTTCTCCACCTCCCCTATCCCCCGCTCGTTCTCCGCACTCTCCCCTCCCTCCCTTGCACTGTCCGTTCATTCTGTAATCTTCAAACCTTTAATCTGATCGACACAACATCTGTCCGTTCGCCACCTTTCATAGACCCTCCTCCTCCTCCTCCTCCTCCTCCTCTTCCTCCTCCCCCTCCTCCTCCTCCTCCCCCTACCCCCTCCTCCTCCTCCTCCTACTCCTCCTCCACCCAGCTATTCCCTTCCCTTCCTCCCTCTGAAAACCCTCTTCCTTCCTTCCTCTCCCCTTCCCCTTCGCTCCGTCTACGCACCTCTCTTTCCTACCTCCCTCTCCTCCTCCTCCTCCCACCCCTCTCATCACCTTACGAGTACATCATATTCACCACCACCACCACCACCACCACCGCCGCCGCCCTCCCATCTCAGTAGACCCTCCCTCTCACACCACAATACCACTATGTACCACCACCGTCACATAACTACAGCAAGCACGTCCCAGCTCTTTCTTCCCTTACCCATCATCCTCTTCTACTCCACTTAGCACATTTCATACCACTTTCTCTTACACACACACACACACACACACACACACACACACAGATAATATCACACCTCCTCCTCCTCCTCCTCCTCCTCCTCCTCCTCCTCCCCTTCAGTGAAGCCCCCTAAGTCCCGTTTAATCCAAAGCGACTTAGAGCGCCGAGCAAGTGACGAGACTCCACAACAAGGGTTGTCTCAAAGGGAAGGGAGGGGAAGGGAGGGGAGAGGAACAGGGGAAGGGGACGGGAAACAGAGAAGGGAGCAAAGTACTGGGAAGGGACGCTTGAAGGAAACGCGGAGAAACGAATGGAGTAAGTGAAGGAGGAAAATTGAAGTTTTGATGACGGTGGAGGAAGCAGGAAAAGGCGGAGGAAGGAGCAGGTGCGGCAGGTGCATGCTGAGGTATGGGTGGAGGCGATGTGGTGGAGGTGGATGTATGGCTGGTGATTGTTATGTATGGAAGGAGCTGAACAGGAAGGAATGATGAAGAGTGTACACACACACACACACACACTTAGTGCCCACGATGGGCTCAGATCAACAACAGTAATAACATTATGATGATGATGATGATGATGATGATGATGATGATGATGATGATGATGATGATGATGATGATAATGATGATGATGGCGATGACGATGATGACGATAATAATAATAATAATAGTTATTATTACTACTACTATTGCTTCTACTACTACTACTACTACTACTACTAGTAATAGTAGTAGTATCATTATTATTATACACATTTAATTATACGCATTTAATAGTACATTAAATCACTACGTGTGTGTGTGTGTGTGTGTGTGCAAGGGAAGGAAGGAGGCGCGGG
>NC_087156.1:24066996-24084496 GCF_035594125.1 Scylla paramamosain | reverse complement strand
TATATATATATATATATATATATAAGTAGGATTTCAGCAAAAATCGGGAACTCATCATTCCAAGCAATAGCTGTCCTTCATCATTGTGCTCCAATACTGTACACTGGTTATCATTACGATATTTACGGTAATTATACAATATCCACTATATTTAACATTATATTATGCCGTCCTTTTATAAAAAAAAAATGCGTAATTTTAGTGGATGTTGATGCAAACCAGGATCAGAGACAAGCACCCATTTTAAAACTTGTCTCTGATCCTTGAACACTTCCACAGGGGTTTCTCCGCATACACACACACACACACACACACACACACACACACACACACACACACACACACACACATCCAAGTGGATTATTGGTATGCCTAACAATTTTCATCCCAGTGGCGGCCTGGGCGGCAAGGGCCAACGGAAGGCCTCATCGCAGTGAGTCAGCTGCCGCCTCGCCCCAACGAGCGTGCCACGCGACCACCTTCCGGCCGGTCACGTGACCATTGTCAGGGGTCATTGCCGAATTGTCAGCACCTGGGTCGACCAATGGCAGGACGGGGTAACGGCAGGCTGCCAGTGTCAATTACGAGGACTCTGCTATTATTAGTACACTGTTATGATCATTAATGGAAGAGAGTGTGAAACCTGGCGTGGCCGACCGTGAGCTGGCAAGCGGCATCGCATCACTGTCATGTTTGTTTGCTGTCATCATCACAGTGCTCATGAAAGCTTCCCTTGTTATCTGGGTGAGAATCAATTGATCATTTAATTAATAAATTTATTTATTCATTTATTAGTTTTTATATGTCTAAATGGGCCTACAGCAGGCCAGGGAGGGGACGCACGTGTCAAACCACTCCCGTCACCACACCGGCTTGGCGCGTCTTGGTGGGATTACCTTGTTAAAAGCTCATAACCTCTCGGCTTACGTTCTGTGGCATAAAACTGCTCTCTGGCAGGTGAACTGGGATTACAGCGTGAAAAGAATCAAGCTTACAATCTTTCATTCTGTATTTATACATTCTATATATGACACACACACACACACACACACACCTGTAATAGTTTCATACGCCATTGCCTTTTACCAAATTTTTACCAAATGTCACGTTTGACATAAAAGCATACAACCTTCTGACTGATTCTTAAGGGAAAAATAATTATAGATATAATAATAATAACGGTACCGGTGTAACTGATACAACATAGAACAAAAATAATAATAAATCGTCTGCCAGAGTGAAATGAACACAATCCTGATGAGGGCAATCTCAAACAACAACAATCCCATAATAATATCCCCGCTAACACTCACCAACCCTCCTCAGTCTGTCGCTGTGTCTCTGGCAGCATCACTCACCACTTCATGGATAGTATTGTACTGATGGCCGCCATCTTAACACACACCAGTAACCTCAACACACTACCAAACAACAACTACCACTATACGCAGCCATTGTCTACTCACTACGCGCGAGCGTCCGTCCCTTCAGGCCCATCATTGGAACCCGCCACAACTCTCCTCTCGATCTGCACATTCTATTAAATTGTGAGGCTCGATTAATGTGCGGTTCATGTTAATCTCTCTCTCTCTCTCTCTCTCTCTCTCTCTCTCTCTCTCTCTCTCTCTCTCTCTCTCTCTCTGTCAGTTGAAAAATAGATTATACTTAAAACTTATGCGTATATTTTCATATTTTCGGCATGATGTTCCAGGTAGGCTTCGAAGTTCCTGAAGGTTTTCTTCATTGTCATACATGTGAATACAAGTAATATTTTAATATATTACGATGTGATACAAACAAGATCCATAATCAAACACACACAAAAAAAAAAAAAAAAAACACGTCACCTACGTCTTCCACCAAGATACAAATGTGTACACCATTGTTGAACTCGGCCAGACTCGAAGGTTAATGATACTAGGTAATCAGATTATGACCTGTCACTAAATTCCAGAAAAGTCATCCACCTTTCATATAAAAATACAACGTCCTTGCCTTTAAAGCAAAGATTTACACCAAAATTGATCAAACAATTTATTCTACCGTAGAGAAGTCATGTTTTCGTATTACCTAGAAATACAAGAACATTATGGTGAATAAGATTTATCAGTTTGTTAACGTGGCCTCCTTATCACTCGCATGTGAGTGACTGAGGCATGCTAGTAAATTACGTACAGTGGATCTGACTGTTTTCATCCCGTAATCATAAAGTCAGACACACGTAAAGTAATAGCCGTCATTAATTACTCAATATAATAGCTACCTTATAATTGGGCCGTGCTGTGCCTTTAGCCCATTGGCCTAATAAGAGGCATTAAACCGAGAGAGGGGACGGAAGGGAGCCCTACGAGTTACGAAAGCTGATGAAAGTAAAGGTCAGTTAATTGTGATCAAGGCGTACTTCTAACTTTGTGATGGTAAACGAATGAAAATGAGAACAAATATGAAGAGAAAAATTAAGACACAAAGATTCTCCTCCTTATAAATAAATAAACATAGACAGATACGTAGATAAATAAATATTTGAAAAGGAAATAAAGTAAAAGAAGAAAACACGTGATGAGGAAATGTGTATCGGTTTGGGGGTCGGATGGAGTGAACCACACCACCGCAGCAGCTTTACACACTCGATGGCTCGTGAAACTGTCTCTTCCTGTCTATTACCGCCCATCCCAACCCTAACTGACTCATACATCACTGACTCGATCCCTTCGATTTATATTCGGAGCGGTGAACTTTCTCGTGTTGGTGGGGAACGAGATAAAATATTTTTGTTAATGTATTAACATCTAGGATACTGGCAAAGCCAGAGGAGATCAACGGAACAACCTAAAAACATTAAATGATAACAAACAATAGGATTTCTTAGTAGACTTAAAAAAGCGCATCCCTAAAACGTACGGAGTGTGTGTGTGTGTGTGTGTGTGCGTGTGTGTGTATGTGTAATTTACGAATATGGATTCAAAGAGTAATGAAAAACAGAGAAAAAAAAAAGATAATAATATATTATCATCCCTTCATAGCAAATTAGCATGTAACGTACAAAGAAAAATATCCACGCATTTACAATAGTTTTTTTCTAATGATTTGTTGAAAAATATGCCTTTTGTTTCATTGACCATGCGGAAACTTCGTGAATGTTTCAAGCGATAGAAGACAGTGGCTTTGGCACGGACCGGAAACAGTGGAGCCGCTGAGCGTGGCCGTCGTAATAAATAACTCAAGAGGAGGCGCCTCCTGCGTCTCCACCACCGTGCCGCCGCGGCACACCTGGTGAAAAATAAAGGTGTTTAGTTTCACCCGTCAAGAATAAGGTCAAAGTCTAGTGTAGCAGTTACAAATTACTGGAGTGAGCATTGAAATTATTGCTATTATCGTGATCCCTCCCGCCCCTTTCATTAAACACGGCCACAGAGGTGCAGCTGGGGCCTTGATTGAACGATCGTTCCAGGGTTTAGCAGTACTTCTGCCACTACTCGTTAACTTTATTCCTTACTGACTCAAAATACGTCATAACGTCAAATAAAAAAAAAGTTCTAAGTCAATATGCAAATAGCAAAGTGAACAAAAAATATAATGATAATAATGTACTGGAGCAAGAACAAGACGCATGAAGATGTCACTTCGTACTTTATTGTCGCAGCATCTGGCAAACATGTACCACCTTCCCTCCTGCCCTCACCCCTCGCCCCGCCTTTGCCCCTCCGCCCCTTCGCCATCCAGTGTCTCCAGAATGACCACCCCGAGGGCATGTGTTTATTGAAATAATTATAATATTTAACTCCAACGGGCCGCAAATGACACTAATAACATGACGGGAAGAGTGTGAACAGCCAAGCGGCGCGGCCCAAGTGTTTGCCTTGATTACGTGGGCGTGGACAGCTAATGGGAGGGATATTGGCTACAAGATGAGTTTTTACCGATGGACTGAGGCCGGGGACACACACACACACACACACACACACACACACACACACACACACACACACACACACACACACACACTTCTTCAATATCTTACAGTAGTTACTATACGAATATATTAATTTCCTCAATGTTATTCTTTCATTCCAAAAAGGAGTTTGCGTATACGATAGTAAAAAGAACGCTTTGAATAACTCCTCGTCCTCACTACCAGCTCAGCAAGATAACATTATAAACATTAGACTATGAGATACGAAATTCTCCACACCCGTCTGCGCGATATATATATATATATATATATATATATAGAGAGAGAGAGAGAGAGAGAGAGAGAGAGAGAGAGAGAGAGAGAGAGAGAGAGAGAGAGAGACCACGGCAATTTACCGGTCAGCATCGGTCTTTGGGTGGTTTTCCTGTGTCTCCACCTCGCTCTAGATCAGGGGTTCTCATTCCGGGGGGATTGGGACCACAGATCGGCAAACTCAAACTGTTAGAATGTTGATCTTTTTATTGCCCTTGAGCTCTCCAGGGCGGCACAAAATTGATAGGCTCCAAGCAGCTTATCAAACCGTTCACCACAAGGATTTTCAGTATTATATGCATCTTATTTGGAATGTACTTTTTGAGACAGACAATCTTGGAAAGGAGGGGTCAATCACATTCTATCATGGCGAAAGGGGTGCACGGGGCAAACATATGAACACGTCTGAGGAGGTCGCCCGTAACGATAATGGGAAGGGTGGTTGTGGTGGTAGTCACGGGTCGGGAGTACAATTGTATTTCAAAGCCTCTCTCTCTCTCTCTCTCTCTCTCTCTCTCTCTCTCTCTCTCTCTCTCTCTCTCTTTGTGTGTGTGTGTGTGTGTGTGTGTGTGTGTGTGTGTGTGTGTGATGTAGCGATGGTGTGAATTTGGTCAAGATTATGCCTGTGCTGATATTGGTGATGACGGTGATGGAAGTGGTGTGGTAGTGATGGTGGTGATGGTGATGGCAGATGTGTACTGTACAAGATGGTGGTGGCGGTAATGTTTGTTGTTGTTGTTGTTGTTGTTGTTGTTGTTGTTGTCGTTTTGAGGAAGATACAAGTAGTGACAATGACAGTGAAGCGATGAAGTGGCGCAGTAGTGGTAATACTAGTACAATAGATAGTGATGTCAGTCGCAGTGGTGATAGTTGAGACGGTAATTTATAACCACGTGTTGGAGTTGGACGTGGCGTTAATCATAAAAAAAAAAAAAAAAATCAGTCAGCAATAGCGGCGGCGATGGTGATAATGATGGTAACTGGCAACTGGATGGAGAGGTAAGAAGACAGTCATAATATATTAGCCTTCCCACCCTGTAGCGACTAATAGGTGCCACGACGAATGCAGTTTAGTGCCATCCTTCCCTCTACCCCGCACCCTCCCCCAACACCACGAGAGGCAGCGAGTAACGGTGAGGATAGGGCGGGGGACAGGGAGGTGGGACAGCTAAGGGAAGTGCCGCCACAGCCGTTCGTCCTGCAACCACCAAATACCATCAAAGGAAGCGTATATAACTAGTCTTGGTCGGATTATGGCAAGTTCCCTTACTCTCTCTCTCTCTCTCTCTCTCTCTCTCTCTCTCTCTCTCTCTCTCTCTCTCTCTCTCTCTCTCAAACACATGTCTACGTAGGTATTTTTAAATTTAAATATACGTATGGTCTTCAAACTATTAATATTTGTATTCTAAGTATAAATTTGAATATACGAGAATGTATATCATACTTATGTGTGTGTGAGTGTGTGTGGCTTTTGCTCTTGCCGCCTAAAACTGATCCTTCCCCCTTTGCTTGTCTGAAACCGGAATCCGCTTAGTGCCGCCTCGCCCGCGCTTAATTGTTCAAATAATTAGAGGCGGTGAGCAGTCTGGCGCTGGAGGCAGTCACACCCTCGCTTCAGCCATTCATGTTCTCAACTCGCGGGGTTATGAAGGGGAAATGAAGGCTCGGTAAGCGTGAATATCACAGAGCCACTGAGAGGGTGTTTCATAAGCTTGGAAGCGCGAGGGTCGTGGTGGGAAGATGTGCTCATGTGCTGTGGCGACGATGGTGATGGCGGTGACCGCTGGGGTATATGATGGTGCCCCGGTAACAAAGACTGACGGAGGTAAGGCCACAGTGCGCTGTTTTGTGCTACGCTGTGTGCTGGGATGGCGTAAAAGTGTGGTTACTAGCGCAGTGGTAATGAATATGATTAGAACTAATTATTACTGTTTGATGGATAGTGAAGCTCCAGTAGTTTTGTAAATTTTAAGAGATGGTGGACGTTGTAGAGTTTGTACTATCAGAAAAAAAAAAAGTCATGAAGTGACTGGCAGCGGGTTACCATTCAGACGCTTTCTGCCATGCCGTATCTGGTGGTCCACGAACACTTGTCAAATCCTTGATAGTAAACTTTCCTTTTTTTTCGACAGGTGTATGACCCTGGCCGGAGGGCTGGGAGGCCTGGGTCCTCTCTACCACCCGGCGTTCTGTGGAATCTGCACCTACAAACCCCCGTCAGGGCCGCCCCCAGGCTCCGTCCGTGGCTCCGCTGTGTCTCCATCTTCTATACTGAATGGCCCAAAGCCCTCCCCACCGTCCCTCTTGAGCGGATCTGCTGCATCTCCGCCGACCCTCCTTAGCAGCTCCTTGGCGTCCCAGGCTCAAACGCTACCCATCGGAGCAACGTCCTCAGCTCCTGTACCTCTCGGCCAGTCACCTTCTGCTGCCCTCTCGATGGGACCTTCCACGTCATCGAGCCTTGCCATCGGACAACTGCCGCCAGTGAATTTGTCCATTGGACCGCACCTTCCTGCCTTCCTGAGTTCCACGTCTTCCCCTTCCCCGCCTGCAACTACCATCTCCACAGCGGCCACCACCTCCAGCATCAAGAAGCCAGTCCCGCTGCCTGCTTCTACAGCAAGCTTTGTGGCACTCCGTGCTCAGGCTTACTAAATTCAAGTATACATTTAATATAAGTAATACACCCCGCTCACATCAGCACTATACCGCAATGAGCCAGCCGAGTCTGCCAGGCTCATCAACGCTCAAGTCCAATAGCCTGACTCCGGTGTCGCTGAGGCGACTTCACCTTCACGCGCCGTTGCTGATCCCCTGGACATGCGCCTGTGCAGGCTCCAGTCGCACCACGGGCTCTTGATGATCATGCATTCACTTATTAAACAAGTTACTGTTAACTTCAGTGGCTACAAGTGCGTTCCTAGTCCACTTTTTCGTGCGCAATATATTATATAGATATTTTTTTAGTCCATCAATGCCAAAGAGAGACATCCTAATACGTAACGTCTCTATGCACTTTTAGCTGGTTAACTAATATAATATATAGATGTTTGTGTTTGATCATTGTGCACGTTAACATTTTTATGTAGTGTTACTTTTTGCTCATCAAAAATTTACCAAGGTTTAATTGTATGTATTGACCCGGCATAACTGGTTAACAAACTGGCTTACGGGTAACGATAGAATATATATATATATATATATATATATATATATATATATATATATATATATATATATATATATATATATATATATATATATATATATATATATATATATATATATATATATATATATAATATATATATATATATATATATATATATATATATATATATATATATATATATATATATATATATATATATATATATATATATATATATATATATATATATATATATATATATATATATATATATATATATAGACACACACACACACACACACACTATAACATGATTAAAATGAAAGCTATTTAAGAAATATATACATAGATATACCTTTAATATTTTAACTTTGTAACATAGGCAGTATAGTAAAATAGTTGGTACGACCATTGTTCGCTCTTATATCCACTTAGTTAACCAAATGACTTTCCTTAATATTTTACCCTGCCTCAAAAAGTTCGGCGTTATGAATTACGCTAATTTACAAGTTATTCTCAAAATCTCCATTGACAAGGAAACTTGAAGATTTTATCAAAAGTAATTTTTCATGAAAATTTTGTTTACTACATGACTGTCATTTCTTGGTAAATACAAAAATTTATTTTCATCATTTTTTTTATTCATTTATTACACAGTTATCATTTCTTAGTAAATACACAACTTGTTTCTCTCTCTCTCTCTCTCTCTCTCTCTCTCTCTCTCTCTCTCTCTCTCTCTCTCTCTCTCTCTCTCTCTCTCTCTCTCTCTCTCTCTTATGATGAACTTGTATCAGTGCATCTGATGCTATGCGCTTCAAGAATTTCATGTTCTAAATATTTCACTTGTGTTCCCGAAAGTAAAAGTTGAGTGAAATCTGGGGATCGTGCAGGCCGAAGCGACCAATCAAAGAAATTGTTTATTCAGTCATCAGCGTTCACATACGTATACCATACTGAGGTGGTGCCTTGTCCTGTTGGAGGTGACGTGGGAGTTCCCTAGTTTGCTTTTATGAGGGAAATAGCACGTCGTATGTTGAGATAGCATTAAGATTTGTGTTAGTGAAAACAGGTCCAGCAATTGCACCGCATCATCACAAACTCAAAGTGCAATATTCCCTATATTCCCTGTGTATTGAAACCTTGGGGACACATTGTAGTGTGAGCGAAGCATCTCGTACCTCTATCATAAAAAAATAAATAAATAAAATAATAATAATAAAATAAAAAATTGCGACGTACTACATTGAAAAAAGTATTTACTTCAGATAATCATAAGATGTGGCACCAAACTGAATAAGGGACAAAATCAGTGTTTACTTGTATTTAGGATGGTATATGGTTATTGGTTGGTCAAAGAAATCAACTAGTAAAAATGCTTAGTCTGTTTGAGCTGCAGTACTTACTTCAAGTAATCATGTACCACTGCCCATGTGCCCGTGGTTACCTCAGGTCAAAGAAATCAACTAGTAAAAATGCTTAGTCTGTTTGAGCTGCAGTACTTACTTCAAGTAATCATGTACCACTGCCCATGTGCCCGTTGTTACCTCAGGTTGTCCACACCTGGTGTACTGAGTTCGAAATGGCACATACACCTCATGAAGCTAACAGGAGAGTGAGAAAACAAGAAAATAACATATCGTAGGGACCAAGAAAAATTAGTGGAGTTTAGGACTGGAATCCCACGGCCGGGGCGATACATCACTGGGTTGGAACACCTCAGGCTCCATCCTGAATACGAATACATACCCACGAAAGTGAGGTTTTACAAGAAAAAAAAAAAAAAAAAAAACATGATTTTAAGTTTTTTTTCCCGAACGTGCAAGTTTCTTGTCTATTCCCATCTTTCGTTTCGCGAACTGCTCTCCATTAGACTGGCTACTTATTAGCATGTCTATGTTATTCTTAGATAATGAAAGTAATAATCAGTACCTTCAGCCACTTTATTGATAAACTTGCAAAAATGAATGTTTCCTTTTCTTTTTGTTCTTCCAATAAATAATTCAAGAAAAAAAAAAAACACCGAGTAGTCTCTTAAACCTGGTTTTGTTAAAAGATTCAATGAGTATTCGACATATTTAATTATCACTACCCACCTTTTTTTCCCTTTCTAACCACTGGTTTTATTCAACAACAAACGCCGGAACTTGGCCGACATTTACCGCGCGAACGCGTGTATGCTGGTCTCCATTCATGGTGTCTGTACCGCTGAAGGTATACGATGTTCGTATTCTGCTAAGCAATATCAAGACTAATTTAAATGAACTGAGTTGAATTATAAGGTGAAAATACTTGACCAGCCAGTGTCTGTCTGGCACGATGTATGAGCTAAAGAATTAGATATTTACTAGATTGCAACATACGGCCGATACAGAAACGACTCGATTTCAGTAACTAAAAAGGCATTGACGTCAGAGCAAGACTGAGGTAGTATCCTGGTACGCGATCCAGTTCCCCGCCCGAGCGCCCGCTGCCTTTGATGGCTGGTAAGTAATGACCCATCTGAATGAAAGAAGCCACTAATTGTCTTATTTAGGAAGAGCGACTGAAAACATCAGTAATCCAATATTACCTTTGTCTCACCGTTCTTTTATACAAAGTTAAGCCCTTTTTCCTGATTTCCATATTTGTATGACATTAGCTTTTCCTAGAAAATAGAAAAGGTATTCAACATGAATTTTCTAATTTCAGATGTCCATTCCATAGCCTGTCTTCATGTGAAAAAAAAAAAAAATACAAAAGTTGGCTGACAAAGTCAGCTGGTTATCCATTTTTTTTTTTTCCTTCTTTCCTGTAACCTAAGACGTGATGTGGCAGCGTGCCTCCCCCCTTGAAAAATAACAAATAAAAAAAAGTGACCATCCAGGGATGAGAGAGAGAGAGAGAGAGAGAGAGAGAGAGAGAGAGAGAACCTATTCATAGACTACTACCTGTGGCAAAAAAAAAGTAAATAAATAAAATAAATAATAATAATAATAATAATAATAATAATAATAATAATAATAATAATAAATAAAATAAATAAATAAATAAATAAATAAATAAATGAAATAAATAAATAAACTAAATAAATAAGCTTTTATAGTATGTACAGTAAACTATGTTCTGATATGATAAATTTTACCTACACTGTCAAGCGCTAATTGAAAATCGCATTTCAAAAAAATTATATTTCAGTCACAAATACTCAGCAATGTCACAGTTTTATTGGTATATATGTCTGCATGTTACAATAATTTCAACACCACGTGTGTGTATTTATAATATTGCAATACACTATTTGAAAAATCTAAAGATTAATCCTTTCTTTATAAAAGTTTACTTGTTTGAAGTGATATGCAACATGCAACACCCAATCCACACAGTCGGACAACAAAAAAATACTAAAATGGTTGACTTGCGCAGGATATGATCTACAACTACAATGCGAATGATGTATGTACAGTCCATATAAAGATCGATTCTACACATGAGGCTTTTTTTGAACACTAGACATGATTCATAAATTCTCTATCAGTAAGTATCCATTTAGTATACTTAGGGTATCAGAGCCAAAATTACATTAAGAAATAAGTAATAAAAAAAATAAATAAGATAAATAAATAAATAAATAAATAAATGAAATTCAAATAAAAAGATATATGTGTTTGTGGAGACTTAAGTCTAAGATAAATGTTCATTCATCTTTCAATTACATTAATAGGTCATTGTGATGTTTCTGCATGCTGCCCCATACACAATAATATAATAAAAAGATATGAAATCAAATCCTCAATATGTTAACAAAAAAAAAAAAAAAACAGTAATCTCAATAAATTTGTTGAGATGAGTCCTCTAATTTCATCACAAAATGCTTTTTATTTGCATACTGCATATATCATGCAAGGCAACAAGGACAGAGAGCTGCATTCCTAAGTAACACTAGGCACTTAGTTTTAACAAGTATGATGTCAAAACATTTGTCATCATCTATCAATTGCAAAAGGTTCATAGCACTTGTGCTCTAGTTTCTTAACACTGATATACTGTATTTTTATCAATAACAATATTACTCATCCACTTATGAGGTTACTATTTTGATTACCAGTGACCAACAAAGACAGCTAGCACAGTACCTGAAGATAATTTCAAATATTACAGTGCCACTTAAAGGTAAATAAATGAATAAATAAAAATAAAAACTGTTCCTTGTGGTACTCCATTTTTTATTTCTCCATGCAGTTTTTAATCTACATTTAAATTTTTCTTCCTTCCATCTTACATCTTATATTTTTTTTTATTTCCCAAGTAGCCTCTCCTGAGGAACCTTTTCAAATACCCTTTTCATATCCAAATACTACATACAATCCACACACACACACACACACACACACACACACACACACACACACACACACACACACACACACACACACACTCTCTCTCTCTCTCTCTCTCTCTCTCTCCTCTCTCTCTCTCTCCTCTCTCTCTCTCTCTCTCTCTCTCTCTCTCTCTCTCCCTCCCTCCCTCCCTCCCTCCCTCCCTCCCTCCCTCCCTCGTCTAGTAATGATGGTAAACCATCATTACTAGACCATATCTGGACTAATTTCACACCTCCATCATTATCAGGTATTTTACATTATTGTATGACTGATCATCTCCCTATATTTATAAATATTATACAACAGTCTGTGCCAAATACCAAACATAAGATTGTCTTTAGAGACCAGCACAAATAACCAAAGTTTATTTACCAGTGAACTACAAAGGATAAAATGGGATGAAATACTTAATCTAGGAGACACAAATGATAATTTTAACCTATTCTTTTAATATTGTTTATAAACTCTATAACAAATGCTTTCCAGTAAAAACTAAATATATAACAGAAAAAAGACACCAAAACGCATGGCTAACTACCGGAATGCTTAATTCTATTAAATATAAATGTAAGCTTTTTAAGATGTGTAAACTTGGTCAGATTTCACACATGATATTCAAACAATATAGGAACAATCTAACTCAAGTTATACGTGCTGCTAAATCCAACTATTATCATCAAATATTTAGTAATTTCAGAAGCAATGCAAAAAAATCTGGCAAACAATCAATGAAATAAAAGGCAATACACAAAATAGATAACACAATTAAGACATTGCAGTATAATGATTTCATATTCAGCAGCCCATCTGACATCTCTGAAGCTTTTAGTAATTGCTTCTCTAATATTGCCCCAGAACTAGACAGTAATCTCCCACAATCTAATAAAAACCCAATTCATTATATAAAAGGCAATCACCCACACTCCATGGTATTTCCTATCATTACACCATGTAAAATCAATGCAGTAATTAAGTCATTAAACAATAAAAATTCTGGTATACAGGACAAGAACTGCTCCTATTATTAAAAGAAACTCTAATATATTCTCAGTCCCTCTTTCCATACTATTCAATCAATCTATTGCAAATGGAACTTTTCCAGGTATTTTAAAAACTGCCAAAATCACTCCCATACACAAATCTGGACCTGCCAAGGATCCTAAAAACTACCGACCAATTTCTCAACTTACATGATTTTCAAAGGTATTCAAAACCCTTATGAAAAAACATTTAATGCATTATCTGGAAAGCAAAAACATTCTAAATCCCTCCCAATATGGTTTTAGGCAAAATAAAAACACTTTTACAGCACTAAATAAATTTTCTAATGATGTGTTTTATGCCATAGATAACAAACTATCAGTTCTATCAATCTTCATTGACTTTGCTAAAGCATTTGAAACTGTAAACCATAAAATTCTTTTGAACAAAATGCACCAATATGGAATTTGTGGACAAATTCTTTTATAGCTCAAAGATTACTTAGCAAAGAGAAAACAATATGTTATTTTTAATAATGAAAAATCTTCCACAGCAACAGCCACACTTGGTGTTCCGCAAGGTAGTGTCTTGGGTCCCTTATTGTTTCTAATATACATTAATGACATTTCAAATATTTTTTTTCTAAATCTAGAACAATATTATTTGCAGATGACATGACAATGTCATCTGTCAGATCAACTTATACATAATGCTAATGATGAACTAAAAAAGCTTTATCTAAGGTGTCTAAGCAACAGATTCACTATCAATACAACAAAAACTTACTTCATGCTATTTACAGTAAAACAAACTTTAAATCTTCCCCAATTATGTATAAAATGACAAAATAATTTTAAGAACTGATAAAATGAAATTTCTTGGTGTTACTTATGATGATTCATTAACTTTTAGGCATCACATAAATAAACTCACTTTAAAAGTATCAAGACATGTCGCTCTACTTTATCAAGCAAAAGAATACATGCCACAAGAAGTACTTAACACCATTTATTATGCCCACATATATCCACTATTAACTTATTGCAATCCAATATGGTGCACAACTTATCCAACTTATTTAATTCCTCTTAAATTACAACTCAAGAAAATAGTAGGAATAATAACCAATAGTAATTTCTTAGAACATACAAATCCTCTCTTTAAAGAAACAAAAATATTAAAACTAGATGATATTACTAAATTTGCTATCGCTACTTACATGTATTCAAATAAGAATAAAATACAGAACCTCCTTCCATCTTGTGACCATAACACCCGCAACCATGATAACCTCAGCATTCCCCCTCATCGACTTAACAGATTTAAGCACTCAGTTTCTTATCTAGGGCCTCGTGTATGGAACTCTGTACCTCTCCAAATTCAGGATGCATCCTCTATTACCACATTTAAAAGAAAATTTAAAAATCAGATCTTAGCTACCTACTAATTTGAATTATTACCTCATTCTAAAGCAACAGTGTATCCAGACTCTTGTTATCATATCTACTCTATATTGAAATCATCAGTATGCTACTGTTATTGTATCTACTATACAGATTCTAGAATATTTATCATTCCTATATTTTATTTATTATATATGTATTATTTATTATTACTATTTATTATATTATCTGTATTATCCATTATGATTATTATTTATTATATCTGTATCTATTGTAACTGCATATTTATCTATTATATTTGTTTTGTAACCATTTATTGCAAATACCTTCATAAATCATTGTATCTAATTGTGGAAATTAACTGTACAACATGTTATATCCTTGTTGCCATCTGCCACATTACTTACTTGCCCATCATTACTCACCATTTTGCCTGAAAAGCTCTGCTTTAAAAAGGATAACTACAGTCACATTAATCCTCACTATGTATATATGTATATACCTCCCAACTGTAACTGTTAGTTATTAATAAATGTTCAAATGTTCTCTCTCTCTCTCTCTCTCTCTCTCTCTCTCTCTCTCTCTCTCTCTCTCTCTCTCTCTCTCTCTCTCTCTCTCTCTCTCTCTCTCTCTCTCTCTCTCTCTCTCTCTCTCTCTCTCATGTTATATCAGTCATTTAAGTAAAGGTTTATTGAGTATTGAGTTAGTCATACATGATCTCTTTTCCTAAATCTAAATTGTTTATCTGTTCATATTCTTCAGCGTTCCTAGTATTCTGTCCATTATTCCTTTTTTTTCACAAATTGTACATAATACTAGAGTCATTTATACTAATCTACAGTTTAGATCAGTATTTCCCAACCTGGGGGAAATTTTAGGATTCCAAGGGTGGGGAAATCAATTGAAGGAAATAAAAATGACTAACTTGGCTGACAAAAAAAAAAAAAAAAAATCATATAATATGGCAGTTGACTTTTCTTCAAGTACTATATACAAACACAAATCAAAATTTATGCTATGTTTGCCTGGTTATCATACATAGTGACTATGTATGATAACTTTTGATTAAAATTCCATAATTTTGTGGTCACTCTATGAAGGGAGAAATCCAAACAGGTGAACTGGCTGAAGGAGGGAAAAACAGAAAAAGATTAGGAACCACTGGTTTAGATGTTCTTTCTTTCTATTTCTGTAGATTGGCACTAATGCTGTCTTCCATTCCTCCTGACTGTATTATGTATTTAGTCATGGTGTTTACACTCTTTTCAGATGTACACTGATATCCAAACCTCTTTTACTTTTCTCTATTTCTCCTGGCAATTGTTGAATTTCTTTATTTACATATTTCCCACATATTCAGTTCTTTTGTCTCACCTTATGGCTTGCTAAATTTTCATTTCTTTATGAATACCTCCTGGCAATTCTTCATTAACATTTTATTCATATTTTTCAGGTCTTCCATAAAGTTCATTACCATCTTTTGGATTTAACACTTTATTTTTGTGTTTGATCCTCCCATTGGTAAAATTGAACATCTCTAGTTCTTCCTTATACTTCTGACTATGTAAATTCCTTTTCATATACCTTCTCTTCCTCCTTCCTTATTTTCACATCACATATTTTCTTGCCAACTTGTGTGTGTGAGTGTGTGTGTGTGTGTTTGTGTGCATGTGCACATGTGTGTATTTATCTAGTTGAGGAGAGGAGTAATCTCCTAGTATCCCATCTCTATATCTATCCATTTTGGTCTTAAAAGCATGTACAGTTTTGAGGCATTCACAACATCTTCACTGAGCTCATTCCATTTGTTCACACCTCTGTGAGGAAAACTATACTTCTTGATGCCTCTTCTAGTTAATTTTCTTCAACTTCTTATTGTGTCCCCTTCTACTTTGTGTATCTAAATTTATAAAACATTCTTTGTCCACATTTTCCATATAATTTATCATTCTATGGATGTTTATTAAATCTCTCTCTCTCTCTCTCTCTCTCTCTCTCTCTCTCTCTCTCTCTCTCTCTCTCTCTCTCTACTCTCTCTCTCTCTCTCTCTCTCTCTCTCTCTCTCTCTCTCTCTCTCTCTCTCTCTCTCTCTCTCTCTCTTATTTTCAAGGGTAGGAATTTCCAACATTCTTAATCTCTCTTCATAGATTGAATTACTCAACTCTGGAACCATCTTAGTGACTGCTCCTTTTGTACTATTTCCAGTTTTATAATATTCCTCCCTTGTATGAGGAGTTTCCAATTTTATAATATTCCTCCTTGTATGAGGAGACCCACACAACTGCTGCATATTCCAATCTTGGTCTTATTGTGGAAATCAACAACTTTTTTATCATTCCTTCATCCAAATATGAGAATGCCATTCTTACTCTTTTTAACAAATCATCATCTCTCCAGTAATTTTATCAATGTTTCTCTCCAGAGTCAAATTTTCAGTAAATGTTACTTCCAAATCCATTTCTTCTTTTGATTTCTTTAACTTCACACTGTCCATCTCATAATGATATTGTGTTCTTTTTTTACTCTTACCAAACTCCATTACTTTACATTTACTTAAGCTGAATTCCATTTGCCAAGATTTACTCCATCTATTCATCTTATAGAAATCATCTTGCTGTATCATACAGTTATTTACACTTTCCATCCTTCTCATCAGCTTAGCATCATCTGCAAATAAGTTCATATAGCTATCTATTACTTCATTTATGTCATTTACATATATCACAAACATTATCAGTCCCAACACTGACCCCTGTGGGACACCACTAGTTACTTTCAGCCAAGATGAATTTTGGTCTTGTATTACAGTTCTCATCTCTCTATCATCCAGATAATCCTCCATCCACTCCAGCAGTCTTCCTCCAATTCATCCATAATTTTTTATCTTTCATAGCAATCTTCAGTGTGGTACTTTGTCGAAAGCCTTCTTTAAGTCTAAGTAGACACCATCCACCCATCCGTCTCTCTTCTGCACAATATTGACTACCCTTGAATAAAAGGACAATAAGTTCATGGAATAAAAGAACAATAAGTTCTTCCCCCACTAAATCCAAATTGACAATTTACCAAAACTTTATCTCTTTCCAAGTTCCATCTATCTTTCCTTTATTGTTCTCTCATGTAGTTTTCTACAACATTAATCAATGACACTGGTCTGTAATTTAGTGGGTTTTCCTTATTTCCTCCTTTGAATATTGGTGTAATATTTGCTCTCTTCCAATCTTTTGGTACTCTTCCCTGTGACAATGATGTCACTGTCATACTGTGAATTTTATCAGCCGGTTGTTCTCTGCATTCTTTCAATATCCAGTTTGATACTTCATCTGGACCAGATTGCTTTATTTACATTAAGGTCTTCCATCTTTTTAAGTATTTCCTCTTA
>NC_087156.1:24031996-24064496 GCF_035594125.1 Scylla paramamosain | reverse complement strand
CCTTCAGTATTTGATGAGAAATGCCAAAAGATTTTAAAATTTTCTTTTGCATCTATCATGATATTAGACTGCAATGCATTATCATCTATTATATATATATATATACAGTAAAATCCCTCTCATCTGGCATTCGAGTATCCGGCAGCTTCAAGTACCCAGCACATTTTTCCCCGAGCCTTAAAATCAATAAAAAAATCAATGTGTACTCATAAAATTGATTTAAAATTCCCGTGCGAGGCATACTTTGTCCCCTCGCCACCAGAGAGCACTGCTTCGCACCACCCGCAGCCCACTGCACTGTGTTTACTCAGTGACTCAGTCCCGCGTGTGCACTGTTTATCGCCTGACGCCTTCATCATGCCTAAAGTTGTAGAAAAGAGGAAGCGTGTTGTGCTTATACTTAAGCAGCTGATCAGATCAGCTGCTGATTAAGATCAGCTGATCTCTGTTATGGTAAGATGCATGAGTGTAGGGTGGTGATTGTGAACATAATTTCACTTCTATTCAAGTATCCGGCATGTCGGCGGTCCCGTTGATGCCGGATAAGAGGGATTTTACTGTATGTGTATATATATATATATATATATATATATATATATATATATATATATATATATATATATATATATATATATATATATATATATTCTTTAAGTGAACCATCTTATTCTTCATCCCAGACAACATGATGTTAGCTTTCTCTGATTATGTATCTTTAATTTCCTGTGCTTACAAACTGCCAGCAAGATTTTTTTCCTGTCCTTTTCTCTATGTCTATATAGAGAAACCCCAGCTATCCAGTAATGAACTATGCACGATAATCAGGCAATCAGAAATCTTTTCTTTTTTTTCTTTCTTTTTTTTTTTTTAGGAAAAGTATTTAGAAAGAAAATTAATAATTTTATAAAACACTGAATTGGTGCTATTTTCAGTCATGAGCAGTTCTGTGTGCTGTCTATTAGTGCTTGTTTTCCACTGTGCTAATTCAGCTTAGTATCTATTTGTCAGTTGACTGACTACTCTGCTCTTGAAACAGCTCTAATCATGAAAAGTAAGCAAGAAAGGCATGAGTACCAGAAAAAAGAAAGAAAAAAGTACTATATGCAAAATGTTTGTACAAAATGTCACCATAATTTATTATACTGTGTGCTAATCCATAAAGCCACATTCACACCATTAAACATTGTTTAGGAACTGTTTGCAAACATTTGGGCAACATTTAAGAAACTTTTGATAAGTATTTGAAAAACATTAGGAAAAAGTTTGGAAACAATATTTTCTATCTAGACCATCTATCCACTCATCCATTCATCAAGCTATCTTTCAACTTATCCATCCATCCATTCATCCATCTCTGCATCCATCCATTCACTATCCATCCATCCATCCTCTCATCCAACTATCCACTCACTCATTTGTCTATCCACTCATCCAAACATCCATGAAGCCTACTTTACTGTTTGCAAACAATTGGCAAACATCTGAGAAACAGTTTTGAAACATTGTTTGCAAACAATGATTCCTTGTGTTTAAGTATATGGAGACAAAACAGTCTGGTTTTACACACTAAATATATCTTCCCTATATACAATGTAAGTCTGTGTGAGGAGGAGGTCACCAACAAGATGGATAAAAACAATCAGTTGTTTAGAAGAAGTGAGACAACTAGTGAAACTCTGATCATTAAAAAAAAGGGATTACTAGAACAGGAAAGATTAGCACATTTAAGAACATGACATCTTCTGATACAAGTCCTTCAGTAGTGTCCAGAGGGACATGAATCATCAAAGATATATGCAGATAGATGGGCAGACAGATAGAGTTAAGAAGAAAATGCCCAATTTATGATACGAGCATACATTGTGAATTTATATACTTTTAAATTTATATTAATATTATCAACAGCTCTTGTACAGATGGATAAAGCACTTAACCTTCTAGTAAATGAGAGCAAACAAAAACAAACTAAGGATACATGGCTGACTACAAAGGGAGCCAACACCTTAACATTTACCTTAGCTGTTAAGCAGGGACAGATGTATTTAATTATCATAAGTTTATCATACACCAAGTCACTGACAGAGTTATATCCCATACACTATTGCTTAATAACAGATGGTATGAAGAGTGCAAAGCAGTAAATATATGACACAGATCAGTATCTCCCTTCCAAAGACGTCTCAGTGGTATGATGAAAGTTTTTTTTTTTTTCACTAGCCATGTAGATTGGTCAGCTGTTTGTGTTAACCTGATGATTAACATAAACAACCCTTGGTATGTTGGACATGCAAGTTGCAGCTCTATTGTTACTAACAGCATCGTGGTGGGAGAGATTGAATTCAAATAACTGTCATCTTTGTTTACTTCAAAACTGGCACTTTTCAGCCCTCATGTCCCATCATCTTCCCTTTGTATTAACTTTAATCACTGATCACAATACACTGTTGTATCTACAAGAGTAGTGAACCAACAAAATGGAGAAAATTATGCATACCAGGGGAGCTTGATGCATAGTAATATAAAATAAGATATTTGTGTATTGATGCTCAAGCAACCAATAAATTCAACTGACCAGAACATGTAGTTCCTAATGAGTGCTAGATAACCAGGGTTTCTCTGTACACAGTTTCAGACAAAACAGGTATGCTATCTTCTTTTAGAATAGCTTACAATTACATGACATTAAAGATCACAATAGGTGGCATAGTACCTTTTTGTCATGCACAAAATTCTTAGTCAGAAAGGCACCAAATTTTAAGAAACAATCAAGTGCCATTTAGAAAAATAGTACATACATACCTAAAGTCACAAAGAATATAATTACATCAATAACCTTCATTACATCAAGCTACTATTATACTGCCCAGTGTGTTCTATGGAAGCCATCAGCTGAAAGTAAAATAACAACAATTTATTATAATTCTAAAAATATCTGAGTGTGATGAGTAGTTAGATATAGTCTATCAGGATACTGACCTGTTTCTTGTAGTGAACAGCATATATAAGTGACAGAAAAGAACTAGTGATAGCTGAACATTTAAGTAAAACACTTATGATTAAGACTAGAGAAAGCATCATAAAATATGGGTGTATAAGATGGCTTACAATGCATGGCTTATTACACAAAACAACTCATTGCTTTATATTACCAGTCTGGCAAGACCAACCACCTCAGACAGACTTTCCTGCTTTTAGGGGGGGGTGCATCAATAGAATCAAATGTGTGTGTGTGTGTGTGTGTGTGTGTGTGTGTGTGTGTGTGTGTGTGTGTGTGTGTGTGTGTGTGTGTGTGTGTGTGTGTGTGTGTGTGTGTGTGTGTGTGTGTGTGTGTGTGTGTGTGTGTGTGTGTGTGTGTGTGTGTGTGTGTGTGTGTGTGCACACTACCTACCTATAACTATCTATTTATCCTTTTATCCTTAGTACATTAATCACTCCCTTGTTCATACTTTCTTTCTGTTCTTTTCCTTGTTCTAGCTCATTAAATACTTAACTTGGGACTTCACCTGCTCCTTTGTACCTCACACACACACACACACACACACACACACACACACACACACACACACACACACACATGTATGAAAGGAGAGGTTAGCACTCTCCTTGATAAGGATGGACAACACATATGTATAATGTCAAGACACTGTCACTCTGCCAACACTTAACACACATGTGATTTGATACTTGGATTTTCCTGAGTCTGGGTTCCTATTCCTACTCTTTGTGCTCAATGATGATAATCATCATAATTTTTTGATAGAAATTATTGACAACAAACACTGAGATGATTTAGGAAAAAACTGTTATCTAACAATATACTTAAAAAACAAAACAAAAAAGAAACAATAACATACTCACCTAAGGTCAGTAGAATTTCCTTTGACTGAAAAAAGATCGACAATATTTTAGTTTATATTATCCAACTCAGTTTTACATTTTGTTTTATAGTATAACTAAATAACTCACAGCCTGGGGAAAATCAAATGGTTTGGGGTGAATATATGACATCTGAGGATTAAAAAATCATAATGAAAACAAAAGATTAGCAACCTGATCTTCAATCCTTAAATAATATATTTGAAAACACTAAAACATGTCAGCATTCTGTGAGTCGGAATTCCACATAACTTAGCAAGGCAACAAGAAAGACCAAAAGGTCATTTCTACAAAATTTTTGAAAGTTGGCACCATTATGACTAAATCAAGTCAAGCCAAACTAAACTTGATTTAACCTATGCAATAATAATTTCTGTGTAGGTCATAGCATGACACTAAGAAGGGCTGCTCATTCTGGTTCTGGATCTGGTTGCAGGCCAAAGATTGAGCTTTAGACTTTGTAATGGCATCTCTCTGATGTGGTCTTATTTATGGTTTCTTTTTGCAGTCTGATCTGACTGCATCCTCTAAGCAAAGGTGCAAGGGGAGGCTTTAGAAGGAGGAAAGTAAAACCAAAGACCCTGAGTCTGTATTCATCATCCCCACACTGACATGATAATTATTTAAAATGGACTTTATACTCAGCAATTGAGCATGAGCTGCAGGTTAATTCCTAATGCATCATATCTTGTTCCATCTGTGGTTTACTTTATGTTTGTAAATACAAATCAGGTATGTAATCGACAGAAGCTGTGACATCACACTAATCCCTCATAACATCAGTCACATTACTGAAAACTGTCCCAAAATCTAGAAATCAAAACAAGAAATTATTTACAGATTTCTTTGTATATTGCGATGTAATCCCATACACTTATAATAAGCCATAAGTATGGCTGAAACTGATAGAAACTTTATACACACCTGTTCCACTGTTCTAGCTCGGAAAACATAGCAGGTGAAGTGAAGAGATATGGTACAACTGGTGTCCCTGAGGAAGAAATGGAAAGCCTGTCAAATATTTATTTTTAGTATGCACAGTAAGGAGTCATTATCATCATAATCATCATTATATCACTACGACTACCACCACCACCACCACCACAACTTCAAAGCTCACATTGAACAAGGATTCAAAGAATGAGAATAGACTGATACATATTCAGGGAGGTCCTGCTATATGTGGATCTGTTATACAAGAAACCGGTGACACAAGATGTTTAAATTAGGAACTGTTTTCTTTATATGAGTGCAAAAATCCAACGATAAGAGCTTCAGTCCAAGATGAGTAAAACTGCAAAGTTTAAAATGTGCACCTTCCTGCACCCTCCCACTAACACATCCAGGCTGTATGATGATGTACAATGATTCAGATGCATAAAGATGAGTTTATGACAACCGTGCACCTCTCCGTTGTTCCCTACCAACTATTCATTCCCCTCAACAGTCCTCTTTTACACTGAACTTGGTGTCTCTCAGACTCCCAACCTTACAGCCTTACTGCTCATTATTATATTTGTACTCTATCATCATTTTGCTTGCAAGCATATTTAAAATACTTTGGCTTTTTTGGTGGAAGAAGTACTATAGTACTCCCTTTCCAGTTTCTAGTCGACACTACATGGCCTTGTTGTTGCAGTGCTATAATTCAATCAACTATTTTCCAACATAAAGATGTTAATTGCTAATAATATCCTACATGTCTAGGAAAATCTCAAGGTGCTCAGTATAAATATTAAATAATAATAATGATAAGAATAAAATCATATTGCTCAAAACTTACCCTGCAATGTAGGCAAAGTATTCAAGCAGATCATTCCTCCGCCCACATGAAGAAATCTCAGTGTAGCTGTGGCTGAGCAACATCTGGGTGAAACAATACTTCCAGTGATGGAAATAGCTCATATAACAGGAATGGAGGATAAAATCTTCATTCATAAATGTAGCTGACAGATATATTATGGCTTTTTCAGCTAATGATACTAAAGAAATTATCCATAACTTGCCACATCACAAAAAAATTATCTTGCTCTTTTACTAAATAGATGTGATAATATTACTGATGAAAACATGTGACAAACAATATAATGACACTTGCCTTCCTGTTACTTTTCAGAAGAGCTTGGACACCAATTTCACCAGTAACAAGTGTGACTGTTACAGGTTCTCTATTCTGACTGAGAACTGCTGAAACAGCATGCTCAATGTGTGTCACATCACCTGACACTCCCACTGATATGCTTCCATAGTACTGCACCACATGACCTCTGTGGAAAAAAAAACATATACATAATACAAGATTAATAATGTAGGAAATCTATGTGATGCATTAAGGGCACAGTAATCCTTCTCTATAACATGTATTAATAAAACACTCTCAACTAAGCTCAGGATAATTATGCATTTGCATATATGTATATGCAAATGCATGCATATATGCATATGAGAGAGAGCCACACCATGCCACTCCCAAGAAGAAACTAAAAGAGACTGAAAAATAGTTTTTTGATGTATCTTGATATTTCTTTCTTAAAACAGTTCCAAGTCCTAGACAGGACATACTGAAACAAGAAGAGAATTCCAGAGTTTATCAGTAAAAGGGACAAAAGAGTGAGGATAATGGTTAACTCTTGTATGAAAAAGTTGAACAGAATAAGGGATAAGAGTAAGTAGAAAATCTTGTGCAGCAGGGTGGTATGAGTGGAGAGGCATGCAGTTATTAAATTCAAAAGGCCAGTAACCATAAAAATAACAGCTGAAGATAGTAAGAGATGAAACATTGTGGTAGTGAAAGAAACAAGACAATCTGTTAGAGGGGGCATCAATTAAATATACTCAACAATATTCAACTAAAACATCTGAGAGTTTCAAAATTAATTACTTAGAAAGTCTGCCAAGATACCAAGTGCATGATACAGGAATTTCCAGGGTCACTAAGTACTTTTGAAGGTTATGATCAGGATGACATAATATTTATTGAATCCTTGGAAAATTATGCTATCTATTAATTAAAAGCAATATGACTGTTTTATGATCAGTAATAGGAAAAGCAATTTCAAATCTCAGTATATTTTAATGCTATAAGTGCAAAAAGATATGCATAACTAATTTTGTGAGTGTATGTACAAGAGACATGATGGAAGTATGCATGTAGTACATGCAACTTCACAGTGTAAGAAATATATTAAAGGAGCACACATACTCTAATTGATTACTGATGAGTGATGTTTCTTGGCTTTCATTCAGAGCAGTCTCTCTAAACTTTTCCTCTAAGGTGTCAATATCAAGGTGAAGGCGGCGCAGAAGTGGTACCACTCCAGGAAACACTGTACCATTACTGTAGTGGCCCTGAATGGAGACAAAAAGATTATTTCAAATGTTTTCTGAGATTATCATACAAATCATCCAATAGAGTGACTAATCCAGGAATCCAAGAGACAGTGTGTGTGTGTGTGTGTGTGTGTGTGTGTGTGTGTGTGTGTGTGTGTGTGTGTGTGTGTGTGTGTGTGTGTGTGTGTGTGTGTGTGTGTGTGTGTGTGTGTGTGTGAGAGTGAGTGTGTATTATTTAACTATGGTCATCTGCTGGTCACCCAGCCAGCTGTTCCCATACAGGTAGAGCTCAGAGCTCCTAGTGACCAATCTTTGGGTAAGACTCAGACCACTTACATACCACAAACTAGGACAATGAGGTTACAACCCCTTAAGTTACATCCCATATCTACTTGCTGCTAGGTGAATAGGGGCTACACATTAAGAGGCTTACTCATTTGGCCTCCATTGCTTCTTGAAATATAAACTACTTCTGATATAATGGAAATATTTTAAATTTCTTTCTGTGCGTAATGTTTCTGGTTTAATCAGCAAAGTGGGTCTTAATGCCATAAAAATGTTACACAGATATACAAACCTGGCACTCTTAGTAAGTATTGTGTATATAATGCAAGCCCTTCTTACAGCTGACTTGAGAGGTAGAACGACTGTCACAACAGTACATACTATCATGATGATCATGTATGAAGAAAACTGAGGCAATTAAAACTTTCTAGGAAGGGACTGCACTACAGTACTTGTTTTTTTAGTTTATGGATGGTGACACAAGAGAAAGAGAAACTCACAAGGTCTTCCATGCTCAGTTGTGTTAAAGAAGCAACATGATATTCATAAACCTCATGTAAACAGTGCAACATAGTGTCTGAGATTCTCATTGCATTATCTAGATATTTTAAAATTTGATACTTGCAACACTGAATTCTTATTACAGAATGCTTTTAACAATGTGAGTACTGTATACTGAAAATAAATGAGTGAGACATAATGAAGAACTTGTAATTTTTTAAGAGAATCATGACAAATTATGGTTCCTATCTCACCTTAATGACTTTGAGTGACACAGGAAGCCCTCGGTTTTGGCGCAACAAGGCAGACACCCGGCCACGGCGCCAGCCATGAATACATGTCCCAAAAGCTTCATCAATTACGTCACCAATCTCTATTTTGTTCTATTGAAAGAAACAAGGAACAACATAACAGTTATCAAGAAGCAGGACAACAAATATGACAAGGATACATTAACATGATAGAAGTATTTGTGCACTTGTTAAGGCATGGCACCAAATATCAAACAGAGCACTTAACACACACAGAGCAAAGTATGTCAGCAAAGTATATTGAGAGAGAGAGAGAGAGAGAGAGAGAGAGAGAGAGAGAGAGAGAGAGAGAGAGAGAGAGAGAGAGAGAGAGAGAGAGAGAGAGAGAGAGAGAGAGAGAGAGAGAGAGAGAGAGAGAGAGAGAGAGAGAGAGAGAGAGAGAGAGAGAAAACTGAAGTGCTTAATACATAATAAGCTTCACAGACTGACCCTGTTCTGGTCATCCTTTTGAAGGAAATATATATATATATATATATATATATATATATATATATATATATATATATATATATATATATATATATATATATACGAGGTGTGTCATTAAAGTTCCAGGACTGGTGCCACACAAGTTTTATTTCACATCCAGGCTACAAACTATAGGTTATCTCCTTCGAAGTAATCCCCCTGGCACCGCATGCACTTGTCCATCCTTCTCTGCCAGGCTTGCATGCACTGCTGGAAGGATTCTTGCGGGATGCTCCTCAGCTCCGTCGTCACGGCCTTTTTGATGTCGTCCGCATCATCAAAACGGGTCCCCTTCATGACCTCCTTGAGCTTGGGGAAGAGGAAGAAGTCGCACGGAGCGAGGTCAGGTGAGTAGGGCGGTTGCTCCAGCACGGCGATGTTCTTCTTGGCCAAGAACTCTCTGATGCTCAGGGCATTGTGAGCAGGCGCATTGTCGTGGTGAAGCAGCCACGAGTTGCCCTGCCACAACTCCCGCCTCTTCTCGCGCACTGCACGAAGCAGACGCCGCAGTACTTCTTTGTACACATGTTGGTTGACTGTCTGGCCCTGTGGCAAGAACTCGCAGTGGACGATGCCCCTCACATCGAAGAAAGCGATCAACATGACCTTGAAGCTGGACCTGGACTGCCTTGCTTTCTTCGGCCGTGGTGACGCCGGACTCTTCCATTGAAGGCTCTGGCGTTTGGTCTCCGGGTCGTACTCAAATACCCAGGACTCATCGCCGGTGATGACTCTCCTGAGCAAGTCTGGTTCAGTTTCCAGACGCTCGAGGATGTCCTGACACACCTGCATGCGTCGTCCCTTCTGGTCATCGTTCAGGAGTCTCGGCACCATCTTCGCACAGACTTTCCGCATGCCCAGATCTTCAGTGATAATCTTCCACACGCTGTTGTGGTTCATGCCAAGCTCATCTGCGATCTTTCGAACAGTCAACCGACGATCGTCACGCACCATCTGCTTGACACGCTCAACATTGGCCTCATTCCTGCTCGTTGAGGGTCTTCCACTCCTGGGGTCATCTTCCACGTCCTCCCGGCCCTCTTTGAACCTCTTGCACCACTCAAAAACACGTGAGCGTGACATTGTCTCATCCCCGTACACTTTTTGCAGCATACCCAGTGCTTCTGACGGCGTTTTCCCCAACTGCACCAAAAACTTCAAGTTTGTTCGCTGTTCAGCGCTCATTGTTAAACGACCTGCAACAGAGGACATGATTTTAAAAGCACGTAAGAAAAAGATTAGTGACTGTAGAGGGTTGGGAGCGCAGTTGTATACTCCAGAAGGATTACTTTGAAGGGGAAATATGGTGGTTTGTGGCTTGGGTTTGAAATTCATCTTTTAGGACACCAGTCCTGGAACTTTAATGACACACCTCGTATATATATATATATATATATATATATATATATATATATATATATATATATAGCATGTCGGATTTGAAACCATTCTGTGGTAGGCAGAAAAAAAAAAAATCAAGCACTGCCAGGACATGGACATATTCGGTGTTCCCATGCATTTGTCTCTGCAACTCAAATCAGGTGCACTACAGTCCCACCTTTTATCACAGCTACATAATACCAAAGAAAAGACAGAAATTATCACTCAGCCTACCCATAATGTCATGTTGGTCAAACTGTACTAATGAGCCAGAAAGGAACACAACAAAATAAAGTACTGGTCAATCTTTTCCAGGCTGTCAAGCACAATAATGTTCCCACCCTATACTAAATACACAGATAATTTAAAACATTACAGAGAGAGAGAGAGAGAGAGAGAGAGAGAGAGAGAGAGAGAGAGAGAGAGAGAGAGAGAGAGAGAGAGAGAGAGAGAGAGAGAGAGAGAGAGAGAGAGAGAGAGAGAGAGAGAGAGAAAGCAGAAGTGCACAAGACACATAAGAAAGTAGCTATTTACAGCAAATGCAATGCAATAATACACCAACAGCTTACATCTTCTGCTGCAACACTCCCTTCCTCCACCTTCACAACCACAGCTCTTCCGCTCACATGACTGCCACCCCACACCAAAAGGGAAAAAAACTGGTTAGTAATGCTCAGGTTGCTAGTGATGTTAATTGTGAATGTTATGTTCATGCAGTTGCACAATGCAGACAGCCCTTAAAAAGCAACTAAAATGCAATTTACATAAAGCAGTTATAATATTCACTTACAGAAATAGTTGTTAAAAATGAAAATATAAAAAAAGTACTGCCAAGGTGATGAAGGAAGAGGGCATCTAGAAATAAATGTTAAGTGAAGATCTATGAAAAATACAATCATGATATTTCACAAAATTTAGCAAATATGATCAAATTATTTTAAAATAAACAAGTTACAAGTGTAGCTTAAAGTTAAAGTTAAAGAAGGATGAAGTGAAATATTTAGGATCTAGGAAGAAGGAAAATATAAAGAAATGTCAGTATAGGGGATTAAGAAAACATTTGGGTTGCTCATGTCAAAGTATGGATGTCAAAATAGGAATAAAAATAACATATTCTGGTACCTATTCCTTTTGTCCTTGATAAATAATTGCAGTTGATTCAAAATATTTCCAAATTACAGATGAATGTACAATGTGGCCACAGATATAATCAATAAAGCTTGAAAAAATATGACAAGTAGAAATAAGGAAAGGAAAAATATTCCCCGATAATGAAACACATGATGAGGACAGCTGGAGACTGTAAAATTTAAAAAGTTACTAATGTAGTATTAGACTGCATGGATAAAGACACTGAGAGATGACAGTCATCAAATAGCCAAGACTATGAGACTATGGTATGTAATAATGATGTGACAATATTACTGAGAGACAAAGTGCATAAAAGCGGTGAATGAAATTATACTAAATATGTATAGTGTATATAGCTGTGCTATGGGGTGCAGTAGGGTGATCCATGATACTATCCCTTTCCACTAGTAGCCCACAAGGAAACGAGTGTGAGTGATGTGTGCACCAGTGTGTGGTGCTTTGGTGGGCCACCACATGTAGGATTGTCAGCCTGGTATATACATTGGTGTACTAGGATTACAACCATAATCCATTCCAAAACTACCATCATAAGCACAAAACAGTGGGATGGTAAGAATTTATTCTCGAAACTCTTTTCCCACAAAAAAAAAATCTCTTAAAAAGTGTAGTAAAATGTATATCAAGACTGCCTTCTACCCTACAATTCATCACATAACATGTAAAGAATAAAGAAAGAAGAAAAGGGAAGAATGCATAGGTGGTTGAAATATATGAATGGGAAACTGATTCCTGTAAAATGTAAAGAATAAAGCGATACTTAGAAAAATTGACTTTTCTATTATAATTACCATATCGGCATAGGGACTCCCAGATGATCTATAATATTAGATAAATAAAAAAAACATATAAATAAATAGCTTTAGCAGACTTTGAATAGAATAGGCATGCAAGAATGCAAATAAGCAACAAAATAAAACCCTATAATAGCAATGGTACATACAGTACATAATACATAATGATAAAATTTTGACTTTCACCTATGACATGTAATATATGCTACATCATATACATTACATATATCATCTCAATGACTTTTTAAAGGCTGGTAAGTAAACTAAATATGCATCTGGAAACATTGGATTTTTTTTCCTTGAGTCTTACCCAAGATACACTCCAAGATCCATACAGGGAACAAGTTCATGTTCCTGGTATATTGGAAGTTGCCATGTTTCATCCAGAAAAGAGGCATTCTCTAGCTGCAGGTCAAAACTGATGTGTGAGCACTGATAGAGGAGGCTGAGGAAGATCTCACCCAAGATTTCATTCCCAATTATAGAGTCTTCTTCATATATGCCACTGTTGCATTTCATGCGCACCTATAAAAATAATTGATCAACTAGTTTGTAAAAAAGATAGAATAAATGCCACAAAAAAATTATCCATGGCACATATTGCATGAATTAATAAAATTTTAAAATATAAAAGCTAATTAGAATAAATATATATGAATCAAACAACTTGTTAGGGACTATGCCATCTTAATCTAAAATATCAACATTCACAAATGTCTCAAGATATTTTAGTACAACCACTCTGAAATAATTTTTACTGTTATTGCAGAAAACTATGCAATTCAATAGATACTGAACATGATCACTGTTGCTTCCAATGTATAAGTTTGCATTCATCAGTTAAATTTAATGTTTCATACACTGGTCCAGTGAGTTAATCTATCTAAATTTAACTGCTAGGTTATTTTCTGCATGGTCCAGTGAGTTAATCTATCTAAATTTAACTGCTAGGTTATTTTCTGCTAAGTGTTCTAGTTACTTTATTGTCAATATTTTTGTCACCTGTAAATTTTGATATTTCATAATGAGTCAGTTGTACTAAATACTGTTTAAAACAACTATTCCATTCAGAGAGTCAGTCCAAAAGTCACTTGTGAATGTTACCATGGATATAGAGTGTCAGCAGTTTACTAAGCTATCATTTGTGGGTAACTGTGTGTGTGTGTGTGTGTGTGTGTGTGTGTGTGTGTGTGTGTGTGTGTGTGTGTGTGTGTGTGTGTGTGTGTGTGTGTGAGTGTGTGTGTCTATATATATATATATATATATATATATATATATATATATACGAGTATATATATATATATATATATATATATATATATATATATATATATATATATATATATATATATATATATATATATATATATATATATATATATATATATATATATATATATATATATATATACATATATATAAATTGAATCAAGCTGTCAGTCTACATTTATTTTTGGTTTTATATTTCTTCTTTGCATACTCTAATCATCTCATTCTTTCTCTCTTTCCTTTCTTTTACATACCCTAGGACTTTAGCATTGAAGGAATGAACATGGAAGTATCCTGTGTAAGCAAAAGTGAAATAAACTAAGCAATAAAAGAAATCCTCAGGAGTAAAGCAGACATGAGGAAAGCTTATCCACTGTTTAAGAATAAATGTAGATTCTTTTATTAAATGAACTTGTAGTATTTGAAAACTTTGTACAAAGAATTTGGAAAATATCACAATAATGAACTAGTAACTGTAAATGTGTTTCAATAAACAGCATAAAATTGGGCATGGAGGGAGAGATTTAGGAAGACATTATGCAAAGGAAGGAAATTATAGACACCTCAGTTAATATTAGAGGGAGAATATAAGTGTATGTTTACTGATATTATAAAAAAAATAAAATAAAAAAAATGACATTAACTAGGTACTTGCAAATAAGGATATGAATGGAACACAGTTAAACAGAAACCAGGTAAGTGACATTAGTTTGTAAAGAAATTGTATCTGAATGAAATTGAAGGCAGCTGTAGGAAAGAAGGAATAAGGTATACATGCATAAAGTTTTGCTAGTACAGGTAGAATCAAGCAAGAAGGGAGTGTCTGGATAGGGAGAAGTGGAGGATCTTCTGCTCTGGCCATCCCTATGGGAGATGTTCCTGGAGGAAGCAAGGCAGGAAAAAGACAAACATATAGACAGCTGTAAAGAATGAGGCATTGTGTTCAATGTTCATTACAATAAGGTCTGTGCTAATTGAAAGGTATAGTTGTAAATGCTTTTACTGATATCCCACAAGAGAAAAGTCCTGGATGAAATTAGACATGATATATGCATAACCTCATGTAAATAGGTTTCTATATACTTGAGCTAATGCACTAAGGAAAATTAATAAATAAGAAAGAAAGAAATTAATAAATACATAAATAAGTTAAATAATAATAACAACTATAATAGTAATAATAATTATAATAATAATAACAATAATGATAATAATAATAATAATAATAATAATAATAATAATAATAATAATAATAATAATAATAATAATCTAATTAATAAATAAAAAAACTGGCATAAACTACTTTGAGGAAATGGGTATTTTCATTTAACATAATGACAGCTTCAAATAACAGGTAAATCAATGCTTTCTGGAGCATAGATAATGATTATTATGTATGAGCTGAAGCCTAGTTTATATTATAAATAAGGTTTGGTAGGAATAATCACAAAAAAAGTTTCCTTACGATAGTTTCAACTGGTACATGAAGACACTTGTTTTTTAAGGCATGCCTAATGAATAATCTTCCTCGACCCTGTGGTGTTGACACAGACATGTTGTTTGCTACAGCTTCTACAATATGCTTGTAACTGTTGTCAAGCCTGAAAATGTACCAAAGTATTACAGGATTAATAGAATTCATTAGAAAAAGATAAACATATGTATATTTTGGTACCTATACAAAAAAAGAAAAAAGAAAATACACACACACACACACACACACACACACACACACACACACACATATATATATATATATATATATATATATATATATATATATATATATATATATATATATATATATATATATATATATATATATATAATAAAATTACTTAAGTTTACATTCTGATATATAAATCACAACCACTACTTGAAGATTTCTTTCAAGTCTACTTGTTTCTAAACATATAAGCAGGAAAAGGAAATAACCAAAAGAATATATTAATGTTAATAATATAGCACTCTAACACACAAATAATTATTGTACTTGATCTTTGAATCCTAATCAGGCTTTGAAACTTCTTCCACTGGCAGACCTCAGTGAACTTCTAATCATTTACTATGACCATATCAATATGCTAACCTAACCTAACACACAGTCTATTAAACATTAGTACCATGTATGCAATACATAAATCAACATACCCTGCACACATCTGTGTAGTTTTCTCCACCCATGACCAATAGTCTCGTCTTGTAAGGCCAAAAGCAGAGTGAACTGTGTGATTAAGGCCTTTCCGAAAGATTGTTTCCAATACTTCACAGAGAGGAAGGAGAAATGTTTGAGTGTCCATCACAGGTTCACTTAAGCCTGTTTTAGTTGCTTCAAGAATATATCCTGTAGAGCATAAACAAGATATCTCATGTAATTAATAGTTCAGTAAAACTCCTTAACTCGGCAATATAAGGGATATTAATGGACCTGGGAAAGATGAAGCCCACAGTTAGGTTACATTAAATATTCTTCAAGAAATGTTATCTAAAAATGGTTGTTTTTTTTTCCTTAGGTTTTTTTAATCACTTATCTTTTTATTATTTTTTTTTTTAAATCTTTTGGCTATTTAGATAATTTTGTATGTCAAAATTGTTTTTCACACATTTTTTTTTATCCCACAGTTTCTCCTCTTCATTACAATCCCACCCACTACCACAATAATTATGTAATAACTGAAAACTGGTGAAGACCAGCAAAAAAAAAAAAAAAAAAAAAAAAAAAAAAGTGAAATGGTGCACACCTAAAATGCATAGCAACAAATAAATTCTGATGTGGATAGGAGTGGATAGGACAAGAAGTTTGGTTTAGAAGATCATTAATGAATAATAAGAAGAGAGCGGGTGACAGGACAGAACCCTGAGGAACACCACTGTTAATAGATTTAGGAGAAGAACAGTGATCATCTACCACAGCAGCAATAGAACAGTCAGAAAGGAAACTTGAGATCAAGTTACAGAGAGAAGGATAGAAGCCGTAGAGGTAGGCGCACACTTGTTCGCATTGTACGGACGGCACGCATCGTACTCATCGGATTGTTTTTGGGGTCAGCGCACATTGGTCCGCATTGTACGGACGGCACGCATTGGACGGATCGGATTTTCTGCGCACATTGTCGGCATTGGACCATTCACCACCCGCAGTTGTGAAGCTGAGCTCTCTCTGGAAGGACATACTCCATATTTTTCTAGTGTATAAAGTTGTGAAAATGTTGAACAGTGATAGTGAAGAGGAAGAAATTGTAGTGGTTAGCTGTTTGCTGGCAGAAGAAGAACAGAAAGTAAAAAAAAAGGAAAACATGGATTCACAACATAAACAGGAAAAGGCTGGAATTTGGAGAAAAATCTAAAAAGTCAGTGAGTTTAATATAACATTATATATTATGTATAAGCAAAGCATAGCTATGCAAATAGAAAAAATAAAATAAATACCGAAGAAGGTTTGCATCCGACCGCGACGGCGCTCTGGCTGCAACTGACGATGGGGTCGCACATTTGCCGGCAAATGCCGTAGAGGCCATCCGCATCGTTCGTACGCATCGGATTGAATGCTCTTTCGGGGATCCTCGTCGACATTGCCGATGTCCGATGCGTACGACGCGGTCAAATGCGCGCAGACCCATTTGAAATAATGTAAAGAATACTAAAATCCGATGCGTACGATGCGTGCCGTCCGTACGATGCGAACAAGTGTGCGCCTACCTTAGGAGGGTAGTTTGAAAATCAAAGCTTTGTGCCAGACTCTATCAAAAGCTTTTGATATGTCCAAGGTAACAGCAAGTTTCACCAAAATCTCTAAAAGAGGATGACCAAGATTCAGTAAGGAAAGCCAGAAGATCACCAGTAGAGCGGCCTTGACGGAACTCATACTGGCGATCAGATAGAAGGTTGTGAAGTGATAGATGTTTAAGAATCTTCCTGTTGAGGATAAATTCAAAAACTTTCGATAGGCAGGAAATTAAAGCAATAGAACAGTAGTTTGAGGGATTAGAACGGTCACCCTTTTTAGGAACAGGCTGAATGTAGACAAACTTCCAACATGAAGGAAAGGTAGGTTTTGACAGACAGAGCTGAAAGAATTTGACTAGGCAAGGTGCAAGCACAGAGGTACAGTTTTGGAGAACAATAGGAGGGACCCCATCAGGTCCATAAGCCTTCTGAGGGTTTAGGCCAGCAAGGGCATGGAAAACATCATTGTGAAGAATTTTAATAGGTAGCATGAAGTAGTCAGAGGGTGGAGGAGAGGGAGGAACAAGCCCGGAATCGTTCAAGGTAGAGTTTTTAGTACAGGTTTGAGCGAAGAGTTCAGCTTTAGAAATAGATGTGATAGCAGTGGTGCCATCTGGTTGAAATAAAGGAGGGAAAGAAGAAGAAGCAAAGTTATTGGAAATATTTTTGGCTAGATGCCAGAAGTCACGAGGGGAGTTAGATCTTGAAAGGTTTTGACACTTTCTGTTAATGAAGGAGTTTTTGGCTAGTTGGAGAACAGACTTGGCATGGTTCTGGGCAGAAATATAAAGTGCATGAGATTCTGGTGATGGAAGGCTTAAGTACCTTTTGTGGGCCACCTCTCTATCATGTATGGCACAAGAACAAGCTGTGTTAAACCAAGGTTTGGAAGGTTTAGGTTGAGAAAAAGAGTGAGGAATGTACGCCTCCATGCCAGACACTATCACCTCTGTTATGCACTCAGCACACGAAGACGTGTCTCTGACACAGAAGCAGTAGTCATTCCAAGGAAAATCAGCAAAATACCTCCTCAGGTCCCCCCAACTAGCAGAGGCAAAACGCCAGAGGCACCTTCGCTTAGGGGGATCCTGAGGAGGGATTGGAGCAATAGGACAAGATACAGATGTGAGATTGTGATCGGAAGAGTCCAACGGAGAAGAAAGGTTGACAACATAAGCAGAAAGATTAGAGGTCAGGAAAAGGTCAAGAATGTTGGGCATATCTCTAAGATGGTCAGGAATATGAGTAGGGTGTTGCACCAATTGCTCTAGGTCTTGGAGGATAGCAAAGTTGAAGGCTAGTTCACCAGGATGGTCAGTGAAGGGAGAGGAAAGCCAAAGCTGGTGGTGAACATTGAAGTCTCCAAGAATGGAGATCTCTGCAAAAGGGAAGAGGGTCAGAATGTGCTCCACTTTGGAAGTTAAGTAGTCAAAGAATTTCTTATAGTCAGAGGAGTTAGGAGAGAGGTATACAGCACAGATAAATTTAGTATGAGAATGACTCTGTAGTCGTAGCCAGATGGTGGAAAACTCGGAAGATTCAAGAGCGTGGGCACGAGAGCAGGTTAAGTCATTGCGCACATAAACGCAGCATCCAGCTTTGGATCGAAAATGAGGATAGAGAAAGTAGGAGGGAACAGAAAAGGGGCTACTGTCAGTTGCCTCAGACACCTGAGTTTCAGTGAGGAAAAGAAGATGAGGTTTAGAAGAGGAGAGGTGGTGTTCTACAGATTGAAAATTAGATCTTAGACTGCGAATGTTGCAGAAGTTAATGAAGAAAAAGTTGAGAGGGGTGTCAAGACACTTAGGGTCGTCGACAGAAAGGCAGTACGACCTGGGGACATTTATGGTCCCCTTCCCAGATGGAGACTCCGAGGCTGGTGTAGGAGTCGCCATGATGATTTTGAAATTTTTGAGTGAAGGGTGTGTGTGTTATTAGGTGCTTGTAGTTTTGTGTGGAGGAAGAGTTGTCTTTAGAGGGCAGGCTGTGACTGCCCCCTTGTGTTGTGAGACACAAAGGTAAACGTTCAGTGAGGTTACAGCCGGGTTTAATGATAAGTTCACAGCACCCCCTGAACAGTGCTTTAGACCTCACTGGGAGTAATTATCGTTTCGGCAGGAGTCTACTGCATAAGCTGAACAGGTAACCTTCTCTCCATATTTTCATTATGTTTTGTTTTTCATCTCAATGAGTTCTCTGATCTCCTGACATTTTACATAATCTGTCAACTGATCGATTTTCTGCAGAAAAGAGAACTTAAGAAAAACTTCAATACACACAGTAGCGAGTGCTGCAGGGCCACTGGCCTTGTGACCACGACTAGTTATGCTGTTACACCTGGCACGCTGGCGGTCTGAGTTGCCTCCTGCTTTTTTACCATCCATGCTGGTTGTGCCCCGCTCGGTGGGAAGTCCATCAGATGAGATAATCAAGTGGGATACTTATATGCATTATATTTTGACGAAGCTAATCTGGGATCACACCAGTAAATCTTATAACAGTGACAATACTTGCAAATACTTATAGTCACGTATGTTCACTTAGCTATCAATTTACCTTTAAGCTCCTTTATAAGTGGGTCCGAAATAGACATTGTGCACCAGCAAGCTTTGGTCACCACAAATCGACACTAAACCACATCAACAATCCTCAACTCAGTACTGTCCTGCACCCGGTACTGCACCACACATAGCGGAACTGCCTTGGCAACGGTGTAGCGGCAACTCACGGGTATTATTACATACGTGTGCGTTTATGTCATGCCGTGAAAGCAGCGATAGAAGACAGCAAGAGTAGCAACCTTGCAGCAGAGAGAGAGAGAGAGAGAGAGAGACGGAATGAGTTAAGACGAAATGCTTTTGATTCCATCGTGTTCAAAAGGCAGGTACGAGTGTGTGTGTAGATTGACATCCCAAGGGGATGACTTGGGCCTTAAACCTGGAAGGCGTTCCAAAAAAAAAGCTGAGTCTGGTCATATAAACTGTTGCTTGAGACGGCGGCCCCGACGGCCGCGGGCGCCAAGGCCGCGACGGAATTGCAGCAGCAGGTACCAATTTTAGTATATATACCGCCGAAGCAAGTACATACTTCATTGCAGCAAGTACGAGTGGAATGTGCCTCATATATACTTGTTGCCAAATTTTCTTCGTCAAGTGTATGTTTACACAAGGCAAGTAATATGAAGCAAGTAACTTGCACACCTAGCTTGCCTTTTACTTGCCCAATGTTAACATGGCTCTAGTAGAACCTTCTGAGATAAGGAGTGGTGTCAAAGAAGGAGGGGGAGGAAGATGAGGAAGAAGAAAAAAAAAAGCAGAATTAAGATAAATCTACTAAAGTCATTAAATTAACATGATTTAAATAGTTTACCACATTTCGTGATCATAGAACATAAAAGTTTTCAAAAGCTTCTTTTTATTTCTATTTTAATTTTTTTTAGTCTTAACGCTTCTCGGTTCTCTCTCTGACTGTACATAGATTAATTTAAATGTGCAGCCTATTGATTCATTATTTCGAATTTCATCTAATAAAAACATTATTATATATATATATATATATATATATATATATATATATATATATATATATATATATATATATATATATATATATATATATATATATATATATATATATATATATATATATATATATATATATATATATATATATATATATATATATATATGAAAATATAACACACACACGCACACATGCATTGAGATGGACAAGTAGGAGTGCAGGACCTGGTGTTGATGGAAGATGAAGCTGGACCGACGAGAGGGCACTCGGAGATCAGGAAGAGTCAGTGTTTGAGGGACATCAAGAAGTACAGTTTTCCACATACAACTGTGGATATCTGGACTGGTTTAAATAAAAAGGTTGTTACAACACCAAACGTGCATAAATTTAAGGAAATGCTGGATAAATATAGAAATGGAGACAGGACACTATGAACCCTGCTCGAACCCTGCATTATACAACTAAGTAAACACACACACACACTAAAACTATAAATAAATAAATATATATATATATATATATATATATATATATATATATATATATATATATATATATATATATATATATATATATATATATATATATATATATATATATATATATATATATATATATATATATATATATATATATATATATATATATATATATATATATATATATATATATATATATATATATATATATATATATATATATATATATATATATATATATATATTCTTTCTTGCTTTTTTTTTGCATATTGGCAATTAGTTTAATTTTATTACAGAAAACAAATACTTACTAAGATGTGACATATTTTCAGATGTATTTTTCTTTCGTTTGTAGTGAGCGAACTAATGGTAAACAATGGCCATGTCGCTCCTGAGGCAAGTCATATCCTCTAATGCGACAGCTGCTACGAGGGAAATATCTCCATTACTCAGTACGTCAAGTAACCAAATACTATCATGTTTCCCTTTCGTTATTTATATCAGGTGAATGACACTTTACTTACACGATATTCAAGAATAACACTTGACGATTCGCCGGCCCAGGGTAGGTTGGTCGACTAGTGGCAGGGATGGCGCTCCCCATTTACGTCACATTATAGTTGTGGCTTGTTTTACTGGTTATTCTTTGTTGTTTACGAGGTCAGTAAATCTGCAGTAAATCATGATTCTGTTTCTCCATCGTTCCCAGCTTAGAAGCTTGGGAACCTTCTGGTGGGAAAGCGAGGGTGATGAAAGCTGATATACTAACTGGAGACTTGATTTCTGATGGGTGATATAGGGGCTCAAAATAATTTTCCACGTCTTTTCGTAGACGTCCAATCTTTCAGGAAGCAAACGGTGAATTTTTACTTTTTCACCACTCTATTTCAGACAAAACTTTTATCTAGTGGTTTTCAGTCTGTTCTAAATGAATCTGTATGTTGCTCTTTCTGCAAATCATTAGTTTTTATTTTCCACCCCCACCCCACCCTCCATCAGAAGCTGATGGTTTGCATTAAAAACAGAAAGCAAATTAGTACAAAACTGACAAAACTACCAGAAAAAAAAGTTTCGTCCTCATAAGTAACAGCAGTAACACTCACATGTTCCCCACAAAAGGACTTGCTGCTGCTAGCCCATGGCCACCTACCAGCTTTCACCACCACCATGCGTTCATATGTCACATCTGTTGCACAAGCGTGAAACCAGTTATGGAGATTGGTTCTTTTGTTTAAGAATGTAGCTACTGGCCAGTTAAAAAATACAGAATTAATTTAGCCAATCATAGCATTTTATTTCATTCTGTGGAGGGAGAAGCAGCTCAATTTGAAATATTTGAATTAGTCTGAGCATTGGGTGTTGCTTCAATTATTCCCAGTACATTGTCAGATTTTACAGAGATAAATAAGGTAACGACTTCATATTCATTTCTTAGCCTTGCCAGTTAGTTTGAGTTAGGTTAGGCAAGTTTGGTTAGGTTCAATTAGTTTAGTTAGGTTGTTAGTTTAGTTATGTTAGTTTGATAAGGTTAGTTTAGCTTCATTAGGTTAGGTTAGATTAGTTTGGTTATGTTAGGTTAGATTAGTTTAGTTAAATTATGTTAGGTTAGAGTAGTTTAGTTAAGTTAGTGTGGCTAGATTGGTTAGTTTTGTTAGGTTGGGTTAGGTGGTGGTGGTGGTGGTGACAGCTGGCTGGCAGCCACAGGCAAGCAGTAACCAGTTCTCTTGGAGGGAACATTGTGAGTGTTATTGCTGTGTTACTTACTTGTGAGGATGATTTTTTTTTTTTTTTCAGGTATATTTCAGTTTTGTGTTAATCTGCTTTTGGTGTTTATCACAGAACATTAGTTTCTGTTGGGGGTTGGGGGTAAAAATAAAAACTAATGATTTGTGGGTAAAACAACATGCAAATTCAAAACAGGCTGAAAACAGCCTATTAGAAAAAAAAAAATCGTCAGGAAAATAGTAGGCTAGCTTTATCTCAATATTCCTCAACTTAGTATTGTTCACTGCCTCAAAAACTCAATTCCTCCATCTATCAGCTTGACACATCCTTCCAGATAACTATCCTCTCTTCTTCAATGACACTCAGTTGTCCCCCCTCTTCTACATTGAACGTCCTTGGTCTGTCCTTTACTTATAATCTAAACTGGAAACTTCACATCTCACCTCTAGCTAAAATAGCTTTTATGAAGTTAGGTGTTCTGAGTCATCTCTGCCAGTTTTTCTTACTCCCTAGTTGCTAATTTTGTATAGGGGCCTTTTCTTTCCATGTATGGAGTATGCTTCACATATATGGGGAGGTTCCACTCATTCCACTCTTCTAGACAAGGTGGAATCAAAAAGCTTTTCATCTTATCAACTTATCTCTACTAACAGACTGTTTTCAGCCTCTCTCTTATCATTGCAATTCTAGACAGGGTGGAATCAAAAAGCTTTTCATCTTATCAACTTCTCTCCACTAACAGACTGTTTTCAGCCTCTCTCTTATCATTGCAATGTTGCATCTCTTGCTATCTTCTGCTATTTTCATGCTAATTCTTCTTCTGATCTTGCTAACTGCATGCCTCCCCTCCTCCTGTGACCTTGCTGCAAAAGACTTTCTCCTTTTTCTGTCCACATCTCTAATGCAAGAATTAACCAGTCATTCATCGCTTTCTCTGGTAAACTCTGGAACTCCTTGCTTGCTTCTGTATTTTCTTCTTACTTGAACTTTTGGAAGTGGGAGATTTCAAGACATTTATCCTTCATTATCTGACTATTTTTTCAGCAGTCTTTTGGGAACTGGCACCTAACTTTATCTTCTGTAATTCTAAAAAAGTAAGACCAAAAAATATGAACTGGCAGCACTGGCCATCTGGCAATAATTGGTGCTAAATAGTGATTTTATACCAAAATCCTGAATGCATCTGCTTCTATGTCCATGAGGATGTCATTATTTGGTATCCACATCCGCTATTTGGTAGAAACTGATATCTGCATCTGCAAAATATGCACATATGATATCTGCATGCACATTTGCTTCCATGGTTCTATGAATTCTGACATCTGATACATTTCTAATGTACACTATGGTAAAGTTCATGCAGACATCTGAGATACAACAGTTAGAAGACCACATGGCAGTTAGAATAGTGTATTAAGGTGGTAATTAGAATGTATGTGGTAATTGAGGGTGTATATAGCAATAAGAATTATGTTGCAATCAGGAGTGTATATAGGAGTTAGAAGAAAAATTATGAATATGATTTATGTTTATTATGGAGTTTCCTGTTCTTGAATTCATGTTTATTTAATTTCTTATTTTTTTCCAGATAATCATGGTGTTTGGCTTGCTAGCACCAGAAATGCCAGCAAAAAGTCAGGAGGTAGCAGTCGAAACACAAAGGGTAGGCCAAGGGGCAAATCCAGAGGTCTTAAGAAAGAAGATGGTGACTGGGTAACTCAAGGAAGCATTCTTGTGCGCCAGCTGGGTCTTGAATTCCTTCCTGGATTAAATGTAAGTTTGGTGACATCAAACAGTACAAAAGATTAGGATTTCAGCATATGAATTAGTATTTACTCATCTAGGTATTGTTATGTAAATGCATTAGCTTTGTTGTTTATCATAGCTAAAACAAAGGGTAGAAAGCCATTTTGTGTAGAGTGGATGTTGCATTATACTGACTGTCATCTTCTATTGCAAGATGTTGTCTTCTAACTTCCATTTTCATTGGAAGGAAAAACCTGGAAGTTCATGGTGCAAGTATGAATGGCAAGTGCAAATGTTCATGCTTTTCAGAAGTAGAGAAGTAGACAGTTGATTTTTAAGGTGCATGGATGTGTGTTTATTTATAGGTACAGTTAGATTTTTCATCTAATGAGTTCACATTTGATGAAACCATTAGATTTTTACCCATATTTGTATCTGGGGCATCCTTTAAAGCAGCTGCCACCTTGATGTTCACCCTCCCCTCACATTGCCTCTCTCTAGTCTCCTATCTCAGTCTCTTTGCAAGGGAAAGGTACTACTACCAGTGAAACCTGTGCATAGAACTGTGACCATATATTTCAATAAACTGTGAGCTTGGAGAAGTTGTGGCAAGTCTAAATGGAAATGATGGAGAAGTGTGGTTTAGAGAACCTTATTTGTAACATTTGTGACATTCCTGATGACTTCAGATTTGTTGAGAAGGAAAAGAATATAGATAAGATAAAACTCTGGAAGGCATTGTGAGAGGCAGTGGAGAGTGAGTGGAGGGAGGAGGCTGGTGGCAGTGGCAGGGATGAGGAACAGGGAAGAGGAATGGGTTGTTGACTGCCCTACTTGCCTTGGATATCATCTTTAGTCATGAGTTGTGTACATAATTTTTTTTTATTATATCATGCATCATTACATATGACTATATGATTGAAATTAGGATCAATAAATTACATAAGTAATGAGAAATAGTAGTTTGGTTAAATTTTTTACTTACAGTTTTCTCCCACATGTTTGTGTATTTGTTGTTGAATTCACATTAAATGAACATTTTTGGTACCTATTACTTGTTGTGTGATTTTATTGTTTAAAAACATAGGTGAGTGATTCTGTTAAATGAATAAATGATGAGAAAAGGCATAAATTCTTTAGCAAAGGGTAGTTGGTAGCCAGCAGGTCTTTAAGTGACAGTCTCAAAATTGAAAAATAAGAAAATATTGGTACTTGTCTACCTCCACCTCACTTAGAAAAGGCCTCTGTACAACATACATACCAATCTCTGGCTATCATACCAGTCTATAAGAGGTGTTTAAAAGGGACTAAAAAGGGGACTAGGTACACCGTTTTTATTTATTTTTTCCTTTAAGGGGAATTTCAGTACATATAATATTTATGAGCCAGAGCAATGATAGGGTGAGCTGCATTTCTTATGTACATAAAAGCACACAGTAACAAAGAATTGCAGTTCTCTAAACAGTTTAAAGAATAAATGAATACAAAAGCTAACTAACAATCACTATGTAGGAATAACTCTATATACAGATGACAGCAAGCACAATTAGTGGACAGGTGTGTCATAGAAGAGAAGGGGATGATTTGGGCAGTGGGTAAGGAAGGCTGGATTTATGACTTACGATAATAGTAAGAAGAATGAATTGAAAATGACAAAATGTATCATCAGAAAATTTTTAAACTTCCTATTGATGTGGTACAGACTAGGTAGACTCAATTCTTAAAGGGATGAATCTCATTTCATAAATTTTCATTATTTCCAAAAAATACTATTATATATATATATATATATATATATATATATATATATATATATATATATATATATATATATATATATATATATATATATATATATATCTTTTTGGTGGTTTCTTTTATATGTGTTTGATAAATGATTTACTCTAAAGAAGTATTGGTTCTCGCTTTACTCTGGATATTGCTGTCATATTCTCTCTTCTCACTTGAAATGGGCATCTTGAATTTCAATATTAAAACTCTACACTTGTTGATGATATCATATTGGCACGATGGATGGCATTATGCATGTTATTATTATTAACTGAACAATCTTGTTTGTATAGATTCATGAAATGAATACTTTTAAGTATTACTGAATAATATATGCTATTGGAGTAATATGGTGTATAACAATACCTTAAATTTAAGTTATCAAACTACTGTTTTTTTTATTATTTATTCATTTATTCATGCATTTTCTTTAAACACTGGAATTCAATCAAAGGCATCATTTAAAGGTCACTCATAAGTGGAGTGCATCTTGGTCATGGATGCTTTGAGTGGCACAACATACAGATGATAAATTAAGAAGTTGGAAATACCCTGTACTGTAGTGTCTCATTAGAAATTAATGTGATCATATTGATTTTCATGATGCGTATCTATTTTAATGAAAGAGTGAATTGCTGGTTTCCTTTTATTTATTTTATTATTTTTCTAGACTCTATTTGTCTGCTATCAGAAAACAATTCAAAGTAAATCATTACATTTCTGTGCTGTAACACCATTCTTTTTGTTAATTGTTATGCTTTTCAGATTTACATTGACAGATTGTTTGCATTTCAGGTTGGCATTGGGAGAGACAGAACACTGTATGCAAAATATCATGGCCGTGTGATGATCACAACAGAAAAAGTTGATCCTAATTGGGACCACAAAATTGTCAAGCGTTTCAAAGGCCTCATCCAGCAAGATGAAGGTGCACCTATATATAAAACATATCTCCATATCTTAACAGAGCCACAAAAAACTAATTTCAAACTTGTTGATCAAATTTGAGCATTGTGATATTTTATGAAGTTTCTAATTGCTGTTTGCAATTAGCAGTGTTGAAAATATGGCAACCCTTTCAAGAAGTCAGAAAGAAGAACTAAATGGAATGTCTGTAGGATTTATTATTTTTTTTTTTTTAGATTTTTAGGATTTATAAGAGGGGGCAAAATAAAAGAAATTATACAAGTGTGTGATTTTCAAAATCCACATTTTTCCAGTAAGTAAAGGCTATAAAATTATAGTGATACCCTCCCCCTCTGAAAATACTGGTTGTTGACTCAGCACGTTCCAGTGAAATGAGTTATACCTTGCAAAATATAGTAGTATTTGTTACCTCACTTGGTTCATTTCCTCCTCCCTTTACTTCCTCTCTTCCTGTCCATCCTGCACCTGTTAGCAGTGGTCTGACTACCTATCTATCTACCAGTTCCAACCTTTTTTTTTTTCTTTTTCTCTCCTCCTTTTGTGTTTTCCTAATCACTCAGAGCCATTAGCATGAAGAGTGGAAGTAACCAGGTATCACCTGCCTCAGCTTGCAGAAAACATCCTCACTCATCATATAGAACAATTAACACAAGGGAGTGAGAACAAGGAGGCAAATCATAATGCAGTACAACACTGTACATTGCACTTTGTTAGCAGTATCTGTGTGTGTGTGTGTGTGTGTGTATATAACTGCTCCCTTTGTATCATGTAGTGTACAATTATCATAATCAGAATATATTATGATGGAAATAAAACATTGCCATTTATATGTTTTTATCCAGTTCCCTTGCTGGCACCACTAATATTTAGAAATATATATAAAAATTTAGAAATGTTCGTAAGTATTATGATGGATTATTATTTTATTTATTTATTTATTTTTTCTTTTAATGTAGAGCCATTTAATAGCTTCCACAGTTTGGTTACCTATTTAAGTGAATATTTCTAGGAAGTAACACATCTTTCTAATTTCAAAACTATTTTTATGTGCCTCAGAGGAATATGGTAATTGTTTGTCATTATATCCTTTTATATCAGACATTTTTAACAAAATTGAGCACACCATGAGCTCAAAGGTGATGCATACATAAGGATAAATTTTTTGTTTGATTCTTCTCTAAATATTAAATTACACTGCTGCGGTTAATAGTCTGCTGCTAACCTAAGGTTGAAAATCTTAGGGGCAATTGACTGGGAGGGATTTATCCTTTATGGTTCACTGGCCATTAAAGGGAAGTGTGGAAAAAAAAAAAAAAAAAAAAAAAAAAATATATATATATATATATATATATATATATATATATATATATATATACACTCAAAAAATCCCGCTCACCCAAACGCATCCAAAACAGCCAACGCACACTCAAATACACTCAAAACGCCCTGCACCCTCCCAATAGCACCGAAAACACCCCCACACACACTAAAATACACTGTAAAGATCCCGCACACACCCAAATCAACCCAAACACACTCAAATTCACTCAGACCCCACACACACCAAAACTCACCCAAAACACTTAAAACCCAAAATAAACTCAAATCACACTCAATACCTCAAAAACTCCCAAAACACACCAAAACATCCCACAATATACCCAAAATATACCCCAAAACACCCAAAAATACCCACAAAAACTCACCCAACACATGCTTAAACATCCAAAACATTCTCAAAACACACTCAACACCCCAAAATACCCACAAAACGCACCCAAACACATTGAAAACATCCAAAACACATCTAAAACACCTTACAACACCACAAAACTCACCAAACACACCCAAAAACATGCTTAAAATATCCAAAAAACACCCAAAAATACAGAATACGCCTGAAACACACCTAAACGCACACAAAGTACCCGGAGACACACTCAAATACACTCAAAACATCCTGTAAACACCCAAACGCACCCAAAACATCCCCACACACACTTAAATACACTCAAAAGACTACACACACACACACACACACACACACACACACACACATAAACGCACCCAAAACACAATCGCGCACACTCTAATACACTCAAAACACCCGTTAAACACCCAAACGAATCCAAAACACCCCTCCACATACTCAAATATACTCAAAAGATCCTGCAAACAACCACACGCATCCAAAACACCCTCACACACAACCAAATACACTAAAAAAACCCTGGAAACACCCAAATGCACCCAAAACATCTCCACACACACTCAAATACACTCAAAAGATCCTGCAAACACCCAAACGCATCCCAAATACCCCCATGAACACTCAAGTACACTGAAAATGACACTGCACACTCAGAAACGCACCCAAACACCACCACACACACTCAAATACACTCGAAAGATCCTGCACACACCAAAACGCACCCAAAACACCCCCAGACACACTCAAAAGACACCGCACACACTCAAACTCACCCAAAATACTAAAAACACCCAAAATACACTCAAAACACATTCACAACACCTGAATATAACCACAAAAACTCTCAAAACACACCAAAACACCCCTTAATATATAAAAAAAAACACTCCATAACACTCAAAACACGTAAAATACATATAAAAACAACCTAAAACACACTGATAACAGCTAATATACAACCAAAACACACCTAAACACCACGAAAACATTCAAAACATCCCACAACACTCCTAAATACACCCAAAAACACACTTAAAAGAACACACCAATTATTATAGAGAATGGCAGCACAGCAAGGGAAACTAAGCTAAAGATTGTCTTCTTGCCATTTGTGTTTTGCCTTCTCCTCCTCCTTCATTTCTCCTTATTTCTTCCTCCTTCTCCTCCATTTCTCTTATTTTCCTCCTTCTACTACTACTATCTACACACCTGAGTTTATAAACAGATGGAAATACTTATAAAACACTGCAAATTACGGTAAATACTGACCAAGAGACACTGGAGCCGGGCAGGTCCCTGGCCATTGATGACGTCACAGGCGAGCTGGCCCCCGGCCGCAGGCTTACGTACGTAACGTATTTCATTTTCAAATTGACCCCTAGAAAAAAATTAATCTAGGCTGGAATGCATTATATTTTCTGACTTGACAATTAATTTAAATAATATTCACAATATCAAAACATCTCCAACCTGAGTAGTTGTAAAGAAATATCAACAGAAATATGGAAAAAGTGTTGGAACCTTTCACACCATTAAAATCATTCAAAAGTCTGCCCATTTCACTTCACACCAGTAAAATAACACTTTAAAAAATCTGAACTATATTTTCAAGCAATGGAAAGTTAGTTACAAGCTGAAATAGAGAAATAAAAAAATAAAAAAAATGACAATCATCACTTTTAACGGGAGTAAAAATAATTTCAGAATGCACATACTTAACTCTACAGGAACGCCAGGCAATTTAAAAATCATTAACGACTTCTTAAAATAATAAAAGCTTCACTACAACCTCAAATAAAAAAGCCAAGAACGGGGTCGGGTAAAAATAACCGTGAAAACGGCCCTATATTTACCTAAAAAAAATGCAGAAAATTCAGCCCATTTACTTAGTTGAGGCAAGAAAAACACTTCAACAGCAACGAAATATTTTTATAAGCCATAAAAACTCACTATAGAAGCCAAATAAAGTAATTAAGAAAAATATAAAAAATACTGGAACCTACAAGCTGGAACAGGCCCTTGGCGGCGACCTGAATGAAGGAGACGGTAGCCATGTAACCTCAATTATTACTTCATGACACCAAAACCAGGCAATGGTGGATATATCTGACCAGCGGATATGAAAGCTACACATGTGGCTGTATCTTGTGATATGTTAGGCTTACAATAAGTGAGAGGCGAAGCAAATAATGACTGAAAACATTGACGCCCCGCCTGGGCTTGTTTACATATTGAGAACCCTTCAACAATCGCCTAAATTTCCAACTGTTTCCAGATTCCAATGTAAACAAAACCTAAAAATAAATAAATAACCTCAAAAAATACCTAAATAACGAACAAAAACTTTAATAAACGACTACAAGACACTACAGGGACGAGGAGAGGCGATGCTTGGAAGGCAGTAAGGCTGACTGAGTGGAGGCTGGCACCGCTGGGCTCACCTTACGTACTCATGGGTCTCTGGTGCTTGGTGCAGGGAGAAGCTGCCGGGAATACGGAAACACTTATTACCAGAGTGTGTGGGGCAAGACTGACCATCGCCGACCAAAACACTGTAGACGCCCGCCCTTCTCCACCCTCCCAAGCGCTACCTGTCACTGCTCCACCCCCCCACACGTATACACCCATACACTAAAGTTGACATGTTATCAAGTTATAATTCAAATAATATAAATATCCTCACTTCCTCACTGCCCTTTCTCCATTGAACACCCGCTACATGATTATGAACGCAAATTTCACTCACTGCTGTACCGTGTCACCGCAGCAAACACACGAACCAGCGCAGGATAGGCTAAACTAAAATGCTACTACTACTCTCTCTCTCTCTCTCTCTCTCTCTCTCTCTTTAGGACGGTTTCTCAAAGACATAAGGATGATTAGCGGCGTTTCCAAGGGTGTTTTTCCTATCAATAATGAAGAAATGTTATTAATCTGTCATAAGAATTGTGAAGACACCATTAAACACCTGTTTCACTTCGACTAGAGCCTTTTAAAATCGTGTTTCTCTTTTTAATAGAGTAGAAATGTTGTTAATCTGTCACTGCAACAATAAAAAAACACCAAAGAAAACCCGTGGAACTACTGAGAGAGAGAGAGAGAGAGAGAGAGAGAGAGAGAGAGAGAGAGAGAGAGAGCAATAACACGCTCACATATACACAAACCAATGCATTTATAAACATTTAAATTTCACGCACTTTTTGAATCCCTAAGAAGGAGAGAGCGTGAGACACGACGGGTGATCCCACAAAGCCTCACATTTTTTCACAAAACTCACCTAAACAGACCCAATAGCACTATGAGGCAACGAGTTCCAGAGTTCTATGCAGTTTAGATTAAAACTTGAGTCTGCACTCTACCAATATGTGGGCTTGCCACTTTTGAATCAGCGACCTCTGGTGTGAGTTAATGGATACACTGTAGAGAGGTCACGTGCTAGTATTGCTCAGTGGTGAAAAATCTTGCAGTGTTTGATGAGATCTGGTGTTATAAGCCTTCCATGCACGGAGT
>NC_087156.1:24021996-24026996 GCF_035594125.1 Scylla paramamosain | reverse complement strand
ACCTAACATGAGGGGGCTCTGTCAAATCAGGATTTTCATTCATCTAATCCTCAACTGCATGTGTCGGCATCTCCATGTTGTGTACTCCTGCTCTTCCTCCTCCTCCTCCTCCTCCTCCTCCTCCTCCTCCTCTCGTTTTATACTCCGGAGAGAGAGAGAGAGAGAGAGAGAGGAGAGGAGAGAGAGAGAGAGAGAGAGAGAGAGAGAGAGAGAGAGAGAGAGAGAGAGAGAACGTCCTGCTACAGTGATTGCCTTGCTATCTTGATGGCTGCCGGAATGGTACTTTTCCCGACGTCGAGATTACGTTGATGGATTTTTAATAATGGATTTTTTCATTGCCATATCTATATAAGAATGATGTGAAAATAAAAGCGGGCCGAGACTGCAGCCCGATAACACTGCTCATTGTCTGCTGATACGTCATGGCGTCTCGGAGCGAGCCTTATTGATCTGTCCCTTGACATTCTTTTTACTCCCCACAAATGTAAATGATAGTGTGTGTGTGTGTGTGTGTGTGTGTGTGTGTGTGTGTGTGTGTGTGTGTGTGTGATTGTCATTAGACGTTTTGTTACATTCCTGAAAACCATTCACTCCACCATAAGCACCTTGATTAGCACTCACGCACCAACAAACAGTGGGTACCATAGTACAGTGAATAAGAGCATGTAAAAAAAAAAAGAAAAGAAAACTAAAGAATATTAATTTATTATGAAGATAATTTACATAATCACACAGTGAAAAATCTATATACAGTGATTCTAGATTCTAGCACGCACCGCCAGTGTCACCGGCTTCCCGTTCCTCGTGCTGCATCCCTCGTCCCTAAAAGCTTGGCAGAAGTAATCACCTTTGGTTCACACCAGGTGGTGGGATGGGCGGCCACGTGCTTACAGCTCATCCGCGGCGCCCGGCCATCGCCAGGAGCGGCATGGTTAGCAGAAGCGGATGCGAGTTCAATGAGCAGCCGCTATTTTCCTCAGACAGTAATAATTGGGGGGCAGATTCCGATCTGCGGATGGGAGGCATGGCGACGTGCGGTTTCGATTTTGCTAATTCCAGGACTGATTTGAACTCTGTAGCCAAATGAGGACTGTTGATCCTGTGTGTGGAGAGTAAAGCAGAGAGTCACACTTCACACGTCAGAACTGCATAATTATGTTATATTATCCTGTTCATGTACACATAACGCCCATAACATACACTAAAATGTTTAGGAATGTTAAGGGACTTTTTCATTAGGTCGTTTAAAAAGTCTAAAGTGGATATCAAATATTGTGTTAGATTTATATAATTAAATACCTAGGTGTGTGTAACTGACAATTATACGTATAGAAATCTAAGTGATCTAGAAAAAAAAAGGCAAAATGCTTTGTATTAAACGAAAGTAAGACCAGGCAATATTTGCTTTTTCAGTAAGACAAACTTGCTCCAAAACTTCATTGATCATGATGGAACACAGGTAAAAGGCTGATCGTGGATCACAGTGGCCGCTGTTAAAAAACGGTTACGTTAAAAAAAGTTTGTTGGGAAGGAGCAATTAAGATGATGATCACTTAAGACTGACCTAAGGAAGAGAGGAGAGGGCACCACGGCTTTGTCGGTGGGTGTGGTGTGAGGCTGCTCCAGCAATTCCTCCAGCCTCGCCAGCTGCTCCCGAGACACGCTGCTGGGCTGAAGGAAGTAATGTAAGAGTGAAGTTTTTAAGCGATTTCTTCTGTTGTGGAACTAAATCATATGTCCAAATGTGAAAGTGCAACCTGGCTGTTCCACTGAATAAACAATTAGCTACATGAATATTGCAAAATGTCAAATATGGCAAGACGTTGATGGTTAGATGAAGTAGTGGGATGAAGACGCTGATATGTGTTGTGATCGTCAGTGACGCGTGGAAACTACGATAAGACTGCTGCTTGGTCCTTCTTGATTACCGTGGTGAACCACTGACTGCGAACACAGCGGCTTCGCTCAGTCTCCTGGGCGATAAAGGTGGATGCAGCCTTACCTTGCGAAGGATGAGCCAGGTGATGGAAGTATTGCACAGGGCGCCTGGGATTGGACCGTAATACTCGTAGAACGATGACGTGGAATCCAAAAGATGTCTTACATCGGGAGACTTTGCTCGAACGTCCTCTCCCTCCTCTTCCACCTCCTGAAAGACGAAGAGGTGTGGTGCTGAATTTGTGTTTCCATAATATCACGAAAACGGGACAAAGGGGCTTTGGCGCAGGCTGCTGCGAACCGTTATGGACACAAGAAAGGTATTCTACAGGACTTAAGTGCTCTTGGCGTGAACACTGTACAGACTCATAGAGTGAGGTTTAAGCATAACTTTTCTGCGTCGTCTATCTTAAACTCACCAATGCTTCGAAAATATTGTGAAGGATTTTGTTGTGGCCGCTGAAGAGGTGCTTTGACCACGAACCATCCCAAGAAGATACTGGCTCCTGTGGATGAGAAACGAAGACTTAGTATTGGGAATATCTTTTTTAAATTTTTTGGATAATGAGAGAGAGAGAGAGAGAGAGAGAGAGAGGAGAGAGAGAGAGAGAGAGAGAGAGAGAGAGAGAGAGAGAGAGAGAGAGAGAGAGATTACAAATGTGCTAAGTCATCAATTTTGTGGTCAGTATAAGGGTTGCAGTGGGGAAGTCCCCGTGCAACAGTGCCCAAGTCTCTACTCGAACACAAGAAAGAAGGCGGACAACTCACTTGGAAGAACTTGACTACCACAACCACTCCGTCGGGATGGCTCAACGCCTCTTGCAGGTTACTGTACTTCGAGTTGTAGTGGATCAGCTGCGCCTCCAAGGGGAAGCTGAGGCCGCCCAGAAGGTGCTTGGAACCGAGACGCAGCACCATCTCTCCGAGGTAATACGTCACTGTCAGGTTGCCGCCCGTCAGCTGCCACTGAGGTGCTCTTGTTGAGTATCTCACCTGCACACAACATATGCATAGTAGTGAATGACAATGAACGAAGACCCTCAAGAGAGTGCCTCATTGTGTCCTCGCATGATGTTTTGTTCAAGGTAAACATTTTGCCCAAGCATCAATTGTCTATCGAGTGCTTGGTAAAGAGAGCTCTACGAATAATTTAGTGTTTTCTTTTTACGCAGCAAAGCTAGAAAGTTTCAGAGGAAACGTAATAGTGGAGTGTGAAATGCAGAGCCGATTTACACGTTAAGGGCGTCTGACTGAGCTGCTCTGTTGGAAAGTGAAAGTATTCAGTTGAAAAAGTAAAGAGGCAAGTCAGCGACAAAACCAAAAGAGAAACTAAGACAAGAAAAGTGAAACGTGACGCTTCTAAACTCGCAAGACGAAAGCGGCCAAGATTCATCTATTCATCAGTGAGAAGTGTTATAGTACTGCATACTTACATATCCGTTCAAGTTTTGAAATTACAGTATAGTAAGAGCACTTTCATCCCTCCTGAATGTCAAGTGAAGGTCGTAGGCCACCGGTCTGTCTGCAAGACTACATTACTTTCACGACCTTTGTTAAGGCAGAAAAAAAAAAAGTTAATTAAAAGAACCACAAACAAGAAGCCCTGCCCTTACCCTGACGATCCGCCCGTCGTTAACAACACTGACGGTGCGGCAGGTGCCCAGGCGCTTCCAGGAAAGTGTCGGCGAGACTATCACTTCCGCGTCGCTCAGATGGAGATCCAGCGGGGTGCGGTGACACACCTCCTCTTCCACACCTGCCTCCGATATCACCACATCCGGAAAATCCAGACAAGTAGTGCGACTCCGCTGTGGGATGGAGCACGTGGTGGCCCGCTCCGCCTCGGTCCCGCTGAGAGTAAACCATTATTATTATTATTTTTTTTTAAGGAAAGGCGAGGTGCCTCCCCAGGCAATACATGTGTTTGCCCCATTACTCCCTTATGTCAATGCTAAGGGGAAAGGTCAAATAGCCTTCACCCTCATGTGTGTGTGTGTGTGTGTGTGTGTGTGTGTGTGTGTGTGTGTGTGTGCATATATTATCATATACTTAAAGAGCTAGCCTGAAGAAAAACAGGATGCTTATAGTGATCATGTGGACATTATGAAATTCAGTATATTCTTAACAGCTTTATTTGCAACGCTTATCAATAATATAAGAATAAGTGAATGGTATATTGAAAAATTTAACCTTTTTTTATATGCTATTTTCAGAAAAAAAAAAAAAAACACGGTAAACATTTACAGTTTTTATATCGGTCATTTAAATGATTATGTACAGAGTTAAAATTTAAGGTCTTCTTAGACAGCATTGGTCACCTTGATAGAGAGAGAGAGAGAGAGAGAGAGAGAGAGAGAGAGAGAGAGAGAGAGAGAGAGAGAGAGAGAGAGAGAGACTCACCTGAAGTATAAAGTCCTGTTCCCTAGCGGCTGCGTGGGCCGGAAGTTGTTGGACAGGCTGTGAGCAATATCGTGATCAGCAAGGTTGTGCTCGATCTCCTCGGGCGGGATAGGCGTAGTGAGCTTTCTCAGGCCCTGCAGGAGGGGGCGGGGAAGCACCACCGACTCCTGGAACACTGTCCACATCACGTTCTCTGTACACGGCGGCGTGGTCAGCGATCCTTCGTATCTGGCGGGCAGGAGGCGAACTGTGAGGAGAGCTGGGAATAAGAAAGGCAAGGCTGGGGGCACATAGAAAGTGAAAAGAGCCTCCTGGTGTTGGGAAAGAGTGAGTGAGTTTTGAGCCTTCACCGGGATCTTCCCCGTTCCGGCCCGGTACGTGTGATGGGCCGGTGATAGGCTGGGGGTGGGGGGGGGAGTGGGTGAGGGCGTGGCCTGTGAGCTGGGCGAGGGTGACGCAACTACGCAAAGCCCGTTCATACATAGAGAATTCGGCAGCTAGGGCTGATAATTGTGATGGATGAGGGTAATAATGACAGTGATGAGAGAAAAAAAGAAGAACAAGAACAAGAAGAGCAAGAAGAAGAACAAGAAGATGATGATGATGATGATGATGATGATGATGATGAAGAGAAAGAAAATAAAAGAAGAAGAAATTAAGAC
>NC_087156.1:23946996-24016996 GCF_035594125.1 Scylla paramamosain | reverse complement strand
TCCCCTTCACCTAACATTAGCACTAGAAACCACCACCACCTTCCCTCGAACGTTAATGTGCATATCGTGATGGCTATGTGTTCATGTAAGTCTGGCGCCACACCAGCTATATTTGATCAAACACACAAGAGGAAAATAGTAAAGTTCAAGGAAAAGGGTTAGAGGGAAAGTTTCCCTCTACACAGTATGTTAACCTTTATGATGCTCGGAGGTTCAAGTTACTCGGGTATTTTCACCCTCTCACCCTCAGTGTGTCTGAATGAATACGTAACTGAAACTGAAACGGAAATGTATTTGCACAAAGTAAAGGTAAACATGTCTTCATGGACGAAAATTTTGGTCTAAAAATAAGATAAGAGTTGTGCGAATAGGAAATAATAATAAATATATAAACATGATATACATACTGATATAGAATGACAAATAAATAGAGAGAGAGAGAGAGAGAGAGAGAGAGAGAGAGAGAGAGAGAGAGAGAGAGAGAGAGAGAGAGAGAGAGAGAGAGAGAGAGAGAGAGAGAGAGAGAGAGAGAGAGAGAGAGAGAGAGAGAGAGAGAGAGAGAGAGAGAGAGTTGTCTGTGAAATGGAAATCAGCGCCCACTATTCACGGATCGCCTCGTCCCAAACCACAGCTGCGGGTAAGAAATTAATATTAACGATAATAAATAGATAAAAGTAATCCATCGTAATATCTTCATGATCTTAGAATGCTTAGATAATATATATCAGTTCCTCTTGGTTAGGAAGCCGGGTCTTCTAGTGGCCTGAAACTCCTATCAAAGCTGTATCACATGTCATTATGTAAGTATACCGAGGTGACAGAGCTGACACTTTAGTAACGGTACGTGGCCGCTCTGCTATGGACTGATAATGACCCAGCAATATTCTGTAAAATGTCACAACCTGAACAGTAATTTTTTGCATTATTGGAAGTGACGTGACTTGGTCTGTATGTCCGGGAGTAAAGGAAAACCTGTGGTCTGGCGTGGAGGCAGTTGTATGCGACTGCACTGTTGCACCTCACGCCCGGTGACAGTGAGGATAGAGTGTGGTTGTGCCGTGCATGATAGAGAAGGGAGGATGTTTATAGGCTACATCCTCCAGTTGAATACATCGTTAGAAGTGACCAGAAGAGAAAAGAACACACCTTAGTTCTTACCGTGTTTACTTACTGGGACAGGATATCCTATCTAATTTTCCCTTTGTCTAGCCTTCAGTAACTCTTCCAATCCTTCCCGCACTTTCTCTCGACAACACTCGCTGCAAGATGGTGAAGCAATATTTTTACTTTATTGTTCTACGTGCACTTTTTGTCTTCATTATAGTGGTCGCATGACCGCTGCAAATGCTGCCTGAATGCACAGAAAAATCAACGTCATTCATTACACAACGGAAACTCATGGAGGGGGAGTCACGTTGTCTTAAATTATGTAATCGTCAGCCGCGCACCTTGCCACTCTTGTAGGAACCAACTACGTGCAGCTTCCTAACTTGTAACACGCTCCACCTTCGTTTAGTAATAATGATAAAATAATAACAATAATGATAATAATAATAATAATAATAATAATAATAATAATAATAATAATAATAATGATAATAAATTAATGCATAAGTAAATAAATATGTTGATAGGTAAATAAATAAATAAATAAAAGTGAGATCGATTCCCTTCCCCTTAAGACATCCATGCAGATAATGTATAGAAAATACACATGTGTTCTGGTCGGCCTCTCATAAGGTGACTGTTCCAATGAATTACAGTTGTGAGTCAGGGATCAGCGGGATGAGTGTCAATCTCGTTGATCAAGGTGGATTTGTTGTTTTACTGTCTTCCAAGGACGGTGTGGAGCTTGAGAGTCTTACAATAGTATTGCTGGGGACACGCTTGACATTTACTTGAACCACTCTTCACTACTGACAATATAAAAAAAAGATACCTATGTTGTCACTTTCATTCACTATTGCTACTACATGTCAATTTTACAACGGTTAAGACTGAACGCTAAATATCTTTCTTTTCTGTCTGTATGTCTCACATAAGGTTTAATAATGTTTGTTAAATCTTCTTAGTATCACAGCACTAAGTCATTAGAGTAACCCAAATTATCATGACCATGATCATGATGAAGATGATGATGATCATGATGATCATCATCATCAGCAGCATCAGTAACAGCAGCTACGATAGCACCATCCTCACCAACAGTAACGTCAAAATCAACAGAACAGCTGCTGCTGCTACTACTACTACTACTACTACTACTACTACTATACAAAAACAATAATAACAACAACAGCAAGAACAATCAGTACTACGCACTACTATTACTACTCCAACTACTACTAATGCTACTTCTACTTCTGCTACTACAACAACAACAACAACAACAACTACTACTACTACTACTACTACTACTACTACTACTACTACTACTCCTGCTACTACTACTACTACTACTACTACTACTATCACTACTACTACTACTACTACTACTACTACTACTACTACTACTACTACTACTACTACTACTACTACGTACTGCTGCTGCTGCTGCTGCAACTACTACTACTACACTATCATAAAACTATTACGTATGCTGCGAGACTATTCACATAAACATTCAGTGACGGATGACTCACAGGAACAAGATCAACTACGTTTGGCTCCCCGCCTTTTATCACACCTCGCCTTGGTTCAGTAGTTGATTAGCGTGCTACCTCGCTGCTTTCCTTGACTGGTCCGGTGCCTCTCTTCCCACTGTGGTGAGAGGGGAGAGGGTATTAAAAGATGGGAGCTGTACCAAGGAAGTTTATTTCTTTATCAAACCTCCTTGAGTAATAGGTACGGAGCAACTTAAAGGACCTTCCTCCAACGGCTGGGGGTTCTGATTTTTAGACCCGACGCAGACCGGCTATAAATGACTATGTGTTTTCAAAATGTAGAGCTTTATCTGCATTCTGATCACACTATCGTGTTCATGAGAGTTTTTCCTACTTAATGTAATAATATATTTTAGCATTCAGTGATTAACTGTTGAAAACAACGAGCATAAGTAAAACATGTTATAAACATTTTTTAACATCTTCACAGCTCAATTTGTCGTAATACTTTTTTTTTTTTTTTTGGCTTTTGTTTTGTCAATTTTTTACAATACATCTTGATTCTACAGTCACTGCTGAGTCTGTTGGTGTCAACCAAAACTGGCTATCCCTTGTCTGAGAGTTATGGCAAATAATTCGCGCATTTTGCGCGCTCGAGCTCGAGCTGTAGTAATGAGGCAATAGTTGCGCGAGTTGCGAGGTAGAAACCTTCACTCACATGCGGATAAGTCGAAATATGCAAAATACAGCAAAACGGTGTGCCTGATAAAGCAATGTCATAAAATAAGAAAGATGCGTCGTCAAAAGTTACCTGTAAGAGAGGTTTTCGATAATGAAATCGCAATTTTTATACGCGATGGACAACAAAAGGTACTCCTAGCCAAATCATCGTTGTAAGTACCTTCCAGGGGCCAGGCGGAGCGGTGGGTTCTAGATATGTGCAGTAACAAAATTATAACCAAATTAGAATAAAAAATAAATAACTAATGATTAATAGAAAAAGATAAATAAAATAGATAAATAAGTTAATAAATAAATATATGAAATAAAAGTAGATACATAAAATGAATGAATAAGTAAATAAATAAATGAATTAATGAAATATAGTAACAATAGAAATAACCTACATGAAAAACAAATTAAATGAATAAGTTAATAAAACAGATGAACACAGATAAATAACAATGCAGGAGCATCTGAGTCAGCAGGAGATTTTCCTGTTCATGTTATGATTTTTTCTCTTCATTAATTTTCTTTTCTAATGAGCGTGATAAAATCAAATAAACACGTAGTTTTACACTGAATTACCGAGAAATGTAGCCTTTTTTTTTTTTTGTCGCTGTTGATTTGTTTCATCAGCTGCATTTACCAAAAGTTATTCAAATTAATGATATTAGCTCAAAATCTGTGATCGTGAAACAGCTTGTGAGCAATGCGTGTTTTCTGAGCCTAATACCTAATACTTAATGAAGTCTGTCAGTGGATTAGCTGCAGGAGGAACAAACAGACGCACACCCTGTAACCACGCAACAACTCGAGGGTGTGAGGGGCCTTGTCAAGCCGGCCACAGTGGTTCTAGGACAACTGAACCAGTGACAACTGAACCAGTGACAACTGAACCAGTGACAACTGAACAAGTGGACGACTGAACCAGTGGACAATTGAACCAGTGACAACTGAACCTGTGGACGACTGAACCAGTGGACGACTGAACCAGTGGGCAATTGAACCAGTAAAAACTGCACCAGTCGACAAGTGACAATGAAACCTAACCTAACCTAACCTAACCTAACCTAACCTAACCTAACCTAACCTAACCTAACCTAACCTAACCTAACCTAGGTTAGGTTAGGTTCTCTGCTCCTCTCAACGTATTCATGTCCACCATATAAAAGGAGTGATTTTCCTCGTTCTGTGCTCCCAAACTGAAGAGACATGTTGTAGAATAGTGACAGTGAATGTTGTGAAAGCTGGGTACAGACTGACGACCATGATGCCGTAGCAAACAGATAACATTTTTTGACACTGGTTCAATTGTCACTGGTTCAGTTGTCACTGGTTCAGTTGTCACTGGTTCAATTGTCACTGGTTCAGTTGTCACTGGTTTAGTTGTCCACTGGTTCAGTTGTCACTGGTTCAGTGGTTCACTGGTTCAGTTGTCCACTGGTTCAGTTGTCCACTGGCTCAGTTGTCCACTGGTCCAATTGTCACTGGTCCAATTGTCACTGGTTCAGTTGTCACTGGTTCAGTTGTCCGGGCACCGGCCACAGTACTCAGTGGTTTACTTTGTTATCGCTTTTATCAGCGGCAAGGAGTCATAAAGGCGAGACATTTATTACTGGTGACCTCCAGTGACTTATGTGACGCCAACCTCGTGAAGGGTGATGGTGGGTGTTGATGAATGGTGATGAGCGGTGATGAGGCATGAGAGGTAATGGTTGTGTCAAGATTGATGAATGGTGATGGTGGTGATGGATAAATGGCGACAGAAATGCAGGGTGTGGTGAGTGGTGATGGTTGTGATGAGTGGTGATAGGAATGGAGGGTGTAGTGAGTGGTGATTTGTTTTATGGGCAGCGACCTTGGCAATACGTGCATGGTGATGGAGACGACGGAATGAATTAGGAGTGGTGAAGGGCTATGACTATGAGGTGGGTGATGTGTAGTAACGTGTGATCCTTGGCATCATCTGAAGAACGATAACGATGTAAGAGCTAATGATGAAGGCCATGCTTGGTGATGGGAGGAATGAGTCCTGAAAGGTAGTAATGAGGGGGTGGCGTGGCGTTATAACTGCAGGTTCTTAATTACCTTTCGACGCGCTTCGTGCAGGGCAGCAGTGGGCTTTGAATTTGATTAAATAGAAGTCTTCACACTGTGGGGTTAGTAGCTGCACAGAAATCGGGTGACAAACATATCCAGTGCACTTCTACAAGATTTATCTTTGACAATGGAGCAAGATTGTGCTGTAGTAAAATAAATAAATAGATAAATAAAAATAAATAGATAAATAAATAGATAAATATAATTACACAAACAATTAGACAGTCTGAGGTATACAAGAAGCGTATTCATGTCCATATATATATATATATATATATATATATATATATATATATATATATATATATATATATATATATATATATATATATATATATATATATATATATATATATATATATATATATATATATATATATATATATATATATATATATATATATATATATATATATATATATATATATATATATATATATATATATATATATATATATATATATATATATATATATATATATATATATATATATATATACGAGGTGTGTCATTAAAGTTCCAGGACTGGTGTCCTAAAAGATGAATTTCAAACCCAAGCCACAAACCACCATATTTCCCCTTCAAAGTAATCCTTCTGGAGTATACAACTGCGCTCCCAACCCTCTACAGTCACTAATCTTTTTCTTACGTGCTTTTAAAATCATGTCCTCTGTTGCAGGTCGTTTAACAATGAGCGCTGAACAGCGAACAAACTTGAAGTTTTTGGTGCAGTTGGGGAAAACGCCGTCAGAAGCACTGGGTATGCTGCAAAAAGTGTACGGGGATGAGACAATGTCACGCTCACGTGTTTTTGAGTGGTGCAAGAGGTTCAAAGAGGGCCGGGAGGACGTGGAAGATGACCCCAGGAGTGGAAGACCCTCAACGAGCAGGAATGAGGCCAATGTTGAGCGTGTCAAGCAGATGGTGCGTGACGATCGTCGGTTGACTGTTCGAAAGATCGCAGATGAGCTTGGCATGAACCACAACAGCGTGTGGAAGATTATCACTGAAGATCTGGGCATGCGGAAAGTCTGTGCGAAGATGGTGCCGAGACTCCTGAACGATGACCAGAAGGGACGACGCATGCAGGTGTGTCAGGACATCCTCGAGCGTCTGGAAACTGAACCAGACTTGCTCAGGAGAGTCATCACCGGCGATGAGTCCTGGGTATTTGAGTACGACCCGGAGACCAAACGCCAGAGCCTTCAATGGAAGAGTCCGGCGTCGCCACGGCCGAAGAAAGCAAGGCAGTCCAGGTCCAGCTTCAAGGTCATGTTGATCGCTTTCTTCGATGTGAGGGGCATCGTCCACTGCGAGTTCTTGCCACAGGGCCAGACAGTCAACCAACATGTGTACTCGTACAAAGAAGTACTGCGGCGTCTGCTTCGTGCAGTGCGCGAGAAGAGGCGGGAGTTGTGGCAGGGCAACTCGTGGCTGCTTCACCACGACAATGCGCCTGCTCACAATGCCCTGAGCATCAGAGAGTTCTTGGCCAAGAAGAACATCGCCGTGCTGGAGCAACCGCCCTACTCACCTGACCTCGCTCCGTGCGACTTCTTCCTCTTCCCCAAGCTCAAGGAGGTCATGAAGGGGACCCGTTTTGATGATGCGGACGACATCAAAAAGGCCGTGACGACGGAGCTGAGGAGCATCCCGCAAGAATCCTTCCAGCAGTGCATGCAAGCCTGGCAGAGAAGGATGGACAAGTGCATGCGGTGCCAGGGGGATTACTTCGAAGGAGATAACCTATAGTTTGTAGCCTGGATGTGAAATAAAACTTGTGTGGCACCAGTCCTTGAACTTTAATGACACACCTCGTATATATATATATATATATATTCCTTTAAAAGCTGTACTAGTTGATAATTGAATGATTAACTAGCAGTGAAAGGGTTAATGTGGATATGAATACGCTTTTTGTATACCTCAGACTGTTTAATTGTTTGTGTAATTATATTCCCCTTTCATGCCAGTTAAATATGAACACAGTAATCGTCTACGATCCATCTCGTAGTACTTGTTGCTGCAAACTGTGAAAAGAGTCGGGTTTCAATGTATGCGGCAGCCAGATGATTGTGCGGCAGCAATCGCAACCATTTCTGATCCGGTAGCCGCACCAAGGCGCGGGGAGCAAACGCATAAAGTGAAAGCAGTCTTAACTTTCTCCTCATCCGGTCTGAACGACTCTGCAAATTGCCAGGACAAGGCCTATACCGCTCCTCGGGTCGGGTTACCTATAATTCTGCCAGGGCCTTCACCCACGACTCTAACGGCTACTCAATGAACCGGTCTTTGTTGTAGACGGTTTGGCCTTCTTCACTGGTATTGTTAACTCTACCGGTTAGCCACTGCAGGAACCACTATAACGCTCAATACAATGCCTATCATACTGCCTAACATCCCGTAGGTTTGATTTGTCGAAGGGATAAGCAGGGCACGAAGAGGCGGAATGAGTTGATATGACCTTGAACCCCCATAACCACTGATCTCAACGCTGCACACGCTGCCTTTAACCTCCGCCAGCATAGTAAGGTAACTTTATAAAACTAACAACTCGACCAATGCTGCATCTCTGGCCAAATCCTTACATGCTATTTTTTACCTTTATTTTTTTTTATTTTATTTTTTTTACAAATACACCCATGTCTTATATCATGTATTTTTTTTTCTAGTAACTGTACAATATAAAGTAAAGCTTACACACAAATAAACATGTGTTTAAAGCGATGAAAGGATGAGATCAATAAGAAATAAAGACTGTATACCATGCTTATTCTCTTTCAGCCATATAATGAATACGCACTACATACAGCTTCGTGTCAACAGCTGCCCTTCTCATTTTTCCTCCCCTCATCCTCCCATTCCTTACAAATGCTAATTGCCGATCCCACAATACACTGCTCATTAATGAGCCTTTATCAAGTTGAAATGTTTATATATCCCTCAAATATATTTTTTTTCTGTGTTACGTAGCCCCAGTGATAATGGTACTCACTTTTATGAGAGAAAATTCTGTGTAATACCAGTATTAAATCTCTCTCTCTCTCTCTCTCTCTCTCTCTCTCTCTCTCTCTCTCTCTCTCTCTCTCTCTCTCTCTCTCTCTCTCTCTCTCTCTCTCTCTCCTACATTTTTTTTTTTACCGCTTTGACCTTTTGCAGAGATGGTAACAACCAATCTGTTCCTCTCACTGTCCATACTGTTATAATCAACTGGACTAATGTGATACATATACTAGCATGAAAGTGAGATGAAGAGGTGATAATGTTAACCCATTCCTATATACAAGCTCGAAGTCCTGCTCTGCGTAGTTATTTTTATTTATTTTTTTTTATGTAGGAAGGATACTGGCCAAGGGCAACAAAAATCTAATAAAAAAAATGCCCACTGAAATGCCACTCCCATAAAAGGGTCAAAGCAGTGGTCAAAAATTGGTGGATAAGTGTCTTGAAACCTCCCTCTTGAAGGAATTCAAGTCATAGGAAGGTGGAAATACAGAAGCAGGCAGGGAGTTCCAGAGTTTACCAGAGAAAGGGATGAATGATTGAGAATACTGGTTAACTCTTGCGTTAGAGAGGTGGACAGAATAGGGCTGAGAGAAAGAAGAAAGTCTTGTGCAGCGAGGCCGCGGAAGGAGGGGAGGCATGCAGTTAGCAAGATCAGAAGAGCAGTTAGCATGAAAATAGCGGTAGAAGACAGCTAGATATGCAACATTGCGGCGGTGAGAGAGAGGCTGAAGACAGTCAGTTAGAGGAGAGGAGTTGATCAGACAGAAAGCTTTTGATTCTATCCTGTCTAGAAGAGCAGTATGAGTGGAACCCCCCCCCCCCAGACATGTGAAGCATACTCCATACATGGACGGATAAGGCCCTTGTACAGAGTTAGCAGCTGGGGGGGTGAGAAAAACTGGCGGAGACGCCTCAGAACACCTAACTTCATAGAAGCTGTTTTAGCTAGAGATGAGATGTGAAGTTTCCAGTTCAGATTATAAGTAAACGACAGACCGAGGATGTTCAGTGTAGAAGAGGGGGACAGTTGAGTGTCATTGAAGAAGAGGGGATAGTTGTCTGGAAGGTTGTGTCGAGTTGATAGATGGAGGAATTGAGTTTTTGAGGCATTGAACAATACCAAGTTTGCTCTGCCCCAATCAGAAATTTTAGAAAGATCAGAAGTCAGGCGTTCTGTGGCTTCCCTGCGTGATATGTTTACCTCTTGAAGGGTTGGACGTCTATGAAAAGACGTGGAAAAGTGCAGGGTGGTATCATCAGCGTAGGAGTGGATAGGACAAGAAGTTTGGTTTAGAAGATCATTAATGAATAATAAGAAGAGAGTGGGTGACAGGACAGAACCCTGAGGAGCACCACTGTTAATAGATTTAGGAGAAGAACAGTGACCGTCTACCACAGCAGCAATAGAACGGTCAGAAAGGAAACTTGAGATGAAGTTACAAAGAGAAGGATAGAAGCCGTAGGAGGGTAGTTTGGAAATCAAAGCTTTGTGTCAGACTCTATCAAAAGCTTTTGATATGTCCAAGGCAACAGCAAAAGTTTCATCAAAATCTCTAAAAGAGAATGACCAAGACTCAGTAAGGAAAACCAGAAGATCACCAGTAGAGCGCCCTTGACGGAACCCATACTGGCGATCAGATAGAAGGTTGTGAAGTGATAGATGTTTAAGAATCTTCCTGTTGAGGATAGATTCAAAAACTTTAGATAAGCAGGAAATTAAAGCAATAGGACGGTAGTTTGAGGGATTAGAGTGGTCACCCTTTTTAGGAACAGGTTGAATGTAGGCAAACTTCCAGCAAGAAGGAAAGGTAGATGTTGACAGACAGAGCTGAAAGAGTTTGACTAGGCAAGGTGCAAGCACAGAGGTACAGTTTCGAAGAACAATAGGAGGAACCCCATCAGGTCCATAAGCCTTCCAAGGGTTTAGGCCAGCGAGGGCATGGAAAACATCATTGCGAAGAATTTTAATAGGTGGCATGAAGTAGTCAGAGGGTGGAGGAGAGGGAGGAACAAGCCCAGAATCGTCCAAGGTAGAGTTTTTAACAAAGGTTTGAGCAAATAGTTCAGCTTTAGAAATAGATGTGATAGCAGTGGTGCCATCTGGTTGAAGTAGAGGAGGGAAAGAAGAAGAAGCAAAGTTATTGGAGATATTTTTGGCTAGATGCCAGAAATCACGAGGGAAGTTAGATCTTGAAAGGTTTTGACATTTTCTGTTAATGAAGGAGTTTTTGGCTAGTTGGAGAACAGACTTGGCATGGTTCCGAGCAGAAATATAAAGTGCATGAGATTCTGGTGATGGAAGGCTTAAGTACCTTTTGTGGGCCACCTCTCTATCATGTATAGCACGAGAACAAGCTGTGTTAAACCAAGGTTTAGAAGGTTTAGGACGAGAAAAAGAGTGAGGAATGTACGCCTCCATGCCAGACACTATCACCTCTGTTATGCGCTCAGCACACAAAGACGGGTCTCTGACACGGAAGCAGTAGTCATTCCAAGGAAAATCAGCAAAATACCTCCTCAGGTCCCCCAAACTAGCAGAGGCAAAACGCCAGAGGCACCTTCGCTTAGGGGGATCCTGAGGAGGGATTGGAGTGATAGGACAAGATAAAGATATGAGATTGTGATCGGAGGAGCCCAACAGAGAAGAAAGGGTGACAGCATAAGCAAAATGATTAGAGGTCAGGAAAAGGTCAAGAATGTTGGGCGTATCCCCAAGACGGTCAGGAATACGAGTAGGGTGTTGCACCAATTGCTCTAGGTCATGGAGGATAGCAAAGTTGTAGGCTAGTTCACCAGGATGGTCAGTGAAGGGAAAGGAAAGCCAAAGCTGGTGGTGAACATTAAAGTCTCCAAGAATGGAGATCTCTGCAAAAGGGAAGAGGGTCAGAATGTGCTCCACTTTGGAAGTTAAGTAGTCAAAGAATTTCTTATAGTCAGAGGAGTTAGGAGAGAGGTATACAGCACAGATAAATTTAGTATGAGAATGACTCTGTAGTCGTAGCCAGATGGTGGAAAACTCGGAAGATTCAAGAGCGTGGGCACGAGAGCAGGTTAAGTCATTGCGCACATAAACGCAGCATCCAGCTTTGGATCGAAAATGAGGATAGAGAAAGTAGGAGGGAACAGAAAAGGGGCTACTGTCAGTTGCCTCAAACACCTGAGTTTCAGTGAGGAAAAGAAGCTGAGGTTTAGAAGAGGAGAGGTGGTGTTCTACAGATTGAAAATTAGATCTTAGACCGCGAATGTTGCAGAAGTTAATGAAGAAAAAGTTGAGGGGGGTGTCAAGACCCTTAGGGTCGTCGACAGAAAGGCAGTCCGACCTGGGGACAATTATGGTCCCCTCCCCAGATGGGGACTCCGAGGCTGGTTTAGGAGTCGCCATGATTTTAAAATTTTTGAGTGAAGGGTGTGTGTGTTATTAGGTGCTTGTAGTTTTGTGTGAAGGAAGAGAGTTGTCTTTAGAGGGCAGGCTGTGACTGCCCCCTTGTGTTGTGAGACACAAAGGGAAACGTTCAGTGAGGTCACAGCTGGGTTTAATGATAAGTTCACAGCACCCCCTGAACAGTGCTTTAGACCTCACTGGGAGTAATTATAGTTTCGGCAGGTGTCTACTGCCTCCTCCTCCTATTGTTGTGCAATGACCTACGCTGGCAGCCTCACCATCAGTAGAGAGTGAGAGAGAGAGAGAGAGAGAGAGAGAGAGAGAGAGAGAGAGAGAGAGAGAGAGAGAGAGAGAGAGAGAGAGAGAGAGAGAGAGAGAGAGAGAGAGAGAGAGAGAGAGAGAAAGCAGTGGCATATCTGGGATGGGGCAAGCAGGTCACGTTTCCTCAGCGCCAGTTTGGATTTGTGACTTCCTTAAGCAAGCCTCAGTCACAATATGTACGGTATTATCAAATATGCTGCTTAAATATTTACCCTCATATCATTAACACAAGTAAACGGCAGTCTTTACTGTTATGTCAAGTAATAAATTTCGATATATTCAAGATCAAATTGGCTCTTGAAGCAACGAGTTCTAGTTAGCTAATTACTGTAATGCAAGCAAATAGATAGGTTTCCCTTATATTCAAAATGTGTTTTCTGTTATTTTCTGTTCTGTTTATTATCAAGGAAAGGAAAAATGATTTTAGAGTGCTATTTCGTGATTTCAGTGCAGTAACCGTGTAACCTGCAAGATCATGGAAACTTGTTTTTCACGAAGAAGGAAAGATAGAATGTGATCATGCTTTACCTCGCATAGAAAATACTGGAAACTGAAAAAGAAAGGGAAAAAAAGAAATCTGACTGACCACATCATTGACCAATTATCTGCCTCACCGAAAGCAAGGAAAGTTTCCTTTTTTTTTCTTTTTATTTATTTATTTTTATTTTATTTTATTTTATTTATTTATTTATTTTACTTATTTATCTATTTATTTATTTTTTTTATGTAGGAGGGACACCGGCCAAGGGCAAAAAAAAAAAAAAAAAAAATCTAATAAAAAAAAAAGCCCACTGAGATCCCGGTCCCCGAATAGGGTGTGTTTGTGTGTGTGTATATGTGTGTGTGTGTGTGTGTGTGTGTGTGTGTGTGTGTGTGTGTGTGTGTGTGTGTGTGTGTGTGTGTGTGTGTGTGTGTGTGTTTACCTAGTTGTATTTACCTGAGACATAAAGGAACAGAGCTATGCTCGTGGTGTCCCGTCTCCATATCTATTTTTGTCTAACTTTGTCTTAAATTCATTTACCGTATTTACATCAATGACTTCTTTGTCCAAATCATTCTAGACGTCCACAGTTATATATATATATATATATATATATATATATATATATATATATATATATATATATATATATATATATATATATATATATATATATATATATATATATATATATATATATATATATATATATATATATATATATATATATATATGTGTGTGTGTGTGTGTGTGTGTGTGTGTGTGTGTGTGTGTGTGTGTGTGTGTGTGTGTGTGTGTGTGTGTGTTAGTTCAACTTATACAATGAAAAAAATAGTTATTATTTTCTTTCTTTGCAGGTTCAAGAACCCTATTTTTAAGACTATGATATGAGAGAAAGATATTTATGTTGTCACATACAAATGTGCTGTTAAATGGAAAGAAAATGCAAATAGAACTCTTATATTCATTTCGCTATGTTACTCAAATATTTTCGTATAATTCTCTTCGTCTCTCCCAACCCTTCAGTAAATCAGGGGCAATGCTTTCAGATTTGGGAAGTTTTCGCTATTTTTAGAAATTCATGATATTAATGTAGAAATGGAAAATTCAGTCTGATTCTATTTATTTATTTATCTATCTATTTATTTATTTATTTATTTTTTTTTATCTGCGACGAAGGTTCTACTCCAAAACTGAGAATTTTTATTGTAAAGCAACATTTCACTTTCCCTTTTGTAATAAAGCTTCTAAAAAATTATTGTGAAATAGTTACCAAATTACTTTAACCTTTAATGTACAGAAATGAAAATGCATTTGCTATTATAGTCAGTCTCTCTCTCTCTCTCTCTCTCTCTCTCTCTCTCTCTCTCTCTCTCTCTCTCTCTCTCTCTCTCTCTTAGTTACTATTATTATCCTTGAGATTTGCGTACTGAACGTAAGTGCGCGTACATATGTATTTATAATGGAAACGAAACGTATGTAACTTTTAGCATGATAAATTCATTTCCCTTTCTTTTCTTCCTTCCCATCTCTTTTTTTTTTTTTTCCCATACTGACTATTTGCTGTAGGAACATCTCTCCTATTTCCATATAGCCCCAGCACAGTGGTTACAGATTCTTTCATCTCCCTCCTTTCTTGTACCACGTATTCTTCCAGGCCAATTATGTTTGCCGCTTGTGTTATTATAGCTGCCTTCTCTGGTCCTTATATCTGTCACACTCTACTAATTCGTCTTCTATTGTCTATTTTAGCACCATTTTCTGAAATATTTCTGCACCGCTCTTTTAATACATTCAAAAGGCACTAGTTGAAGTTATACAGGTCTTTATTTATTTATTTATTTTTTGTTGTTGTTGGTTCTACTGACAGATTAACTGACTTCCACATTATTAACAGGAGAAACACTCTTGAGTACCAGACTTATAATCACTGTGGGTTTTGAAAATAGTCGTGGTGAGAGCAAAGCGTTTCTGAAAACAGGCGTTAGTCCCACACAGCTCTTTCTTTTTGTGACCTGTTTCGCTTTATAACGCTTCTTAGGTCGTCCAGTGCTTACTTCTGTTGTTTCGTGCTCTGATTATTTTTTTTCACGATTACAATGGTTCCTCAGTCTTTTTCTTTTTTTTCCCAACTCTATTTAAAAATACTTCTCGTGTTGCGTGGCCGTTGTGAAGAGTGAACCAGCAGTGTTGTTATGGTGCAAGGGGATCGTATGTCGCTGAAATTTCGTCTTACTTTTGTTGTCATATGGTAAGTAACAGAGGTTAATATTCATGTATTTTCAGAGTATAGAAGGCAGAATGAGTGGCTGGAGAGGTTATGGATGCTGTAATCCCCACCTGGTAGACTGTTAGGCATACAGTGCATTAATGAATTTGTAAATGTGGTTATTTTCGGTACTTCCAAGAATGTAAGAGAAACTACATGAAGTCGGGTCTTTTTTTATCATCACTCTCCATGAATGTATTTAATCTTGTGGAGAACCCTATTGACTCTTTTCTAACTATCTAATTATATTACAGAATCACGTTGGTTAGTGAAGGACAAAGCTTTTGTAATAAGTAAAAACCACACGCTTCATTTTTCTGAAAAAAAAAAAAAAACATTTTCTTCAGAATTTTCGCGTACAATCCCCGAACTGATTATAAAAGATATGATAGTTCGGTACATGTTTTAGTGCTTCCATTGAGTAATGAAGTCCGTGGTCGAATATACACTTTACAGTTATTTAATGCGTTGAGTGATAATCCTATATAAAAAAAAAAATTCGGCTGTGATGTTTGCTTACATTTAGTTATGACATGGGTAAATCTTACCAATGGCGACTCCTTATGTATTTTCTTGCTGCCTCTCTCCAGGACAAGCAAGCTTGGGTAGCTGGAAGGAAGGTGGGCATAGACTTGGGATTTTTTGTATCATGTTACTGTAACATAACCATGCGTGACCCCAAAAACAAACCCACCCTGCATGTGTTGTACAGTGAGCATTTATCACTATTTAGCTGCTTGATGAGGAGCCACTATTGGTAAGATTATCCATGACATGTCCTGCACTGTAACACAAGTAAGACTAGATCATGGCAGTCAGGGCCAACCTGTGGCATAAAAAACACTAAATGGCTCTAAATGGTTTGTCAGGGACACTAATCTCTTGGAGACCCCAAGTTTCCTGAACTATTATAGTGGAGTACTTGTCTTATGACCATAATCCATTCCGAAATCTCCGTCAGAAGCAAAAAGTGGTTGCATGGCAAGACTTTATTCTTGAAAAAGCAGATAATGAAAAAAAAAGGAAAAATATATAGAAATGATCACCTACAACTGCAGCAAAATATGCATAAGCAATGCCTTTTACCCTGCAATGTATAGCATGGTGTTTAGCATTAGCAAATGTACCAGTTGTTGCAAAATAATTATAAATTTTGTACTCACTCCCCAAAGTGACAAGTTACAGCTGGTTTGTAGAGTCTATGGTGGTTGAGTGAGGGATGATGTGGTTGGATGCCAAGTAAGCTGTCATATAGTGTGCTGGTTGTAAGACAAATGTGTTGCATGCTAAGTACTCTGTACAAGTTGATTTCTTTCTTGCTTGTAGTAGTACTGGTCTGTAGTGCTGCCATGATGATTATGAATGTCAGTGTGTGCTGCAGAGGGTGCCAGGATAAGACAGTGATATTAGGCTGCTGTTTTTTTATATAAAAACTGGCAATGTAGAAAATGCCACCCTGCCAGCATCCACTCTGAGGCAGAGGTGGACACTGACTGCCTGAGGAGTACAGGGCAGGACAAGGCAACAAACAAGGTGGGTGACACCACTGTTTCCCGTCTAAAGTGTGTGAAGGTGGCAGACAGAGCAGGTTAGTGTCTGAACCAGGACAACCCAACTGCATCTTGCATCACATAATGATCAGGCATGGACTCTGAAATTACATAAATTCTCAATAGTACTGATAATAATGGTCTGCAACCTGCTTCATAAAATTTAGCTGTAGGTTATTCTTTGATAGCATATTATTATTATCATTATATGACTCTAGGCAACATTAAGTCATAATTTCTTTAATAAAACCACAAGCAAACCATTTTTGGTTTCTGAAAATCTAGTATGTTCATGACTTGTGATTGGTGCAATACTTGGCAGGCTGAACAGGGTTACTATTACCCTGCTGACTTGCCAACTGCTGTTTGTTTTGTGTATTCTGCTGAGTTTTTTTCTCTTGAGAACAGTGTATCCACCTTGGTTCCTGTTTATCATTTGATTTGCTTAGGATAAGGAAAGGCTAAAAGGATCCATGGGAGCAACATGAGGATATCTGATGCTTGTTAATGTGATCATGATTCTTAACACAACAGAATACATGAAGAAGTTGTACTTTTAACCATGGATTCCATAACTGGTTGAAAGTACTAAATTACCAGTAATTTTGGGAAGTCATGGCTGTATATCGAGTATATGAATGAGTTTACTGCCCTTTTCATGAGATATAGGGAGAATAATTGAGATATAAGGAGTCAATGGTTTATGACAGTCTCAGTTTCCACCATTTCATGGTTATGATGATGGCAGTGCTTCTCCTTTTACATTCTCCTTTGCTGATTTTTTGTTACTGATTTATTTAATTATCTTTTTTATTTACTGCATGTCCTCGTTTGTTTGTTTTTTTTTTTCACAGGTACAGTAGCCATGTTTTTATGTCCTAAATTATGACTTTACAGTAATATAGCATTAGCATAGGTGAGTAACTTACTGTATATACTTACTTAGGCTGATTCCAACCTATGCTGAAAATTGCTTTATGATGTGGGGTAGGAACGGAACTCCATCGTAACTCAAGAACCCCTTACATTAATCAAATTTATGTTGTTATTTCATTATTATGTTGTAGTTGGTAAGCTTACTGGATATGTGGTTTATTGTTGGTAAGGTGCCAGAAGACAGGATAGATGTATGTGTAGTTCACTTATATAGGTAAAGGAAAAGGGGATAGAAAGGAATACTCAAACTATAGTGGTATAAGTTTGATGAGTGTGGTATGAAAGGTGTTTGGTAGGATGTTAATAAGGAGGATAAGAGAAGGAACACAAATTACCATCCAAGAGGAGCAGGGAGGTTTTAGAAAGGGAAAAAGTTGTATAGACCATATTTTTTGCAGTAAGGTAGTTGTATATAAATGAATAAAAAACAAGCTCTAGTATTTATATAGTATATATTCCAAGCTTAAAATGATCTCATATATCTTATGTACAAAGGCCTATGGTGGTTGGGGGGTTGTGTCAGCCAACAAGTCTTCCAGTTGATGCTGCCTTTAACTAGGATGACTCGGGTCTCATGTGAGTGAAGAGGAGCCCCGGGCTACCCATCATACATGAGATGCATACGAGTTATGCATCGTAGTTATGGTGTTTGCACTTTCTCTTTGCTTTAACCATTAACTTTTGGTGTTTTAATCATTGAATGAGAAATACATTTTATATACATAAGTGATTTTACCTAATTTTAATCACTAAAAATAAAGGTGCCTCTGCCTACTGTTTTGTGTTGTCTTCTCTGGTCTTCTCTGGCCGGCACCTTGTTATCCTGTGATTAGCTTTCATTGGCCTGGGAAAGAATCTCTTTAAGTGTTGTCATTGGGTGAGGAGAAATGATAACAAATACACTTGACAGCAAGATGGAAGAGAACAGAACACACCAGTGTCATCTGTCATCTGTCTGGTGGAATTTCCAACTAAAAGATGGTGGGCTTATGAAGCATAACCATCAAATATGATTTTTGAATGTCCACCATTTTGCCTAAACAGTACAATTTTCATATCAGCATTAGTGAATCCCAATCATGGTCTATACTTTTGCTTCCAAAGTCTTCTGTCTTCTTTGGTTTCTTTATTGTTACTTTTTCTTTAATATTTGACAGACAAGCTGCACATGCAGCTTGATGAGGAGCCATCAGGTGATACAGCAGACGAGGCCAAAGAAATTTGTGAGCCATCAGTGATCACATGTCTCAGTTGGTAAGGTTGGTGCCTGATGTGTGCTAGCTCAAGAGCTTGAATCTAAAAGGCTTATTCTTTTTTCTTTTAATCATAGCCTGGGCATTTTTCAAATTTGTGACCAGAATAGATATATTCAAGAACACTTTCCATTATTCAGTCATTTAATCTCATTGGTGTAATGCATTGAACATTGCCTAAATTTATTATTGCCATATTCAGTTCCAGATCTACTATTTGGATTTTTCTGTGCAATTGCAAAAATAATTGTTTGTAATTCATTTTCAGATTCACTCATCAGAACAATACCAATTGCAAATCTGAGATTACTTAGATATTCTTCATTTATTTTAATCTCTGCCTCTTCTTTTTCCAAGTACTTAAAACTTTTTGTCTTATCACAGTGAATAGCTTAAGAGAGATAGTGTTGCCTTGACTGACACCCTTATTATTGTTTGCTTGCTGACTTTGTGTAGCTTTATAATAATAGGGACTTCCATATGAATGATTTCTTAAACTTTCATATATGCTTTCTCTACCCATGTTTCCTGAGTGATTTCATAACCAAATCAGAGATTTTTCATGATCTGTGGAACCCATACATAGTGGTTTAGTGTGATTTCATATTTATCCACTAATTGATTAATGACATGCTTGTGGTCCGTTGTTGAATAACCATCGTGGAATTCTGTTTGCTTCTTCAGTTGATTTAGGTCAAGCATTGCACTAATTCTACTTGTGTGCACATTTATTCACAAAGAGCATATGTACAACTGACTATAAAGTTTCTGTGCATGATCATCATGGCAGCCTTGACACTCCTGCTTGAAACTAGCCAGTACATCATTTTCTCACAGGCATCCACCGAGGTGCTATCCCTGCTGGGCATAAGCCTGCCTGAATGTATAGGGTTATGACTGTGTTTTGTGGCTTTACTTCTTTAGTACAGCTTCTGCTGGTGAACACCTCACAAATGAGATAGGCCAAATAATTGTTCTGAATGAGGTAGGCCAAGAAATCCAGGAAATAAGTGAGTTGATTGATCTAGCAAAGTTGACAAGTGTAGTGATGGTGTGCGTGTCATCAGAGTGAAAATGTTGGTTTGCCACCCTTGGCTAGGAATAGTGTTGGTCATCCTTAGATGACTTCTGTGAGACATGTGGTGGTGAAGCATTCTGTGGAGTCTGTACTGTATGTAACAGTAAGACAAATGAAAGAAGTAAATGGTAAGTGGTTTGGTGAGGTATGTGAGAAAATGCGTATCAAACTAATGTTTTTCTTCTTAATGGACTGGTCATTTTTAATAGACTCAGCCAACTCACTTATTTCTTTTGATTCTGTGGTTTTACTCCAGAACAATTACCTGGGTTCTCTTGTCTACGTGGTTTTGATTCAGAGGCCATACTAAATTTATAAAACCATAAAATCCAGCAGTTAATAGCTTGGGGGGTGAGAGAAACAGGCAGAGATCATTTAAAACATTAAATTTCATAGAAGCTATTTTAGTTAGATATGAGATGTGAAGGTTCCAGTTTAGATTATTGATAAAGGACAGAGGATACTCAGTGTAGAAGAGGAGAACAGTTGAGTGTCATTGAAGAAGAGTTGAATCCCAGTTAAAAATTGCTCAAATAAACCTCACATTAATATATATATATATATATATATATATATATATATATATGCAGTAGACCCTCAGTATATCAATCTAATTGGAAGGAAACCACTGACGAGAAAGGTGAAAAAAAAAAAAAAACAGAGTCAGTTTCCCCATTCTTACACTGAACTTTGTTTGGTATTTGATGGTGAAGTTCAGTGTACAAAATTGAACCTCAGATATAAATTTGGGTAACTTGTGCATTGAATGTAAATTATATAACATACTTTATTTTCGTATAAATAACTGTGCTCGAGTAAACAAGAATACATTACAAGCAAACAAACAAGTAAACAAAATTACATACATTCTACTCATACATACATACATACATACATACATAGAGTGGAACAACCTTCCACTTAAACTGCTGCTAGGAGACTGAGGCAGAGGCAGTGTGATTGATTATGTGCTCACCACCACCACCACCACCACCACCACCCACACTTTCCTTCCCTCCCTCCAATGCTCACTCCCCCACCACTGCTGCTGCTGACTGAACATTCCATCTCATTTACCAACCTTTGTTTGTTTGTCAGTAGGCCACATTATGTTTGATAAATGCAAAATTTGCTATAATAGGGTTTGATATAATTAGGGTTTACAGTATTTATATATTGTAAAGGAAAACATAGATGCACAGTAAATGCAGCATTCCTTTATTTTAGCTATGTTTTGGGATAACACAATCTCATCTTCAGTTCAGATCTGTCAAACTAAAAAGGTTTAAAAACTTTAAAAAGATCAAACACCCATTTTGAGTAGAGGAAGTGACTGACTGCCTGGTCTTGCAGTGGGGACCATCTAAACTCTTAGGACATAAACATATGAACACACACCCAATCTTGCCATGGAGAGCTGTTGGTGGTTAGAAGTTAAAGCACAAACTATCCTAGTAGTTATAGATAATGAACATGAATAATTAAAGAAAAAAAAAAATTGAATCCATGCCTAACCACAACAGAATATGAAGAAAAAAATTACTTTACTTTTTTAAGACAATGTGAAATTTTACAGAGGATTTATTGGAGTTAATGTGAGGTTTATTTGAGCAATTTTTAACTGGGATTCAACTATCCTGAATTCTGTTTTGTTACTGGGTTTAAATAATAAGTTGAAATTTTCTTCCTTTATGTGATGAACTAATGATACTGCATATTCCCTAATATTAGAAAAATTTGGAAGGGTTATGGATCTATTTGTTCTCAAAGATGGATCTTTATGTTTGAGCATCCTCAATCTAGGGTTCCAAGACATAGAACCAATATACCTAATTGAACAGTCAGGACATATGAAAGAATATGTGACATTTGAACACAAAGTATTATTATATATCTAAAAAAATTAACCAAGAGCATTACAATTTGTAAAATTAAATCTAAAGGACATGTCAGAAAAAAATTTTACTTTAATAATTTCTCTAAGTAATTCCTAATGTGTTAACTATAATGGGCATGGAATGGTAATTTTATGTATTGAAGTTGTTTGTCACTTGTGGTTGGAGTATGATTATAAGAGAAAACAGTATATAAAAACATTTTTATAAATTTTTCTAGAATATAGCTCAAGTAACCATTAGTGGAAAAATAATGCCTAAGCCTGTTAATTTCTTTATCATATGAAACCCATGAGGAAAATAAGTGATAAACCCTGTGGATGTGTGTTTTAATGGAGTTGATTTTAAAAAGAACTAGGGACAAAGGATGAATAGTTGAGTCCTAAGCCAGTGAAGATAATTTTCTTCTGTCAATATCATTGTTGAAATGATAGTTGTTCTTGGTTATTAATGTCAAGGAAAGGTAGGGAATTATTTTCTTCTATAGTAATGGCAATGTTCTTATGTTTGCTATTCAGATATTCAAGGAATTGATTTACATGTGATTTTCCTTTAAACACAACATAATGATCATATAGATACCCTTTATACAAAGTAGTTTTGAATTCAGTTGGTCATTCATTAAACTACTTTCCTTCACAATGGTAAACAAAAGCAATTGCTAGAGTTGGACCTAAAGAAGAACTCTTAGCTAGTCCATCTATCTTTTTATATAAAATATTGTTGAAAATGAGAAAGGATTCTTTAACAGCTACTTCTAATAATGACATGAATTATGGCATTGTAAGGCTATGTGGAATTAGGACTAATTTCTTGCATTGTTCAGTACATATATTAATAGTTTCTGTTAATGGAAAATTTTACATAGAAGCTAGCCTTATGACACTGGCAATCTAAACTGACATTTTATTATTTCATTGACAAAGGAAATAATTTTTTTTCTTTTTATAGCATAATCACTGTGTTAAGGGAGATTGAACTAGGACAAAAAAATTTTGCTAAATTATAATTGGGAGTACCCAAGGTTGTTAACTTTGAAGAAGTTATCAAAAGATAAAAACAGTTATAGCCTCATACATATACAGTAGAACCTCAGTTACCGAACGTCTCCCTTTTCGAATAACTTGGTTCTCGAACAAAAAATTAACTCAATTGCTGTGGTAGATGTATCGTAATTCAGTTTTCGAACAAAGTTACTTGATTTCAAATACTACAAGACGTAGCAAAAGCTGCCATTTATTACTAATTTATAGTTTCTATAAAAATTTCTTTGGTTTTTATATGTTTGGAGGAGAGACACAGGGTAAGACAGTAATTCAGTCTTTGAAATAAGTTAAATGTGATCCCATTGAAGTTGAAGAACCTTGATGTAAACAAACAAGATTTGGTGCTCAGGAGTAATTCCGAGCCTTCTGTGGCTCTCTCTATGAACCATAATGCCATCACTACTGCACAACTGCATTTTCTTAGTAGCTTTTCCCAGCAGCAAGATGTCTAAGTGTTATGATCACCTTATTTTTGTCAGTAGGTGGGTTGCTCTTCTCTGTGTCACTCTGTTAGGCTTCCCTCACTTGATTGGTGACAAAGAGAATGTCTGCATGGTCTAAACAATATCTTTTGATAAGTTCTGTGTTACTAAGTTCATTCGGTACATCCTTTCTGGTTAAAAAAAAATCTAAGCTGGAGATGGTGTGAAGCGGTCATCTTAGCAGTTGAAGTGTCAATGATTACCCACTAAGACATGGTGGACTGATGTCTGAGAATGGATTAATTTATTTTACATTGATTCCTATGGGGAAAATAGTTTCAGTTTTCAAACATTTCACATTTTGAGCGGTATTCAGGAACAAATTAAGTTTGAAAACTGAGGTGCCACTGTATATATATATATATATATATATATATATACGAGTATATATATATATATATATATATATATATATATTTATTTATTTATTTATTTATTTATTTATGTGTGTGTGTGTGTGTGTGTGTGTGTGTGTGTGTGTGTGTGTGTGTGTGTGTGTAGTGAATTAACATTTTCTTGTTATTTTCAAGGTGAAGACAGATGTGAAGGCCAGCAAAGCCTTATCTTGGCTGCTCCGCCATGGTGCTGAGAAAGAAGGTTTAGTTATTAAGCCAGGAGGTTGGATCAGACTGGATGATATACAGAAAAGACCAAATTTTAAAAAGGTAATGATCTATTCAGTATAAGTATGTTGATATATTATTAATATTATTTAGAGTGTTCCTTGTCATAATCATATAACCTGAAGAGGCATTGCTATAAATAATGTGGTCATATGATCACAATAATTAATAATTAATGTAATCAAAACTGGATGTTATTTTTTGGGGCATGACTCACCATGTTGTTGCCTATCAGGAGGGGCAGGAAATCCTGTGTTATGAGTGGTTATTTATAGTTTCTTAGAGAGTTATCTAAATAGTGTAATTTTGTCAGCACCATATCATTCAATTGATTTCTGTGGTCATTGACTTCTGGACTTGGATGTTGGGCTCACACACACACACACACACACACACACACACACACACACACACACACACACACACACACACACACACACACACACACACACACACACATGAACCCAAACTTTTCAGTAGATACATAAATGGTAAAATTAAACATAAGGTTAGTATTAATAAGTTAAAAAGTAGAAAAATTATATACAAAACAGTTTATTTTCTTGCAAAAATTGCAGTTTCTGACAAATTAATTTATGATCTCCCAATTAGAAACTCCTCCCAAAAGGTGTTTCTGAGTTTTCCATTACAGCCCTTTGTCATCTTCAAGTTAATGTACCATTAAAATGTTGGGTATTGAGTGCTATTTCTCTGTGTTTTTTAGCATATATATAATGATTATTGATTCTACAATTTTTGACATTTTTTATATGTTCTATATTCAACACTTATTTCAGTTTACTGTTGACAAAGTGAAGGAGTTGGTAAACAACTGTCCTAAGCAGCGTTTTGCTCTCAAAGAAGAAGAAGGTCTTTTGTATATCAAGGCCAATCAAGGACATTCATTAAAGGTGTGTCCAGATATTCATTGTGTACATTCATCCTGTAATGTTTAACTGAAATAAATTCTATACATTTTGTCATTTATACTGCAAGATATTCATGCTTATTCTCAGTGTAAATGAAATGTAGGATAATCTACTTACTTATATACCATGCTGATATCCCTGCAAAGAGATGTTTAGGAGAATTAAAATCTGTATTTTTTTTTTTATGTGGTATTAATCTTTATACCCCATGATAAAATGAGTGGGTGGTTTAAAGATATGTACATAAAAAAACGGATAGCAAATGTTAGGAAGAGTTTCCATGAGTACTTTAGTGTTCAGTTCAATTATTTTAAGAAACACTGGGACAATTATATATCAATAGAAAGCTTAGAAGTTGCTCTTTGCTGTGGCATAATCATAAGTGAACAAATGTAACTTATATATGCATAAAAAATAAAGCAAAGGTGAAAAATTTGAGGGTGATATACATTTACAAGGGTATTCTTTAATGTCCTTAAATTTTTGCCAAAAAAATTTTTCAACAAAGCTTATGAATTAGGTACCATTTGGTGTGAGAATGTATGCAGATTATTCCCTGGGCTTCTTGTAATAGCTTGGGAAACATTCTGGGCAAAATCCCTTAGGGCACATATAGCATGTTTTCACACATTTAGCATGAGGAGCAGCACAGTCCTTCTTGCCTACAGGCAATCTTTTCGTGTCATGATCAACATCTGGTGGTGATATTCCATGACATACTTGTTAGGCATATACTGCCTCAAATAAGGGGTTTTACACTGGAACCCTATGATGCTCTCATCAATAGAAGTTTTTCATTTTGGGATATAATTACTCTTGAATACTTTCTGAAAGTGGTCTATAAGAGGCTGGATTTTGTATAACTGATAAGCAGGATCTTCTTTTGGAGTCTTTTTTTTGTTATCATTGAAGTGAATAAACTTTAGCAACAGCTCAAACCTTTCCCTACTGAGGTGAGCATTGAACCAGGGAGTTGACTGACTGGGATTAGAACAGTCCTAGTATGACTTCAGAGTTGGTTTCCTAATTAGCCCCATATTCATTATCATTGCTAGAAATGCCACAGACTCTTCTGGCTCTGTTTTACCTTGTTTGATCCATAAATGTACCAGAGACCTCGGCTTTTTATGTGGGTACTCTGCATTTTCATGAATCCATTGTTATGCATATCTATTTGTTTCCATAACTAACTTGTCTATTATATCACTGATAAAATACATTCTAAAATACTCATTGGGCATGGCATCAATGTTGGCTGGATGTTTGAATCCACTAGCTCTTGTAAAAGGAACAGGAGGAGGCCCAACATCACCTTGCAGTGATGCCCACCCTCTTGTCTGTGCAGACGATTCACCAGCTGACTGACTAGTTGCATTGTCACTACTGTTACTTTCACTGCTTGCTGTGAGAGTAGCAGAATCATCATCACTTATGACTTCATTGACAGCTAAGTCATCTGGGATTACTTCTTTCTCACTGGTGTCAGTATAGTCATCACCTTCAGTTTCTTTGAGGTCAGAAACAACCAGCGTCACCACACCCTCCCCATTCGACTCCATCATGCCACCACCATGCACTCTTATCTAACCCAATAACATAAAGTATCAGTATTGTAACACATCATAATATGTTCCTGAAGTATTTATTTACCCATGGAAATACATGTGTATCTTCTGTCTTGCCTAGAAATTGACAAAAATGATAAAATACAGCACATTCATATTGGTGTACTCATTACACTCACAGCTGGCACCCTCACAACATCACAAACATACCCTTATAAAAGTTGATACGTGATTGGCCAAGCACCATCTTGAAAACAATGAAAACACCATCTTGAAAACAATGGACCAATGATGGGCCTTGATGTGTGAAGGATAGCCTCAAACCTAAACAAACTATGGCATAAAATAAGTGCAGAGTTTGAAAAGCACCACTATCGTGCCTGACGGTGTCTAACGTAAATGCCACGATCATGCCTGACGGGATATAAGGGTTAAATTTTTTTACAAATATAGTGCAGGGATAGTTTTATAAAAGGTTAATGTTAGGTTATAACAGTCAAAATTACTCAGACATTAATAGAGTAATTTTCAGTCATCCAACACATTCAGGTACCTAGCATCCAAAGTTCTGAGTTGCTTTGGTTATATGAGTTTGTTGTATACCCATTATTGTTTATAATGAATGTATGAGCTAATTACATTTTCTGTATTTCTTCATATCTAGATTGATGATTCAGACCTGGAAGAAATTACTTCAGAATCTTCAGTATCTTTTGTGATACATGGGACATACTACCAACACTGGCACAGCATAAAAAAACAAGGTCTTTCTCGTATGAACCGCAGGCACATACATTTTGCTCCAGGTCTTCCTGGAGAAGATGGTGTTATAAGTGGCATGCGATCATCTTGTGAGGTCTACATATATATTGATCTTACAAAAGCCTTGGAAGGTAAGGAAAACATGACCAGTTGGAGTAGGATTAACCAACACTGAGAGACATTGAATATTCTATGTCAAGTATGAATTAGCAGTATAAGTTTCCTGAGAGATGGTGTTATTGTGAAGATAATGAATTATGAGAATAATAAAAACAGTATTGTACAACCAGTATGGATAGAGGGATGAGCCTTTGCTTTTCAGTAATTTGGTCTTATGGAGAAAATTGGAGAGAATGAAAGTAGGAAAGATCTGTGAATAGTTTTTGCACTAGTGATAGGGACCTTTTGAAGTGGAAAGGGTGTCAAAATACTTCATGTCTAGTTGTTGGATGGAGTTATAGAAGAGAAATGCAAAAGGTTGGAGTATTACCTTCTTCATAGCAAATGGAGACTGCTCTGTTGTAGCCACCCCTTGAGGGTGGTGGACATTTCAAGGAGCAGGTCTTGCAGTAAGCTGATGAATACACAAATGGGATCTGCTGAATAATAGATCCAGCAAAATGTATAGACTTTTAATGTTTGCTGTAAATATACTAAGTCAAAGTGATATGAATGAGATGCATTACATGTTTCTACATTAAGCCTTGTTGTCTAGTCAGCTGTTGTAAGGTGAACCTCAACATTTTTTCATATAGATGTTTTTAGATGAACATTCTTGAACTAAGTATTGTCTTCACCCTTCACATTTTATTGGTTTTTAAAAGATTAAATATATCAACATTATAGGTTTTATGTGTGTATTAGTTGTAATGTAGTATTTAGTTATACTTGAAAGTTTTTCATACAGACAGACAGATTGCTTGATAAAGTACCATTTATCATAAAGCAAAGAAACCTTTCAGTTTGCTATGGTGATTATTATGGTTCTTTGCTTCAGCGGGATTCAAGTTCTTCAAATCATCCAACAATGTGATCTTGTGTTCTGGAGATGAAGCAGGATTTCTTCCTCCTCAGTATTTTGTCAAGGTGGTGGACAAGAAAACAGGTAAGCATGTTTAGCTGTAATTTTCTTATTCATTTATCTATTCATATTATGACTGTCTTCAGCCTCTCTCTCATTGCTGCATTGTTGCATCTCTTGCTATCTTATACCACTTTTTTCATGCTAACTGCTCTTCTGATCTTGCTAACTGCATGTCTCCCCTCCTCCCAAGCCTCTCTCTCATTGCTGCATTGTTGCGTCTCTTGCTATCTTATACCGCTTTTTTCATGCTAACTGCTCTTCTAATCTTGCTAATTGCATTCCTCCCCTCCTCCCAAGGCCTCACTATTCAAGACTTTTTTCTTTCTCTCACTCCTATTCTGTCCTCCTTTTTAATGCAAAAGGTAACCAGTATTCTCAATTATTCATCCCTTTCTCTGGTAAACTGGAACTCTATGTCTGCTTCTGTATTTCCTCCTTCCTTTGACTTGAACTCTTTCAAGAAGGAGGTTTCAAGACACTTATCCTTTAATTTTTGACAAATGCTTTCGACCACTTTTAGGGACTGGCACCTCAGTGGGCTGTTTTTTCTTATGGGTTTGTTGCCCTAGGCCAGTGTCCCTCCTACATATATATATATATATATATATATATATATATATATATATATATATATACAGTGGAACCTTGGTTACTGAATGTCTCCCTTTCTGAACAACTTGGTTTTTGAACAAAAACTTTAACTCATAATTGCTTCTGTTGCTATACCACAATTTGGTTTTCGCATACTACAAGACGTAGCAAAAAGCTGCCATTTTTTACTAATTTATAGTTTCTATAAGTACTTCCTTTGTTTTTATATATTTGGAGGAGAGACACAAAGGGTAAGGGTAAGTTAAATGTAATTCTGTTAAAGAAATTGAAGAATCTCAGTGTTAGCAAATAAGGTTCGGTGCTCAGGAGTAATCCTGAGCTTCCTGTTGCTCTCTCCATGACCCATAATGCCATCACTACTGCACAACCGCATTTTTCCAGTAGCTTTTCCCAGCAGCAAGATGTCTAAGTGTTGTGATCACCTTCATTTTGGCAGTAGGTGGGTTGCTCCTCTCTGTGTCATTCTGTAAGACTTCCCTCACTTGATTGGTGACAAAGAGAATGCCTGCATGGTTTAAACAGTATCTTTTAATGAGTTCTGTGTCACTAAGTTCATTCAATACATCCTTTCTGGATGAAAATTTCTAAGCTTGAGATGTTGTGGACCTGCTATTTTAGTAGTGGGAGCATCAGTCATTACCCGCTAAGACATGGTGGACAGGTGTCTAAGAATGGATTAACCTATTTTACATTGATTCCTATAGGGAAAATAGTTTCAGTTTTTGAACATTTCAGATTTCAAACGGCATTCAAGAACGAATTAATTTTGAAAATTGAGGTTCCACCTTTTATATATATATATATATATATATATATATATATATATATATATATATATATATATATATATATATATATATTGAGAGAGAGAGAGAGAGAGAGAGAGAGAGAGAGAGAGAGAGAGAGAGAGAGAGAGAGAGAGAGAGAGAGAGAGAGAGTAGTTGCTCATATATATATATATATATATATATATATATATATATATATATATATATATATATATATATATATATATATATATATATATATATATATATATATATATATATACAGGCTCTTCCCAATTTACAAACATTCAAGTTATGAACTTAGAGGGTACTATACAGCCAAAACATTTTACAAAATGATGACTTACAAACATGATTTATGAATGGCTGTCTGGAACCTAACTCATTTTGTAGATCAGGAAGTGTTTGTGTTTTACATTTTTGGGAGATTTAGGTGAGAGGTACACAGCACAGATGGATTTAATAACAGTGACAATGAAGTCTTAGGTAGGTGGTGAGAGCAAGTTATAGGTGTGAGAGCAAGTTATGTTGTTTATATAAACATAAAAGTCAACTCTGGATTGAAATTGAGAAGAGTAGGAAGGAACAGAAAATGGTGTTTTCAGTAGTCTTAGACACTTGGATTTCAACAAAGAATAGGAGGCGAGATTTATAGGAAGTGAGGTGTTGTTCCACAGACTGGAAATTAAATCAAATGTTGCAGAAGTTACTACCTAAGGAGGAAAAGGAGGTATCAAGATATCTTGTGTTTTGATAACTAAATAACAGTCTATGGCCTGAGATTTGAAGTTGGTCTTTCCATAGCTAAGTCTGTTCCTTCAAATTGTTACACTTGTTCCACTAATATTCAGTGAGCACTGATGTTTTACATTTTTCCTGTTTGGATATCTTGAAAATTAAGTTCAGTCATAAATCTTGGAAAATCTAGAGATTGTCAAATCCTTCTGCATGGGAGGCAGTACCTGTGTGTAAGAGTAAAACTGATTGTTATGAGGTGGGACTGTGGTAGTGTTCCCAGGAAACTTCAGCCTCCAACCAATTTTTGTTCTGATGCTCTCATAGAAGTTTCCAGAAATTTTCACTTGCTCATAATGCAGATACTTTCATCTATATCTGGTCATTTCAGTAAGATAGTGTGGTGCTTAATGTGATGGTGATTAATGTTTGGATACTGCATGATCATATATGTGTTTTGAAAAAAAAAGGTTAAGTAATTAGGTTTACATGTACTGTATCTTGAATTCAGATAGAATCAAAGATGACATTAGTGCATGACACATTCATATGAATGCAAAATTTACATTTTAAAGGAAATAATGATTTAATTTTCTGTTACAGAAGAGAATCTGTTGTAGAAGTCATGCAGTGAAAGTCAGCATGAAAAATACTTGTGTGTGTGTTTTGGTGAGACACTAGAAAACTAACCTAAAGAAAACTTTTGAATAGACCTGAACGTTTTTGCATTTAATAAAAAAGTTACTGTAAAGATTGCTCTGTCAATTCTTGCCACTGCAATGGAAGGTGCAAAATCCACAGAAAAAAACTGGGCACGAAAGTGCATTGTGTGTGATGTGAATTTTTCTTACAAACATGCTTATATCCTCCATCTTCTGGGTAAACGTCACCAGAAGAATGTAAGGAAAAGGGATAGATCTCAAGTAAATACTGTGAGAAACAGAACTGTTTGTTTTTCAGGTAAGTGGAACCTATGTATTAATCATAAAGTTTGTTTATATCAGAATATTTCACTGATACATTGTATGAAAATACTGGTATTGTTATACTGTAGATGCCTAATTATCCAGCTTCTTTATCTGTTTTTCTGTCTGGAATGAGATAATCTAACTTGATGGAAAGAATCACATTCATGGAAGACAAACAGATGTATGAATGATAAAAGAAAAAGATAAAAAATTCACAGGGGATTGACAAGTAAATTTTTCTAGATGTAAAGTAATCCTTATTTTCCATTTTCCTTAGGAAGAAGAGATAAGATTACCCTTGAGAAGATTGTGGAATATTTCCTGGAATATGGGATCAATAACATTGTTCAGCAGGGAAACACAGTTTTCATTGAGTTTGACTCAGTGTAAGTAACTCTTAGTATTACTGTTGAAATATTTATCTTATTGCATATTCTAATTTTCCTTCACTTAGTTGAGGTAGCATTATCTTGTGATGCTCTTGTTACACACTTTTATTGCTGATCTGTCACTCTCTTTAATAGCTTCTTCAAGGAAGTATATGCTCATACTAGAAAAAGCTTTTTGCTGTAACTCTCTCGCATGACACTACCATAATTTTTATTCCTGCTATTGTTCCCTAACTTTTTGAACAGTTCTAAAAGTCTGCCCATTCAGGTTGTAGGTGGTACTCCATTTCATGATCAAGTACTTTTCGTTATATAAAGTGCTAACATTTCCTGTAACAATAGGATAGCTGAGAGTAGTTGTTTTCATTCTTACTGTCTGTATATAGAAGTATTCTTAAAGTATTCTTAAAGTGTACCACATGCATGGTGTCAGACAGTGTTGATGGGCAGTTTACCAGAGTATTGTAATGCAATGTTCAGTTCCCTTGCTAGCTTTAGAATTTTTTTTTTCTACACATCATGCATGGAAATTTCTGAAGCCATCTAAAAAAACAATTTATGGTTAGCAGGGAGAATGGTACATACACTAACATGCACCATTGAACGTACTTAGTATTTATTGGCATTCCTTGTCCTCTTCACAATCTTGCTAAGATTTTGAGGGACACTGGCTGCAAGGTTTTGCAGATAAGGTGAAAACATATCCACAACTGTTTGATTGCTGCCTTAAGTTTAGGCAATGATGATGTGACCATATGCACAGCTGTTTCTTCATGTGCAAGTATAAGCTTTCAATTGTATTCCTACCTAGGCTGTTCCCAGGCCAGTAATGAATAAAAGGAACCTCACAATCTGTTAACCATTGTGTAACAGACTTAGTGATATGTGCAGCAGCAGAATACTGCATAAACATTGTTGACTTTGTTTTGTTTCACATAAGACCTGTTTCTTTTACTTAGCATTACATGCTCCCAATATTACCCAACTCTTCCTTCCCACATTTACGTTTAATTCCATTAAAAACCACGATCGGTGTTGCTATGACAGCCGTGGTGACCCACTGCTGTTCCATATACCCTCATTCCTTTCTTGACAACTGTATTATTTACATCTCCTGCATTACCAAGCTGTCTCTTCAATTTTTGTTTGCGTCATGGCTTACTCGAGCATTTCTGATCGATTTTCTGACTCTGCAAGCTCTCTTCTGGTGCAGGAGGGTGGTTCATGGTCTATTAAGCTGGAAATAAGGGAAACTGAGGTGACTGGCACTCCACCACTCTCCCCTAGCCTTTCTTCTTTCTCCTTGGCTTCCTTGCTGAGCCCCCACAGCTCCAGGAGGACCTGTACTACTCCAGGCTGTAGAAGGGTGATGAATAGTGCTACTAAGGATCATCACACTGTACATTCGCCACAAAAAAAAAAAAGTATACATTTTCACCACAATAAAAAAGTACATATGCGAATATCCTTGTAGTGTTTATTTGCATTCCCAACACCAGCACAGTGGGTGGAGCTAGTGATGATGATGGTCGGCTAGAGCCTGCTTCCATCCATTGTTCTTTACCACACCAGGCCTCAGTGCACCTCCAGTGCTTCTACAGAGAGGGTTTTCGTAATGTTGCTAATGAGTGCCTCCATTTTCTACTTGTGCGCCAACTTCGATGCGCTACCAGACGTCCCACATTCATTATCATGAGTTATTCACAGCTGTCTTTTTAAGATAAAACCCGGGCCCTCAGCCTCCTAAGTGAAGGCTGGTCTGTCATATGCATAGCGGCAGAAGTAAAGGTGACAAGGAGGACCATTTACAAGCTAAAAACCGCAGCAGAGAACTTCCCTTCTGGCGCGATACCAGTCAGAAAACCAGGCTCTGGGGCACCGAGGAAGACGTCTCCACACACAGACAAGGTCCTGGCAAGAGAGGTGAAGAAAGACCTTTGATTACAGCCGTCAGCCTGAAAGAGAAACACCCAAGCTCCTGCAGAACGTCTTGGTGTGAACTATTCAACACTGCCTTCAGAAGGACTTTAAATTGCCAGCACGCCGCGCTGCCAAGAAGCCATTTCTGATGTCTGGATATCTGCCAGAAATACAAGGAGTGGACATTGGCAGACTGGCAGAAAGTAATGTTCAGCAATGAAAGCACGTTCCGACTTGTGAGGAGCAGCTCCAAGGTCGTGAGGAGGCCCAGTAACATGTCCCATTACGACCCTCGCTACACTGTCAAAACGGCCAAACACCCAGACAATGTTATGGTGTGGGGGTATTCACTGGTCACAAGGGCTCTGCTGGACTCTACTTTCTTCCTAAGAACGTCACAATGAAGGCAACTAATTATATTGAGGTCTTGGAGGAGCACATGCTGACATTTTGGAGTCTTCACGAAGCGGAATATTTTATGCATGATTTAGCACCAGCACGTAAGTCTAAGGCTGTCAAGGAGTTCATGGTGAAAAACAGTATTCGTGTTCTCGACTGGCCAAGCAACTCCCCAGACCTCAACCCCATTGAAAACGCTTGGCATGTACTGAAGACCCAAGCTGGAGAATTTGCGCCCCAGCAGCATGAAGAACCTGACAGAGGAGCTGAAAAAGATATGGATCTACTTCGATGCCTCCTACTTCTCCACCCTTGCTGCTTCCATGCCCAGGAGGATCCAGATTGTTCTGAAGTCCAAGGGGAATATGTCCAAATACTAATTGTAAGGTAAAATTGTAAATAAAACAGCCTTATTTTGTATTCTATAGTTTTACTAACCAAAATTCAGTGATGTATACTTTTTTTTTTGTGGCCACTATATGTATTACCTGTTGTGGTGGGATTTGTGCCATTGACTCCTATAAGGAGTGGGATGGTGAGCTTGTTTTTGGAGCTTTTAAACATCAGTACTTCCTTCAATGGAGGCATGACACTCCTGTTCAGGCTCAGCTTTTTCTTGTCCTTCCTGTTACTGCCTCGAGGGAAGTGTTTCAGGATGAATTGATGTTGGCTGGCAATGACGAGTCCCTCCACCCTCCTGGTGTGTCGCAATGTTTTGCTGAATTTTCCAATTTTTGGGGGTTTTCTGGTGGACAACGTCACATCACCTTCCAAGAGATGGTTGGTAGGCTAATCTTTTATGAACTCAAGTCACATCTAGCTGTTACTCCTTCTCTCTTCCAGCACACACTATGCCTTTGGCTCAAGGCACGGCAGTGGCTGTGACCAGCCACTCATCCAGCCATGGCACTGAGCAGTGTGTGGAGACACTCCAAGCTGTGAGGTTGGAGGGAGCAGCCAGGAGCAAGAGTTATGCCCTGCCTGTGTTGCTAGTTTAGAGCAGGACAGGAATAATATTACCTCCACTAGCAAATGCTCTCAGCCCCTTAAGGGGCGCAACTGGCAAAAATGTTATCTCGGTTATTTCTTACCCAATCAAGCTGAAATATTTACACACAATAGAGTTCTGAATGTACGTCATTTTTGGTGGAAGTGTTGTTTCTCCAAAAGTCAGTGGTTTTTGAGTTATAAGACATTTTCTTTTTTTTTTCTTTTTACTTTTTTTAAAATGAGTTAATCAATGAAGAAACTTACCTTATGTCTTTTTGCTTGACACAGTAGTTAGATCAAGTATTGTAATACAATCCTAACTCAAAGTTTGTAGATCAGACAAAAATGAGTTTTTACAAATTTTTGTTTTTGTACACTATGTTTTTTCTCGATTTTTTTCTTAATGATTATTCAATAAAAAATTTGGATTTTGAGTTAGATCAATGACTTGGGTAGAGATTGTTTTCCTTTCTTTTCTCTACTGAAAAAAGAAAACAGACTGAAAATTGGTTGATAAATTTTTGAGATATACTCATTTGAAGTTAAAGATTTTTAGTTTTGAGAAAAACACATTTAAAGTTTTGCTTATATTTACTAACAATAAAAAAAAAACTTACAAATTACATGGGGGCAAGATAGGACATTTTTACCAACTACTAGTTTGCCCCAGCCTGGTATGATGTATCTGTTAGTCTCTTCCTCTTCCTTCCAGTCTGGTTTTCCTGCTGTGTATCCTCTTCTGCTTTTGTTTTCTTTTTGTGTCTTGGTGTTCGGTGCCTCTTTTTCTCCTTTTCTCGTTTGTGTTTTAGTGATGGGGCTAGACACTCCAAATCCAATGCACTGCAGCAAATTGGACTCAGAGTATCCAAAATTATGCTCCCAGTTTGTCATCTGAGACACAAAGCAAGTCCTGTGCAGTCCTTTGACACCTTCCTCCAGACTTTTGAGTGTAGACTCTCGGATTCTGGATGCATCCAGAGAGGTTATTTCTGAAGCAGTGCTGGATTTGCAAGATCTTTGTAAACATCCTTTTCAAGCTCCAGCTGCTTGCCAGGGATGTTGGACAGGTAGAGCTTCTTGGTGCTGCTAGGCTCTGGCTCCTTCCCCAGAGCCTTTGCCCTCTGCACGAAGCACCAAGACTCTTCTCCAGGAGGACAGAGACTATGCTGTACAACATCCTTGGCAGACAGGTGGTAAAAGACGACATGTTTGGCAGTGCTGCAGTCCTGGGAGTCTCGCATGAATAAGTGACAGATCATTCCGAGTTCATCCCAAGTTATTGACGACAACCTCGACATTCTTCATGCATTTGCCACAGATCATGTTGCTGAAGAGAATTCGCGGCTGTGTACTATTCAGCAGTACATTTGTCACATCTGGAGATAGAGGTGTACATGGAAGAGGTAGTGGTAGGTGTTAATGGATTGCCGCAACTGACGTTGTGGCGGGGATTCTGGTGGTGGTGGTGGTTGTGGGGGATGATGTTTGATGTTCCACTCCATCTGCTTTTCTGGCAAGCTGCAGCTGTCGAGTTGCTATACCACGTTGTTGCCTCATCTTTCCTATCTTGCTTTTAGGCATTGTGCTCAGAAATTCAACAAAGCAATGAAGGCAAAAGTGACACGCTGCTACACGTGTTTTGGTGGCAAGGCAGCACTGAGGCCATCAACAGTCGACCTGACTGTGTGACCTTGACAGCCAATCCATCCAGCTGCTGCCTGCCTTAAGGCTGCCAGGCATAAGATGAATAAAAAATAATACTGCAAAAACCTCATATTTCTAGCTTTCATGAGACCTAGAACATCAACACTAGTAAAAGAAGATATTCAAAAGGCCAGCACGCTCACCAAGTGTCCTTTAAATGCTCGTCAAGTCCTTTAAGTTAATGTGTTGATGGCATTTAAACTTTTCCCTAGAAACATCTTGCCTGAATCTAAGAGAATATTGAGAAATACAGAAAACTCATTTTTTAAGGTAAACTCATCCAGTTGTGCCCCTTAAGGATGTGCCATGGAAGGTAAAACAGTCACAACATAATGAAGTGGGAGGAAGTCTGGCTGCATCTTCCCATCCAAATGACCCTTTGCATCATGACCGGGACATGACTGGGCAGTGTACTCCTGTTCACCCTGTTCCACCAGGATGAGGGCCACGTTGTGGGTGCTGTGGACCCCAACCCACACAGCCAAAGAGTGTACATGTGCCTGACCAATCACACTTAAACCTTGTGTCCCCATCGCACACCGGGATGACTCTTTCCCGAGCTGCACAACATGACAACCTCAGGTGCCAACCCAATGTTGGCTGCACCTTAGTGTGCATGGATGCACAAGCTTCATCACTAACCACAGTGTCATCCACAGCTCTGGTGTCTCAATGTAATACCTCAGGCAGGGATCCTTGGGTCACTTGGTCACATGAGGAGGCTACTGCTGAGCTCCCTACTGGTTCAGTGATTTGGGTTTAGGTTGGACCCATTTTCTAGGTCAGTCAGCCAGTTTCCAAGAGAGACTATTTCATGTCCACACTCTGATTCTGACACCTTAGTCCCACTCCTTGGCACTCACCCAGAGATGGCTCAGCCCTATCCTCGGTTAGCCGCCTCTACTGTGGCTGTCCCTTTCATATCTACCCTGAATGTGGGCATGTCATTTATGTTACTACTCCTCTCTAACCTACCAATGGACTTCTCTGATGATGATGAGACTTAGTCTGACAACCACCCAGCAGAATCAGATACCTATTTGCCTGAAGTGGAAGGGCAATGTGTGTAGGTAGTTTGGGCAGACCCACCAGATGCACTCAAACAAGAGACTGTCTGTGCTCCTAGGTTTACTCCATTGAAACACCATCAAATGCCTTTCTGAGAGCTGTGGAATGTCCTAGACCTACCCTTGCCTGTTACCCTTCTTGTCGATACCTTCACACGTATGCAGTTAGTGGCCATGAAGAAACAGGCAAGGCAGCCAAGCTAAACCCTGACCTAGCCCTCTTTCTCTTACCACTAAGGGAAGGGAACCCCAGGTTTTTGCCTAGCAGGCAGACATGCCCAGGGTGGTAAGTGTCCTGCAAGGATGAGGGAAACACAGAATTTTTTTCTTTTTGGATCCTGGGAGCCTTTTACTGTCTTTTACAGTCCACAACACCACCTCCCACTACCATGGCCATGGCAGATCAACTCTTCAAGAGTCTAGATAGCCATGGTGGATCAAGCAAAGGATTCCAGCTTTGCCTTAACCAATGTGAAGGCACTACTTAGAGTCTTATCTCGTGCATCTCCCTCCGTCCTTTAAGACTGCCACAAAAATTCTCTTTAGACAGTCCTCCATAAACTCTGGTCTTCTCTTTGATGAGGACAAGATCAAAGAAACTCTGCACATGGCAGACAAGACTACTACTTTGACCTTCCAGCAGGTAGCAGCCAAGGCTCTCACTAAACCACACCCTTTTCCAGGTATACTTTTGGTGGAGTGCAATCCTAAGCCCTCCACTTCAGGATACCCCTCTTCCCAGCAACATCAACCAGCTCCTTCCCACAGATGTAGAGGTGGTCCAGGTGCCTCTTCCACTTCTAAAAGGGGAAGGGGAAAATTCTTTTCAAAAAGTGAATCCCCTGCCTCCACCCACAAAGGTGGTAAGCTGCATTGGTCAGAACTGGGCCAAATGGAAGGCCATAGGAACAGAGGATTGGGTACTTGCTGTCCTGGAGCATGGTTATTGGATCTCTTTTGTCACACATCCAACCCTGCGGGCTGAACCAGTGGATTTTGGGACTTATTCATCAGGTTCCAAGAAGGGAAAAGCCTTGGACTGGGAAATACAACACCTCATAGACAAAGGGACTGTGGAGGACACTCCCTCAACACCAGGATCTTCAGTCACACCTTTGTGGTCACCAAAGCTACAGGCAGCTTCTGCCCAGTCATAGACATCTCAGTCCTCAACAAGTATACCCTCAAGACCAGATTCAGAATGGAGACAGTGAGAACAGTTCTTGCAGCAGTACACAAGAATGACTGGATTGTGTCAGTAGATTTAAAAGATGCCTATATTCAAGCACTGGTCCATCAGGAAAGCCACAAGTACCTTAATTTTCTTTTGCATGGTTATCTTTTACAATTTTGCATCTTATGTTTTGACCTGTCCACTGCCCCACAAGTGTTCACGAGGATGATGGTGCTGATTTCAGCAGCTTTACATCAGAAGGGTGCTGATTTCAGTGGCTTTACATCAGATGGCACTGATTTCAGCGGCTTTACATCAGAAGGGAGTGTGCCTTCTGTTCTACCTGGATGATTGGCTCTTGTTAGCCTTTTCTGAGGAAGAAGGACACTAACCCACCAAGGCATTACTCCACCAGTGCACCAGATTAAGTATGATGATCAAATGAGGAGAAATCAGACATTTCTCCAACACAGGTCAAGATCTTTTTAGGGATGGAGATTTGTTCCCTTCCTTTGAAGGCTTTCCTGACCAGAGCACACATCGACAGGTGCAGATGATTGAGGCCTTTGTATGCAACCAATTCCTCCTAGCCAGGGATTGGTTGGTTTTGCTGGGCCATATGGCATCCTTGATCTACCTAGTACCAGGCAGTTGATGCAGGATGAGGAGCCTAGAATTTCATCTATCTCAGGCTTGGGACAGACAGTCACAGGATGACCTACTTCCAATACCTTGGACTGTAGATGTGTATGGTGACTTCCTTTGGTGGTCAGACAAGGACAACCTTTGGTCAGTCCAGTCTCTCCAGGCTGTCCTCAGACTTATGCCTATACACAAACTCCTCCTCCATTGGGTGGCAAGTGTCAGTCCTCCACGAGTTGTTGAGTGGTCTTGGGTCTCCTTCAGAAAAAGCATTACACATCAGTGTTCAGGAGCTCCAAGTGATAAAATTAGGCCTTCACTAGTTTGTGGAATTAATTCAAGGCTGGATTGTAGCAGTGTTCTCTGACAGTGCAACTGCTCTGGTTTTTTTGGCCAAAGAAGGTGGAACGTGGTCTTTTCTGCTCAACATGGAAGCTCAACAAGCGCTGGAATGGACGGAGAGCAACTCAATTCAGCTTGTCACCCAGTTTGTCAGGGGGTTCTTCCAGTGTCCTTGCAGACTGCCTCAGTTGACAGAAGCAAGTGCTGTCCATGGAATGGACACTACACCAGGAGGTGTGCAATGCACTGTGGAAGGTGTGGGGTTGCCTGTTGGTGGATCTGTTCGCCACTAAGCTCACCTTTCAACTGGCAGCCTTTATCTCCCCATTCCAGGACCCCATGGCAATAGTGACAGATGCCTTTTTCTACAATTGGGACCATCAGGAACTGTATGCCTTTCCTCCTTTCCTTCTAGTGAGGAAGGTCCTCAACAAGCTCCAGGACTCTCAGGGAACTACACTCATCCTGATAGTCCCATTCTGGCCCCAAAAGGAATCGTTCCCAGACCTAATACAAGCAATAATGGACAGGACACTCCTCAATGCCTTCCTCCTCGACCAGACCTCCTGTGCCAATCACATGTCCATTGTTTCCATCACATTCTTCATTCACTACCACTAGTCGCATGGAGACTGTCAAGCAACTCCTTTGTCACTGGGTCTATTCAGGAAGTGCTGTGCATTTCCTGTAGCCAGTTAAATGCCATTCCACTACTATGAACTATCAGTATAAGTGGAATCAATATTGCTGGTGGTGCAGGGAGCATGGCCATACAGTGTCCAGCCCATCCGATCAGAAGTTTGCTGACTTCCTCTTGTACTTTTAGCAATAGTGTGCCTTGTCAGTGTCAGCCATCAGGAGTTTTGTGTCCTCTTGTAAAGGATTCAATCCGTCAGAAGACCCTGTTCTTCATGACATTGTTAAGGCCTGTGCAAGACAAGTTCCCAGATCAATAAACAGGATCCCTTCTTGGAATGTAGATGTGGTCCTGAAGGCTCTAACATTACCTCTCTCTGAGCCTCTAAGTTACACTTCTCTCGGGATTTAACAAAGAAAACTATTCTTGGTGGCTCTGGTGACAGCAAGAAGGGTCGGCGAACTCCAAGCCTTCTCCTACAATAAAGCACATCAGGGCAATGTTCTGGTCTTGGCATACTTGCCCAAATTTGTTGCCAAAATGGAGACAGCCTTGAACCCCATTGCCAGGGAGTTCAGGCTTTGGAACCTATTCTCCTTGGTTGGCCCTGAAGATGAGGAATCCCTATTGTGCATTGTGAGCACTTGAATTGTACTGCCACAGGACATCCATCACTGTTTATCCCAGGCAACTCTTCTTGTCAGGGACCAGTCACGCCCTCTCTCTAAGGCCACTGTGTCTCTTCCTCAAGGAGACTATAAAAAGGGCTCATGAGTCTATCTGTGGACCTCAGTCCCCTCCTCAGAGTAGGGGCCTATGACATCCATGGTATTGCCACCTCCATTCTCTTGTGGAAGAATAAATCAGTTTCTACTATTTTGGATGCAGCTTGCTGGAAGACACCGTCAGTCTTTGCTGATCAGTACCTGAAGGACTTCCAAAGGATGAAGGGGGACTTCTTTGTTCTGGGCCCAGTTGTAGTGGCTGGTGACATTGTGTCTTAAGGTTCCATTGTGGTTGCCCCTCCTTCAGGTTTCAATGACATTTTCCCTTATCTTCAATGGATTGTAGACATTCAGTGTGAGGTTCCTTATCTTCAGTGCATCGTGGACATTCAGTGTGAGGTCCAAGTAGCACTGTCACTCCCCACTGCCTCACCACCTTCAGGACATCCTACACAAATGTATTGGTCGCTGACTCTTCACAATGTGGACTTTCATCCTTGTATTTTCTTTCCAAGGCATGATTCCTCCTCCTGCAGTGTGGGAATCTCCTAAGTAGATTTTTCACTTGTTTCTTCTACACAAACTCTCCAGCCTCCCCTCTTCTTGCTGGTCATCAACAAGGAATGAGGAATGAGAGTATGTGGAACAGCGGGGGTACCAAGGATCACCAGGGTCGCCATAGCAACACTGACCACAATTTTTGAATGGAATTAAATGTAAATGTGGGAAGGACGAGTTGGGTAATGTTGGGGAACGAGTAAGTGAAAAATCCCCTTTAGGATCAAAAAGATGATTCTTGAAATGAATCATTCAGCATATCATTCAGAGGCTCTGAATAATTGTTCTGGTTAACTTTTTCATAAGCAGAAAGAATCACCAATTCAACAACTCATAATTTAAAGCAGTCCCAAACCATAAGTGGTGCTGGGTGCTTAACAAACTTAGAGGTGTACGTTGTATACTAGGAGTCACTGCTTGGCCTGCAGTGCACTCATGATGAAGATGCTCCAGTGACAGTAAAAGCCATCTCATTACTCCACAGTAGAGTTTTCCATTGCTCCTCATTCCTTACTAAGTATTTCTTGCAAAAATTGATTCTTTTGTCCTCCTGTGGTGCAGTTAACTATGTTTCTTTGTGGCCACAGCAAGTTTTGTAGCCTAAGTCATTGTGAAGCATTTGTTGCATGCTTCTCATAGACACATTTCCCAGTAACTGTGTTTTATTTTTCTTCTTTTTTCCTTTAACTCATGCTGTGAGCCTTGGATTCTTTGCAATCTGCCTGGAGATAAGTGTACAAGTCTTAAAGGTTGTCTTATGAGGACTAACAGGCTTGGGAAGTGTGACAAGTGCAGTAACTTCCCCAGTGTCCTTAAATCACTTCATCAAATACTGGACTGTCATCAGCTTAACTCTTGCTTGATTTGCAATAAATGGGAGATCATGGCCAGCTTTGAATAAAATTATTACCTCTTTACATTTACCCTTGCTTGTGATAATTTTGGACATGTTGAGAGGGGGGGAAAGGAATCAAAATAAAGCAGCAATTTGCCTCTTCTTGTAGCACTTGGCAAACATACAACCCTCTCTCAGTCACACCCTAGGGGCTACTGTGTCAGTGCAAACATTCCTTCCTCTGCTCAGTAGAGTGTAGTGTTGCCAGCTAGTAGTGTAGAGGTATCTGAAAATCTTGCAATCCCAAAAAGGGAGTTGTGAGCCTCCACACACACACACAAAAAAAAAAAAAAAAAAAAAAATGACAGCAGCCCTTTTATGTCAAAACTTTATGTGCATGTGTATATAGAGATAGGCCAAGGACAAAAGCAAAGAAACAAAAAAAATGTCAGCTAAACAATTCAGATCTTCCCAATCAACATTCAGGTTCACAACACCTGAGTGAATGTGTTCAGTAAGTATTGGACCACTATGCTGTGATATTCTTGAGATCTGATGTACATTCATCCATTAACAAATACTCTCCACTCACATCTACTACATGCAAATACTTCCTCCACAGACATCCCTTTTACATCAGACACTCTTAACACTGTCACTGCATTTCATTTTTGGTGTTCCTCTTAGCTTTACACATATTACATCTGATTCAATTATCATCCTCACCAATCTCTCTCCTATTCTCTCTACATACCCAAACTGTTGTAACACTCATTGCTCTTCTTGTTCAGCTAAGTCAGTTTAAACACCAGTTCTCATCTTCATTTCCTCATTTCTCACTCTATCCATATATATTACTCTACATTCTCTTTGGGTTCTTTATCTGCATTACATTTAGTTCTTTCCTATGTTCTACAGTCAGTGACACTCGTGATTAGAACTCTGCCAGTGTAAGTGTCATATTGCACAAACTGGCAACTTTCCCCTTCTTGGTCTGAAAAAAATATGCCTGGAGAAAATAACTACATGGCAACTTAGGTTAGTCCCTTGTATGCTTTTGAAAGCATAGAGTAACAGATCCAGTGTTTGACATTGACATAAGGGAAAGTTATCTCTTGTGACCACTTGTTTTTTCTAACAAAATGGTTGTGTTTGTTTTAAACAAAGTGATCTACTGAGGTGATGTGCAATGCCTGGAAAATATACAGGCCACAATTACATAGCACAAGTGTTAAGGTTTCACTAAAATGGAGAAACAAATTAAAAACTACGCTGCATAACTATTGACAGTGAAAAGACTGTGAGTGCATTGATGAAGAAATGGAGTAGTTAGGAAGTGCCTCACCACAAGCATGGTGGTGGGGCACCCCAAAATGTTTGTTTTTTGTAGTTGTTTAGCTGTAAGCTGAAGATGTACCTTTAACTGTCTCTTTATACCTTGCAATGTGTTGTCATATTCATCCAAAAAACAACATAGTTGCAAGCACATCCCCTAAACATTCATCCATCAGAGTCCCTCCTACTTTCTAGGCTTTGATATGGTACCATCTGGCCTGTCTTGAGGTATCAGAAGAGGGTAAATTATTCCATCATTGATACTTGTCTAGGTTGCAGCACTTGGCTTCACACTTTAAAATAATGGAAGACTGAACAGCATGCATACAATTATGCTGGCAGCACAATATATGCAGTGAAAACCATGTGGCAGCACTCAGTGTTGGCCATGACCTTTCGTAGGAACTGAGGGTTAATTGACCAGACAGTCTGAGAAATACCATCAACTGTTAATACTACAGCCTCAACCCTTTCATTGCGATACAAAACAATTATCAACAGAAATAATGCATGAAATCTTTATAGGCATCTACAATAAAGAAGGGGATTAAAAAGAATAGATTTTTGTAATTTCTACTGAGTTTAAAGATTGGAGATACCTATAGAACAAGTAAAGATCTCTCAGAGTGATCAGTACTTAAGGAAAGATGTATCAAATAGCAGTCAAAGCCTTGATTCTTTATACCTTTACCAAGCAGCTTACAACTAAGTACTCTGTTCACTCCTGCACTTTTATTATCCCTTTTATTTAAAGCTTTATGTAAGATACTTGAAACAGTATCTCTTCAAGCAATTTAACATTCAAAATTACAATTACCATTCTGTTCTTTACCCTTCTCATAACTTCATTCTTTTACAGTGGTATCATTCTCAATTTCCTCCTTTCTTGTGCTCTTCTGAACTTGTTCACCAGTTGTCTTGACCTCTCCTCTGAATCAGCAACACCATCCACATGAAGATGATGTGGTGTCACACATCTCTGACACAGCTTTAACCAGATAGACCATTCACACATGTTACTTCCCATTCTAACTTATGTTCCACTATTCAGACAAAAACTGAATTTCTTGCAGCAATATGCCATCTCAAAGTGGTGTACAATCCTTTCCAATTAATTATGTAGTATACTTTCTCTAAAGTTATGAGTGTCCAGAATATATCCTTACTTTTTGCCAAATATTTTTCTAGCACCACACTGTTCATATCTCTTTACTCTCTACATACTGCCAGTAGGCTTATACTCCCAAAACTCATATATTCATACCTACAACCTTTACCCTTATACAAAGAAACTACATATATATTGTTTAGTCAGTGGCCACCATACTGCTCATGAAATATTCATTCATCAGTCTTACTGACCACTCAACTGCAGTTGTTCCACTATTCTTCAAACACCCATTCAAATCTGTAGCTTTTTTTTGTTTCCCTAATTTCCAGAAACAAAATAAACCTTTGGGTTACACTGCCTTGTACTACCTTTCCACAATAATAATGGTTACCATTAGCATATGATACAAAGTATGATGTTGCTGGTAATGTTTGCTGGGAGGAAGATGTGAAGATTATTTACTATTTAATATGATACTAAGAAGAATATTACATAAATTTTCTGTTATAATGTAACTAAATACATTATTTGTAATTCCTTCAGAGAGGCAGCCAAGATAGTTTTGCAGAAGAGGAATTACAAAATCCGTACAACAGCCCTGAGAGTTTTTCCTATGAAGCACACCAATGAAGATGAAGGTATGATATTGATTGTACAATAATTTATATAGTGCCTAACATGCCATGCCACTCTGTTTTCACTTTAATTCTACTCTTGATGTCCTTTTAATGGGTATTTGTTTGAAGTATGATTGTAAGAAAACTTAACTGGGGCCACAAGAGAAATCAAGTATCATCTATGTGCTGTATAGTAGATTCTTATTTTGTGTAGGGGTCTGGGTAATGCACACAACTATCTTCCTTTGATATTTGTTAGAAAGAAAGTCTTGTTTCTCTTAGGAATTACCATTGTTAACTGTGGTTTGCCATTTCATATTACATCACATGGATCTTATCCAATATGATGTCATTAGATATACTTTTCTCTAGGAGAAAGCTGTTTTATTTCAAGAATATGACTGGATTATTTTAATTTTCTGTGATCTTATATCTGCCAACAGCTACAAAAGTGCCCATCAGCCCATCTTTGAAGAACTGTATGTCTCAAGGAGTAACAGGAAGTGAGCTAGATAAATACATAAGCTTTCTTATAAAAGAAATTGAGCTGAAGCCAAGGGAACTTGAAGCCAGAGAAAGTCTCAGGTACAATTTTTTAAATCTGTAGATCCTTTGACATGTTTATTATTTTTTCATTTAAGATTATTTTTTTATGATTATTATTATTTATTCTTAATTAAATTGTGTATTACATTATAATCCATTATGACTTGTTTGTGGTCAGGATGAAAATGTGTGATGATTTCACAAGGTAGTTCAAGATTATACTGACAAATTTTGACTGGTGGTGAATTGAGCTTTACTCTACCTCAAGATGCTCCTTAGTTACTTATGAAAAGTCTAATAAAAAATTGCCTAGAAGATGTATTTTGATCTCTCTCTCTCTCTCTCTCTCTCTCTCTCTCTCTCTCTCTCTCTCTCTCTCTCTCTCTCTCTCTCTCTCTCTCTCTCTCTCTCTCTCTCTCTCTCTCTCTCTCTCTCTCTCTCTCTCTCTCTCTCTCTCTCTCTCTCTCTCCAGAAGAGGCATTGTCAACTACTTGTCACCCTATTTTCCTAAAGTAGTTGGACACATCTTTGGATCTGCAGCCAATAACCTTGGCTTTACTGGCTGTGATGTTGACATTTACCTGGACCTTGGAGTATACCCATGGATAGAATGTGAAAATAAAGGTAAGGAGTTTATAAGTTGATGCATCTCTCTCTCTCTCTCTCTCTCTCTCTCTCTCTCTCTCTCTCTCTCTCTCTCTCTCTCTCTCTCTCTCTCTCTCTCTCTCTCTCTCTCTCTCTCTCTCTCTCTCTCTCTCTCTCTCTCTCTCTCTCTCTCTCTCTCTCTCTCTCTCTCTCTCTCTCTCTCTCTCTCTCTCTCTCTCTCTGATTATATAAGGATGTTATCTGGAAAATGCACACTGAAAGTGCTTGCAGTAGCATAACATAGTATAGCTCATGCTTAGATTTTCCAAGCTTCATTTACTCAGGTGAGAGGTGACAGCAAAATTATTAAATTATTTGTGTATACAAGTGGTGGATATTAGGTCATTGGCTTGAGGCTTTCCAAAAGCTAGCTGTTTAAACTTTTAGTTGGGTGATCTGAAATTGACATTAGGGTACTCGGTCACTAATATTTCACTTAGTGTGTTTCATCCTTTTAGTTTTGTTAACTAATAGTACTGGGAAGCTTTAACAACGTGATTGAAATGTCAATTGTTCTATCTATATACTAGGCCAACATTCCTTATGAAGTGTGGTAGCAGAAGCAAAGGAATTTACACACATTCACTACAGTTGTGGTCATGGTCACAGTCAAACTGGGCATGTAGTATGTTTTAAGAATACTTATCTCTATTGAAATTATATAGGCAGGAGAACAGCTGCCTGCAGCAGGATTTATTATTTGAAACTCAAAATTTACCGTTTTATAGTATGCCTCACCCCCACTATACCCTGCTATACAATATTTTGCTCATACAATTTATCTACCATTATTTATTGTGCCAAGCCTTATATAAATGTACAGCCATGTCCACTTAGTATCCTGCATCATCTTGTGTTAGTGAAAAGGCCATAAAAAAGTCTCCCAAAAAAAAACATTAAATCAGAACATGAATCTGGAGATCTTTAGTCATAGTGAGGGTGGTGAGGGGCTGAACTTCGTTGCCTGGGCCATTTGTTTGCCCCAGTTTTTATGTTTTTGTTTCTTTTATTGCTTCACTCATTTCCATAATATGATTTACATAGCTTTTTCTAGTAGGATATGTACAGATATATACATATTACCATACATGCATTAAAGTATGGAAAAAAATAATTACAGAGCAAAAATAATAGGTCTAGGAACACATCCCTTTTTTCCCCATTTAACCTCAAGCTTGCTATACAATGGATCACATACGATTGGGTTTTCAGGAACATAATCTGATAATGAAGTGGGGGGGTGAGATGTACAGTAAAACCCTACTAAGTTGGACTAATTGGGGTGAAGATCAACCTGACTTAACCAAAAATCTGATTTATCTGAACCCAGCACTGTATTTAAATTCTTTGTCCCCAAGGTGTTCAGCAAGCCTCCTGCAGGATTCTGGATGTCCAGGTTGTGCACTGTTACCCCTTCAGCTCTCTCTTGCACATATTATTTGTAGATACATTCATCAAGAGTTTCATGTTGTGTCTTTCTTGCTTTATACAGGTCCTTCCCCTTTTCCTAAAAGTGCCTGACTTAACTGATATCCAGTTTTAAGGGGGTCTGACTTAGTGAGGTTTTACTGTATTTGCAGTTGTTGCCTGTATGGATACCATGACATGACTTTTGTCGTTAACTGTACATATTTCAGAATATAATAATTCAAGTCACTCTAAAAAGATATTCTATGAATATGTGTCAGGTCATCACTAACATGGGGAACATGACTATGGTTCTGACCTGGCTGAGACAAACCCCTCAAAAATTAAAATTATAGCATTCAAATTTTTTTATGTATCTAAATAAAGGTAATAGATACATAGTTCATAAAACATTAAAAGGATAATGAATAAAACTGGTGCAGTACATTAATAATTATTAAAAAAACTGTGGTGGGTCATTTACACTCACAGCTGAGGAATGCTGATTGTTGATATCACTGTAGATGGCAGTGGTGATCGTGATGCCAGCTGTATGCAATACTGTATGGTGGATGATGGTGGTGTTGGTGGTGGCAGCTTGCCCTTCTCTTCACTAAATTTGCACCACTGTACATGGCGGTGGCAGCAACAGTCTGTCCTCATTAAATTCATATTAATGTGTATGTCAGCAGCAGCCTGCTCTTCTTACTAAACTTGTATCAGTATGCATGGTGGTGTTTGATGGTGGCAGCAGCAACCTGCCCTTCTCATCACTAAATTTGCATCACTGTGTGTGGCAGCAGTACCAGTGGTAGTGGTGACAGCAGTGGCTGCTGCAGCCTGCCCTTCTCACTAAATTTATATATCTGTGTATAGCAGTAGTGGCTAAACTGGCTCACTAAACTGGTATCATTGCAGATGGCAGGGTCAGTTAATATATACAGTACTAGTGAAAAGACTTGGCACTAACCCTGCTCTTTCAAGAATTACTGCTAGTTTGGTATGGACCATCCTTGATTTGGCAGTGTGTCTTGGTGACCTTGGGATAGGTAGGAGGGAGAGTGGAAACCCATGTGGCATGAGTCAATGGTGGTTCAGTTGTGCCTGGTGTATTATGAGGAGATTAGTGATTCCATTTCTCTGTTCTACATCGCTTTATTTTTCATCCTCACATTCACTTTTATTGACCCTGTGGAACAGTAGCTGGTGCAAAGGAGCTGAAAGAAGCTGACATGGCAACCACAGCAATACTCTACTGCTATAGAAAGTCAAATAAGGAAATAAGTGAGGACACTAGTGTTTCAAGCCAGTCAGTGGTACATAGGACGAAGCATTAATATATAAATATTAAGTAACCACAGGGACATCACATATTCCTGCCTCACTCCTGTGCCTACAATGAAACTCTCTCCTTATTTTCCATCCACCCTCATGCAAGCATTTGCCTCTCTATTAAGAAACTTAATTCCTTGCAATAACTATCAACTTACATAATAACTTTATAGAACATTCCAGAGAGCTTCCCTGTCAGTTGTATCATATTCCTTCTCTAGGTCCATGAATGCCTCATACAACTTTTTACCTTTTCCTAAGAATTCTTCTTCAGTAATTTGAATTGCAGAGATCTGATGCACATAACTTTTTCTTGCTTGAATCTTCCCTGCTCCTTACAAGCATTCCTCTCAGTCACTTCTGTCAGCCTTTGAGTCAAGACTCTACTATAAACTTTTTGTGGCACAATAAGTAAATTTATTATACTTATTCCTATATCCTTTACTTTTATGTAGGGATATAAGAATTACCAGGTACTTCTTGCTTTCATACCAGAACACATTAAGGAAGCATCAGTCTTCTATTACACTTCTCTACATTGTCATCAGTGTTGTTGTTTAATCTGTGCCTACAGCTTTGCCATACTTTAGCCTAGCTCTTTGTACTACCACCTTATCAGTTCTTCCTAGAATAAATACTCATTTTCCTCCTCCCATAGCCAGACAAAATTGCTTTACTTACCTTACCTCACCAAAGTGCTTGTCATGTGACATCAGCGATCTTGGAGCACCAATCCTCTCTTCTTTCCATCATCCTAACCAGATCCTTGATGTTCCATCCCATGTTAATACTTTCCAGCAAGATCTCCATGTATATTTCTTTCTTTGCCTTCCTCTTGCTCTTCTCCCATCAATCCTCCCCAGCAAACAATCTCTTTCCAATCCTCCATCTCTCAGGATGTGTCCCAAAAAACTGCAGCTGCCTCCTCCTAATACTTCTTATCAAGCCTTTCTCCACTCCTGCTCATCTTAGCACTTCCTCATTTGTCACTCTTGCTGTCCATGGAATCCTTTGCAATCTTCTTGGGAACCACATCTCAGCAGCCTCCAACTTCTTTTCAATTTTATTTTTAATAGTCCATGTTTCACAACCATATAGTAGCATTTCAATAATGTAACATTTCAATAATCTGATTTTCAGTTTCATTTTCATACTCAAATTTGTTATCAAAGTTCTTATATTTATGAAAGCAGTTTTTGCCAAATCGATTCTCTTCTTTATTTCCTTTTCACAGTTTGCCTTCTCTGACATAATACTCCCCAAATATTTAAATTCTCAAACCTGTTTAATCTGCCTTCCACCAATATATATCCTTACTCTGGGCCTTTGTCTTCTCTTTGATATTCCCAAGACTTTCGACTTCTTTGTGTTTACCTTCAGACCTCTCTGCTCACTTAATTCTTGTACTTCATCCACAAGCCTTTGCAGCTTTTTCTCTGAGTCCGCCAAAAGAACTGTATCATCAGCATACCATATATTTGTCACGCTTCTTCCTCCAGTTCTCACTCCCTCCAGCTCTATTAAACTTTCCATGCATTTCTGTCCGTACAAGGAGAAGAGGTCTGGGGAAAGTACACACCTCTGCCTCACTCCTCTTTATATTTACCCATTCTGACTTCATTTCTCCCACTTTCACAGCTGCTTTTTCATTCCAGTACAAATTTGCTATCAACCAATTCTCCTTGCTTGTCCATAATTACAGAACTTCTTGTTGGTTTCTTCTTCCCTGTTAGCTCTCTCACTTTTTCATACATGAGACTCTGATTTACATTTGCAATTTGTTCTATATCTTTACATTTTTTGTTCAGTCATTCTTCTTTTCTTTGTTTACACTTTGTTTTTATTTCCCTATCCAGCTCAATATACCTTTTGCAGTTGCCTTTGTACAGTCTTCTTTCATTCATAAGCTCCAAAATTTCAGGTGTCATCCATTTCTGTCTTGCACTTTTTCTTGTTTTAGGTACAATCTCTTTTGTTGCTCCAACAAATGCGTCTTGTAAGATTCCGCAATTCTCCTCAATCCCTTCTGATTCTTCTACTAAGGACAGAATTTCATATCTGTTCCTAACCTCTGCTTCAAATTTTGACTTTATCTCATCCTTCAGTAGTGTACTCCATTCTCTTCTTTGGTCTTGTTTCTTCTTCTCCATTCTTCTCAATTTCACTCTCATGTTTGCAATTACTGGAACATGATCATTCTCCTGCCCATAGTTTGCCCCAGGATATGTTTTACATTGGTATATTGAATTTCTATATCTCTGGTTTTTTGTTATATAATCGATTTAGTTTTTTTGTCACTCCTTCAGGGCTCTTCCAAGTCCATAGGTGATAGGTCTAGGGTGATGTTGAAAGTACATGTTTGCAATAGTCTGGGCCTCCATACTACACCACTCCACCCATCTATCGGCCCTTTCATTTCTTTCTCCAAGGCCAAAAGGTCCAACTATTTTTTCATTCCTACCTCTTCCAACTTTAGCATTTATATCACCCATTACTATTGTTATATCATGTGCTTTGCAGAAGCTCTTAACTTGAGTTAGAATTTCATAGAATTCCTCAATTTCCTCATCAGGATGGTCGCTAGTGGGTGCATATACTTGGATTACACATATGTTTAACAGTCTTGCTGCAAACTTCACTAATAATATTCGGTCCGAGACGGCCCAATATCCTATTACACATTTGGCCATCTCTTTTTTCATCATCATCCCCACACCCCTCTGATGTTCGTCTCCACCACTATATATAAACTACAGGTCTTCATCTGAGTTAACCCCTACTCCTTTCCATCTCACTTCACTCACTCCCAAGATGTCAATTTTCATTCTTTTCATTCTTTGTTTCAAATTAGCATACTTTCTAGGTTGATATAAAGTTCTAACATTCCATATCGCAATCTTGAAGTTGTCCTTAGTGTGAACAGTAGCTTGATGACGGACAGGTGGTACCTGTTGCACATACTCCTCCCAACCGGACAAGGCAGCACCTGCTTCAGCATGTCTTCCATTAATGTTGTTCTCGGTATTTCTTATGGCCGCGGAAGGAGGGGAGGCATGCAGTTAGCAAGATCAGAAGAGTAGTTAGCATGAAAATAGTGGTAGAAGACAGCTAGAGATGCAACATTGCGGAGGTGAGAGGGAGGCTGAAGACAGTCAGTTAGAGGAGAGGAGTTGATGAGATGAAAAGCTTTTGATTCCACCCTGTCTAGAAGAGCAGTACGGGTGGAACCCCCCAGACGTGTGAAGCATACTCCATACATGGACAGATAAGGCCCTTGTACAGAGTTAGCAGCTGGGGGGGTGAGAAAAACTGGCAGAGACGTCTCAGAACGCCTAACTTCATAGAAGTTGTTTTAGCTAGAGATGAGATGTGAAGTTTCCAGTTCAGATTATAAGTAAAGGACAGACCGAGGATGCTCAGTGTAGAAGAGGGGGACAGTTGAGTGTCATTGAAGAAGAGGGGATACTTGTCTCGAAGGTTGTGTTGAGTTGATAGATGGAGGAATTGAGTTTTTGAGGCATTGAACAATACCAAGTTTGCTCTGCCCCAATCAGAAATTTTAGAAAGATCAGAAGTCAAGCATTCTGTGGCTTCCCTGCATGAAATGTTTACCTCCTGAAGGGTTGGACGTCTATGAAAAGACGTGGAAAAGTGCAGGGTTTTATCATCAGCGTAGGAGTGGATAGGACAAGAAGTTTGGTTTAGAAGATCATTAATGAATAATAAGAAGAAAGTGGGTGACAGGACAGAACCCTGAGGAACACCACTGTTAATAGATTTAGGAGAAGAAAAGTGACCATCTACCACAACAGCAATAGAACGGTCAGAAAGGAAACTTGAGATGAAGTTACAGAGAGAAGGATAGAAGCCGTAGGAGGGTAGTTTGGAAATCAAAGTTTTGTGCCAGACTCTATCAAAAGTTTTTGATATGTCCAAGGCAACAGCAAAAGTTTCACCAAAATCTCTAAAAGAGGATGACCAAGACTCGGTAAGGAAAGCCAGATCACCAGTAGAGCGGGCTTGATGGAACCCATACTGGCGATCAGATAGAAGGTTGCGAAAAGATAGATGTTTAAGAATCTTCCTGTTGAGGATAGATCCAAAAACTTTAGATAGGCAGGAAATTAAAGCAATAGGATGGTAGTTTGAGGGATTAGAACGGTCACCCTTTTTAGGAACAGGTTGAATGTAGGCAAATTTCCAGCAAGAAGGAAAGGTAGATGTTGACAGACAGAGCTGAAAGAGTTTGACTGGGCAAGGTGCAAGCATGGAAGCACAGTTTCGGAGAACAATAGGAGGGACCTCATCGGGTCCATAAGCTTTCTGAGGGTTTAGGCCAGCGAGGACTCGGAAAACATCATTGCGAAGAATTTTAATAGGTAGCATGAAGTAGTCAGAGGATGGAGGAGAGGGAGGAACAAGCCCAGAATCGTCCAAGGTAGAGTTTTTAGCAAAGGTTTGAGCGAAGAGTTCAGCTTTAGAAATAGATGTGATAGCAATGGTGCCATCTGGTTGAAATAAAGGAAGGAAAGAAGAAGAAGCAAAGTTATTGGAAATATTTTTGGCTAGATGCCAGAAGTCACAAGGGGAGTTAGATCTTGAAAGGTTTTGACACTTTCTGTTAATGAAGGAGTTTTTGGCTAGTTGGAGAACAGACTTGGCATGGTTCTGGGCAGAAATATAAAGTGCATGAGATTCTGGTGATGGAAGGCTTAAGTACCTTTTGTGGGCCACCTCTCTATCATATATACCATGAGAATAAGCTGTGTTAAACCAAGATTTGAAAGGTTTAGGTCGAGAAAAAGAGTGAGGAATGTACGCCTCCATGCCAGACACTATCACCTCTGTTATGCGCTCAGCACACAAAGACGGGTCTCTGACACGGAAGCAGTAGTCATTCCAAGGAAAATCAGCAAAATACCTCCTCAGGTCCCCCCAACTAGTAGAGGCCAAACACCAGAGGCACCTTCGCTTAGGGGGATCCTGAGGAGGGATTGGAGCGATAGGACAAGATACAGATATGAGATTGTGATCAGAGGAGCCCAATGGAGAAGAAAGGGTGACAGCATAAGCAGAAGGATTAGAGGTCAGGAAAAGGTCAAGAATGTTGGGCGTACCTCCTAGACAGTCAGGAATACGAGTAGGATGTTGCACCAGTTGCTCTAGGTCGTGAAGGATAGCAAAGTTGAAAGCTAGTTCACCAGGATCGTCAGTGAAGGGAGAGGAAAGCCAAAGCTGGTGGTGAACATTGAAGTCTCCAAGAATGGAGATCTCTGCAAAAGGGAAGAGGATCAGAATGTGCTCCACTTTGGAAGTTAAGTTGTCAAAGAATTTCTTATAGTCAGAGGAGTTAGGTGAGAGGTATACAGCACAGATAAATTTAGTTTGAGAGTGACTCTGTAGTTGTAGCCAGATGGTGGAAAACTCGGAAGATTCAAGACCGTGGGCACGAGAGCAGGTTAAGTCATTGCGCACATAAACGCAGCATCCAGCTCTGGATCGAAAATGAGGATAGAGAAAGTAGGAGGGAACAGAAAAGGGGCTACTGTCAGTTGCCTCAGACACCTGAGTTTCAGTGAGAAAAAGAAGTTGAGGTTTAGAAGAGGAGAAGTGGTGTTCTACAGATTGAAAATTAGATCTTAGACTGCAAACGTTGCAGAAGTTAATGAAGAAAAAGTTGAGGGGGGTGTCAAGACACTTAGGGTCGTCGACAGAAAGGCAGTCTGACCTGGGGACACTTATGGTCCCCTCCCCAGATGGGGACTCCGAGGCTGGTGTAGGAGTCGCCATGATAATTTTGAAATTTTTGAGTGAAGGGCGTGTGTGTTATTAGGTGCTTGTAGTTTTGTGTGGAGGAAGAGAGTTGTCTTTAGAGGACAGGGTGTGACTGCCCCCTTGTGTTGTGAGACACAAAGGGAAACGTTCAGTGAGGTCACAGCTGGGTTTAATGATAAGTTCACAGCACCCCCTGAACAGTGCTTTAGACCTCACTGGGAGTAATTACCGTTTCGGCAGGTGTCTACTGCCTCCTCCTTCTACCTCTTCTATCTCTTCATTCTCACACGCTCACATTCACCTCCTTCCTTCTCTCTTAAGCTCCTCCCAAAGCAACTTACCCATTGAATTTCTTATTTAACTTACTCCCAGATTCTCCATCTACTCACCTTTTTCTCTCTTTTATCAACTCCTTCACTTTCCTATTCTGTGCTACGTTCTCTTTCACTGCCTCCTTAATTTCATTTGTCCATCATGTGCTTCCCTTTTTCCTACCTCCAAGCCATTTAAACTTTATCTCTTCTGTTGTCACTATAGTCAGGATGCCTCACTTACACTTGATACCTGTCCATGTTTCTCCATAACATTATCTTTCTTCCATAATTTCTTTAACCTCCATAGTTCATCTTTTCATTTTTATACCCATCATATAAGCTTCTTGTCTCAGTTCTAAAAAGATGTTCTGAGTTGCATTTTACAAATTTATTTGAATCAGATGAAAAGGATAAGTTATAACCTAATGTCTGTGACATTAGGTTACAACTGTTATGATTTTATTATATTTTATTTAGTTATTTATTTTACCATAGTTGATAGGTATGTCAGTAATCATTATGTAGGTATTATCCTTTTGAAATTTTCTGCCTATATTTTTCTTTTTATATTTCTGAATCAAAAACTATTTTTCTAATTTATATGGGACAACTTATAATAATGCTGCATCAGGCAGTATTCATGTGAATTCCTCTTCTTGAGCAAGCCTTTTGCCCTGCCATGATTATGCATTACATTTTTCAGCGGCAGCACAAGCAGAAGCAAGTGACCTTACATGGTTTCTAGCAAAGAGAATTAGACAGTCAGGCCATGCAATCAAGGTTTGTACTCTGTACTTTCTATTAGAAAAGTAGTAACTTTTCCTTAGTTGAAAATAATTTTAAGATTAGAAACTTGGAGCCTCAAGGAAAGCTCTTGAATGTAAACTTAGAGTAAACTCAAAAGAGGAACATAAAGAAAGTTTGTTATGACATGGAGAACATTGTGGGCAAGATAGTAAGGTAAAGAAAAGATGGATTTGAATTGGTTATCATATTCTTCAGATTAAAAAACAGGTAAACAGAATGGCAACCCTGGTAAGGAAAAGAAAGACAAAGCAGTATCAGATAAGTGGGTTTGCAAGATCTTGAACTGCGAGAAGAAAACTATGATGGCCTAAATCAGGCAGAGATTAGTAAAGAAAATTCAGTAGAATAATTAACCATGACTAGTTTAAAATTATTTGAAGGAGGCATAGGATTATGAAGAAACACTGAAATAATGGGATAGTTATATGATATTTGGATTTGGAAGGTCAATGACCCAAGCATTTAAAATTAATTTCTTTGGAACTGCCTTTGGTGTGAAGAATAAATACTGAAATTATGTCAGAGAAAGGGGTGAGAGCATCTAAGGAGGAAATACTAATAAAGAAATAAATAGAAGCTTCTCTTGTGGCAAACCCCCCTTGAGGGAACCTTTTGGGAAAGGCATCAGATGTAGATAGATCAACATGATATTTAATGAATGTCACCATTATCATGATTTATTTTGGTTCTCATATGCATTGCATTGCCATCGTGAGTTATTATTAATAGTAGTAGTATTTGCACTACCCAATTTTGGACAAATTATGTCATGAGCACAACTTGCTACTTTTAAAGTGCCTCAATATGATTGTGATCCTTTGCTATCCTCCATACTATAACTGTTTACTTCACTTATTATAAAAAAGTCCCAACTAAAAAGCTTACAGTTTGCAGTGGCTGTTAGATTAAAGACCTTTGTGAAGATTGAGGGAACAGGAATGATGACAGTGAAAGAACTGGTGTGTACATTGTGGAAGTTTATGGACAATATCACATAGGCACTTTTGTCATGACTATATACTTCCTTGTTGGTTATAGTTGTAAGGAACAAGTGTTAGAATTGCTCAGTCAAGAAGATACACAGAGAATTGATTGTTGGGTGGAATAGATGTGCTGCTTTAGGTAGATCATTCAGTTGATAGACAAATAGGTATATAGAGATTGCAGACTGTCAATGAAGTTTACATAGTATTCATCTTTCAGGTTGAACCTGTTCCTAGAGCCCGTGTTCCTATTGTGAAATTTCAAGACCGGGCAAGTAGGATTATGGTTGACCTTTCATTTCGACATGGCATGCCAGTATACAACACTCAGCTCATATACCAGTACACACAAACTCATCCTTTGGTTCGACCCTATTTGATGGTAATCAGATATTGGGCAAAGGTTCAGGTGAGTACTTTGGAAACAAGGTTATGATATAACAACATCGATCTCTTTTTTTTATGTGACCAAGTCATTCCAACATTTTCTACATAACCTTATTAATTCTTTTCATGTTTGATTTGTGTTGGTTTGTTAAAGATTGAAGACATGGACACTTTTCTGCAACTTTGGTCTCCATTAATTACATGTGGTAGTAGAGAAAGTTTAATGTGTTGACTTTCAAGGTGACCAACATGATGGTTGTCTTGCTGCCAAAAAACCTCTTCCAATCTAAACGCTCCCTCCTTGTTTCTTTCCACCCCTCTCTCCTTGTACCTTTCACTTATATACTCCTTGGCTGTATCCCCAATTTCTCTTATTGTGGCCAACATGTGTCTCACATGCATACAAAAAAAAACAGCATAAATACTCACTTGTGTTATCAAAAACTATCCTGTATGATGGAAGTACTGTAAGGGAATAAGATGTTACAAAATGAAGATGAATATAGATAATATCTTTTGGATATCATTATTGGTTATTGAGCATTCACAAACTATTAATGTAATAAGTAAAATTGTATCAATATTGATAATTTTATTGCACATGCAATGATGAATATTGTGCCCACATAGTTTGAATTAATGGTTTATGGTACTAACTTCTTTTTATTGATGGTTTTCAGGATGTAGCTGGTGGGGGCAAGCCCTCCATCTTGATAACTAATTATGCATTAACCATGATGATGCTCTTCCATCTTATGCATAGAGATGATCCCATAGTTCCTTCACTTGCTGCTCTAAGATACAACAGAGCAACTTATACACCAGTTTTCATTGGTCCATGGGATGTTGGTTTTAGTAGTAATGTGAATGACTGGTTTGTAAAAGTTCACAGTGTGACTGTAATGGATCTTGTATCTGAGTTTTTCTCCTTTTATGGTGAAATGGATGCTACACAGTGGGTCATTAGTCCTCTCACAGGAATGTTGATTGCTAGGAATGATGTTCTAACAATGTCTAGAAATCTGCCTGCATGTTTGAACACTTATTTACAACAAGATGATAAAATTCAACTTGACACAGAACTGTGTGTGCAAGATCCCTTTGAGCATAGTCACAATTGCACAAGAGGACTGATAAAAAGTTCTTTCCTTGAGTTTCAGTACAAATGTAGAAGAGCTGCATCAATATCTAAAAACATCTTGAAAGGGGAACAAACATTAAATGATCTTTTTCAGTCAATTGAAGTTACACCAGACATGATCAGTGATGGGTGTCAAGGTTCATCACAGTTAAAGGAAGAAGATGAAGTCATAACTCTTGATGACTCTGATGTCTCACAAGATATTGAAGTGTTAGACTTTGAAAAAAGATTAGCACAAGATGAAAATGTGATGCCAAATTCTGAAGGAAGATGTGATATTGAAATACTTTCAACTGCTAAGAGAACACCAGATATTGAAATATTATCTGATCCACAGGAAACATCACAAGATGTTGAAATTTTGGCTGGTTCTCAAGAGACTGTAGATATATCTCAGAACTGCAGCAACAAAAAACAAGAAGAGTTAGAATCTTTCGGAAAAAGGACTGATGAGAATAAAAATCAGCCATTTAGTTCAGGTGAGGTCTTTGAGCATTGTAAGGAAAACAGGGATGAAGTGATGACTGATTTATCATCCACTATAGGTGAAGGAAGTGGTGCATCTCAGATGAAAGTGGAAAACAGTAGTTCATCATATCCATTAATATTAAGTAATTTAGGTGTATGTTCAACATTTTTGTTGAATTACTCTCAAGTTCCAGAGTTTCTAATCACACCAGATGGTAATGTTCACCGAAAAGGAAGTAAGTTGGCTGAACACACTGACACAGGACAAGCTGCTTGTTTATTCATTCAGTTTGTTTTGCAGCAGTGTTTGAAAATTGGGCTATCCACTGTTGAAAATTGCCTGACTGATGAAAAGAGGAAGGCTTTCATGCAAGGTGATGAGACAACCACTGAAAAATACAAAAAAGGAAATGATGGAAATAGTGTTCCAGTACCTTTAAAGTATCTCAGACTTACAAAGTACATGTGCATAGCAAGAATGGCATTATGGAATGGCAGAAAGAAAATATCTAAAACAGTTACAAGAAAACTTAATGAAACTCCTCTGCAATATGAATTGGCTGTCACAAGGGCACAACTTGAAAAATCTGTGCATATTTATTTGCCAAATGATGATGCACTGAGATTTACAATTGAAGTGTGGCAGGAATTGGATAATCCAAAGATCATACATGTGACTGGAAAATCATTATCTGACACAAAAGTAACTCAAGGTCAAATGATACCAATGTTTAGTTATTTTACTTCTTTTTCCCAGAATCTTTTGAAGAGACTGACACACTTTGTGAAAACTAGCATGCATTGACCTAGAATAGTATAGGAACTGTAAAACCAGAATAGATATAATTTCATTTGTGAAGTTTTGTACTATATCTACAGTACATTCTTGATATATGTGAGAGAAGTGTTCAAAGTGCATATTTTGCATTTGAATTAATTTACACTACAGTGAAAAAACTTAGAATAGATAATAAAAACTTGGTTTCATTGTCCATTATTGAAAATTTCACATGTATTTTATACAAGAGGTAAATCTGAGACATTATTCTAAATTAGCTTATGTATCTTAAATTCACTTAAACAGAGACTCTAATGTAGCTTATAAAATAAGGTGAATTCTTTATGACTGCAGTAAAATATAACTGTAGTGAGGATCACATCAAAATGTAGTCTCAGTGAGGTGAAGATATTTTGTTTTTGGAAATAAAAGTCAAAAGAATGAAACCAGGAATGTGAGCATTTCTTAATTTCTTTGTGTATGCAAACCTCAGATTTCTTTGTTTAATATTGTTGAAATATATAATTAAAAATAAATGGCACTGATTTTGTTATTCAGTAATTTGTGTATGACAACCTATTAAGATACATATTTTGTGGATTTCCTCAATGCTTTCACTTAGTTTTCTCAAATAATTAACTTTTATAAGTGTATGATGGTCAGGTTATTGGTATAAGATGATATTCTAATATATACTCGTATATATATATATATATATATATATATATATATATATATATATATATATATATATATATATATATATATATATATATATATATATATATATATATATATATATATATATATGTATTTATTTATTTATTTATTTATTCATTTATTTATTTATTTATTTATTTGTTTATTTATTTATTTATTTTGGTACCTTGGTATACGTCCTTAACCCGTTGCAGATCCTTGGGCTTATACCAAACGGGACGTTTACTAAACAATGTTTTCTCAAAAAATAAAAGGAAAATTATTAATCTTTTCCCATGACAAAAAAAAAAAAAATTCCTTTTGTTATTGGCATATTATACAGAACATTGATATGGTTGTATGAAATAATTTAAACACTGCGGAATACTAAAATATATACCGTATTTGATGGCATATAAGACGCACGGGCCATATAAGAAGCACCCCCATTTCAGCAGGGCATATTCAGGATTTATTTATTTATTTTTTTATTATTTATTTATTTTTTATGTATCTAAACATGTAATGTTTAAAGCAAGCTAACAGTACAGTTGAACAAAAAGCAAGCAATCACAATAGTAAAAATATCTTACATGACTGCAGTAATAAAACAGGTAGTGGCCTAGTCACGGAGGCCAGGCGAAGAACGCAACCCAGTTGCCGAGATGTCAACAACACACTTGGGACGTCATAGAACAGGTCCGCGTTATCATTTTCAGTATTTCCTTACATCATGTTATGGTTGAAAAATATAAAATAGCTTCCTTGCCTATAATATGTTGGTGCAAATCTTTGGGTGTACGGCTGAAAGGAATTTCAAAATTAAATCTGTTGGAGGGCCTCACACTCGCATATAAGACGCAGGGTTTTTTTTTTTTTTCTTCTTCTTATTCAGCCATTATGAAAAAAGGTGCATCTTATATGCCGTCAAATATGGTAAATAAAAAAAAAAAATCAATTAGATGAAATAAATTAAAATTTAACCTCACTTTACCTTGCTGAGCAGAGTCGAGTGCTTACTAGGATGGTGCTGAGAAGGGAGATGTTATTGTTTGGAAAGAAGAGTCCTGCCAAATTGGCAACACTGCTCGTGGGTAGTTATGACTTCGTCTCGAGAGTGGTAAACAAGGATAGCGAGTTGTCATATATATATATATATATATATATATATATATATATATATATATATATATATATATATATATATATATATATATATATATATATATATATATATATATATATATATATATATATATATATATACTCGTATAGTCGGTGCTAAAACAGATGACAAAATTATCAGTCCTTCCCAGCGTCCGTGCGCCATTCAACGTAGTTTGATCCACTTGCATGGGGAGGGCACTAATAATAATAACTAATAAGAGGAGGAGGCAGTAGACACCTGCCGAAACGATAATTACTCCCAGTGAGGTCTAAAGCACTGTTCAGGGGGTGCTGTGAACTTATCATTAAACCCAGCTGTGACCTCACTGAACGTTTCCCTTTGTGTCTCACAACACAAGGGGGCAGTCACAGCCTGCCCTCTAAAGACAACTCTTCCTCCACACAAAACTACAAGCACCTAATAACACACACACCCTTCACTCAAAAATTTTAAAATCATGGCGACTCCTACACCAGCCTCGGATTCCCCATCTGGGAAGGGGACCATAAATGTCCCCAGGTCGGACTGCCTTTCTGTCGACGACCCTAAGTGTCTTGACACCCCCCTCAACTTTTTCTTCATTAACTTCTGCAACATTCGCGGTCTAAGATCTAATTTTCAATCTGTAGAACACCATCTCTCCTCTTCTAAACCTCATCTTCTTTTCCTCACTGAAACTCAGGTGTCTGAGGCAACTGACAGTAGCCCCTTTTCTGTTCCCTCCTACTTTCTCTATCCTCATTTTCGATCCAAAGCTGGATGCTGCGTTTATGTGCGCAATGACTTAACCTGCTCTCGTGCCCACGCTCTTGAATCTTCCGAGTTTTCCACCATCTGGCTACGACTACAGAGTCATTCTCATACTAAATTTATCTGTGCTGTATACCTCTCTCCTAACTCCTCTGACTATAAGAAATTCGTTGACTACTTAACTTCCAAAGTGTAGCACATTCTGACCCTCTTCCCTTTTGCAGAGATCTCCATTCTTGGAGACTTCAATGTTCACCACCAGTTTTGGCTTTCCTCTCCCTTCACTGACCATCCTGGTGAACTAGCCTACAACTTTGCTATCCTCCATGACCTAGAGCAATTGGTGCAACACCCTACTCGTATTCCTGACCGTCTTGGAGATACGCCCAACATTCTTGACCTTTTCCTGACCTCTAATCCTTCTGCTTATGCTGTCACCCTTTCTTCTCCGTTGGGCTCCTCCGATCACAATCTCATATCTTTATCTTGTCCTATCACTCCAATCCCTCCTCAGGATCCCCCTAAGCGAAGGTGCCTCTGGCGTTTTGCCTCTGCTAGTTGGGGGGACCTGAGGAGGTATTTTGCTGATTTTCCTTGGAATGACTACTGCTTCCGTGTCAGAGACCCGTCTTTGTGTGCTGAGCGCATAACAGAGGTGATAGTGTCTGGCATGGAGGCGTACATTCCTCACTCTTTTTCTCGTCCTAAACCTTCTAAACCTTGGTTTAACACAGCTTGTTCTCGTGCTATACATGATAGAGAGGTGGCCCACAAAAGGTACTTAAGCCTTCCTTCACTAGAATCTCATGCACTTTATATTTCTGCCCGGAACCATGCCAAGTCTGTTCTCCAACTAGCCAAAAACTCCTTCATTAACAGAAAATGTCAAAACCTTTCAAGATCTAACTCCCCTCGTGATTTCTGGCATCTAGCCAAAAATATCTCCAATAACTTTGCTTCTTCTTCTTTCCCTCCTCTACTTCAACCAGATGGCACCACTGCTATCACATCTATTTCTAAAGCTGAACTCTTTGCTCAAACCTTTGCTAAAAACGCTACCTTGGACGATTCTGGGCTTGTTCCTCCCTCTCCTCCACCCTCTGACTACTTCATGCCACGTATTAAAATTCTTCGCAGTGATGTTTTCCATGCCCTCGCTGGCCTAAACCCTCGGAAGGCTTATGGACCTGATGGGGTCCCTCCTATTGTTCTCCGAAACTGTGCCTCCGTGCTTGCACCTTGCCTAGTCAACATCTACCTTTCCTCCTTGTTGGAAGTTTGCCTACATTCAACCTGTTCCTAAAAAGGGTGACCGCTCTAATCCCTGAAACTACCGTCCTATTGCTTTAATTTCCTGCTTATCTAAAGTTCTTGAATCTATCCTCAACAGGAAGATTCTTAAACATCTATCACTTCACAACCTTCTATCTGATCGCCAGTATGGGTTCCGTCAAGGCCGCTCTACTGGTGATCTTCTGGCTTTCCTTACTGAGTCTTGGTCATCCTCTTTTAGAGATTTTGGTGAAACTTTTGCTGTTGCCTTGGACATATCAAAAGCCTTTGATAGAGTCTGGCACAAAGCTTTGATTTCCAAACTACCCTCTTACGGTTTCTATCCTTCTCTCTGTAACTTCATCTCAAGTTTCCTTTCTGACCGTTCTATTACTGCTGTGGTAGACGGTCACTGTTCTTCTCCTAAATCTATTAACAGTGGTGTTCCTCAGGGTTCTGTCCTGTCACCCACTCTCTTCTTATTATTCATTAATGATCTTCTAAACCAAACTTCTTGTCCTATCCACTCCTACGCTGATGATACCACCCTGCACTTTTCCACGTCTTTTCATAGACGTCCAACCCTTCAGGAGGTAAACATAGCACGCAGGGAAGCCACAGAACGCCTGACATCTGATCTTTCTAAAATTTCTGATTGGGGCAAAGCAAACTTGGTATTGTTCAATGCCTCAAAAACTTAATTCCTCCATCTATCAACTCGACACAACCTTCCAGACAACTATCCCCTCTTCTTCAATGACACTCAGCTGTCCCCCTCTTCTACACTGAGCATCCTCGGTCTGTCCTTTACTTATAATCTGAACTGGAAACTTCACATCTCATCTCTAGCTAAAACAGCTTCTATGAAGTTAGGTGTTCTGAGACGTCTCCGCCAGTTTTTCTCACCCCCCAGCTGCTAACTCTGTACAAGGGCCTTATCCGTCCATGTATGGAGTATGCTTCGCATGCTTGGGGGGTTCCACTCATACTGCTCTTCTAGACAGGGTGGAATCAAAAGCTTTTCGTCTCATGAACTCCTCTCCTCTAACTGACTGTCTTCAGCCTCTCTCTCACCGCCGCAATGTTGCATATCTAGCTGTCTTCTACCGCTATTTTCATGCTAACTGCTCTTTTGATCTTGCTATCTGCATGCCTCCCCTTCTTCCGCGGCGTCGCTGCACAAGACTTTCTCCTTTCTCTCACCCCTATTCTGTCCACCTCTCTAACGCAAGAGTTAACCAGTATTCTCAATCATTCATCCCTTTCTCTGGTAAACTCTGGAACTCCCTGCCTGCTCCTGTATTTCCACTTTCCTATGACTTGACTTCCTTCAAGAGGAAGGTTTCAAGACACTTATCCACCAATTTTTGACCACTGCTTTGACCCCTTTATGGGACTGGCATTTCAGTGGGCATTTTTTTTTTTATTAGATTTTTGTTGCCCTTGGCCAGTATCCTTCCTACATAAAAAAAAAAAAAAAAAAAAAAAAAAAAAAATATATATATATATATATATATATATATATATATATATATATATATATATATATATATATATATATATATATATATATATATATATATATATATATATATATATATATATATACTCGTATAGTCGGTGCTAAAACATGACAAAATTATCAGTCCTTCCCAGCGTCCGTGCGCCATTCAACGTAGTTTGATCCATTTGCATGGGGAGGGCACTAATAATATTTGACCTGGCAACTCAAGACGGACGGTGACCTTGGGTACACTTATACATAAACAGTCTTATAGAGTTGACAGTATATATATTATTGGGCCGCCTCCTAGGCTTAAAGGCCCAAGCCATCCCCTTGGGATGGCAATCTACACTCACACACACAAACACACTCTTGACAGTATAGACTTGACAGTGAGGTTTAATGTGACGGAGATCGTGCCAACAAAAAAAAAAAAAAAAAAAAAATTAAGAGAGCCACCACCGAGAGCACGTGTTCTTTTAATTATTTTGTGGTTAGATGATGATTACACTAAATTTCTCTCTCCATAATAAAAAAAAAGTCACAAAATTTAAATAAAAAGTCACAGCAGATACCGGCTTCAGAGATATATTTCTGTAACACAGGATCTGCACTAGCGATCACCCGCACAACAGCATTTCAGTTGACTCTTACCACCACTTCACTACGTGAGCAACTTCACCCAGTACTCAGGCCTGTGCACAACTTAAATTATTCAATGTTCTCATATGTCCGCCACACATAAGGTGAATCAACACCATAACCTGGGTTTGTATAGAAAACGAATTCCCATAATCATCATTAACCTCTTCTCCCCCACCCTTTCCTCCTTTGTTTTGTTCACACATCTCATGCAACTCAAAATGAATGGATATTACCACAGCTACCAACATCAGTAACACCAACAAAACAAAATATTAGTTACTAGTGCAGGAGATAAACGAACGTTAAGTATTTTGTCAATTTTCCATTCTAGAAAAGAACGATGCGTTTTGTCAGGAGTATGGAAACTGCGACAGGGAACGACAGTATTTGAGGCGCGCGGTACAACAACGACGTACGTACAACAACGACGTAACCGTGTTTTTGCCTGCTCCGTGTGGTAGAAGGGTGTAAAAGTCTCGTGGTGATGTCGGCCAAGTCATATTCGACCATCTAAGCACCTGTACTAAGGCTCAAAGTCGAGCGTAGTGCGGAGAAAATTTCTCTGGACTAACATCTCGAAAGCGGTACAACAACGACGCAACCTGCTCCTCCCAGCCTCACGTGCGTATGGCCAATCAGCGGCGCGGTTGCAGCCGCCCGGCGCGGGCGAGCCAATCACAGCACCGCTGCCATGTTTACCAGCGCCGTTGCCATGGTGACAACACACTCACCATGTGCTCATTCACTCTGCCCTTTAACACGCCCGAGCACAGACGCACGCTACCTTTCTCGTGACTCTTTACGCAACTATGGCTACTAGAGTGCAGACGAAAGTGTCACAGCATCTTGCTGTGGCCACCAGCCTTACGTAAGTTTTTTAAATCCCCAGTCAACCCGACTTAGTGGGTTGAAGGGGGATTTAAAGGGTAAATCCGCTAAGGGCATTGCCAGGATCAAACAGACGTATCCTGGTAATCAACTTAACTGTCTCAAGCCAGTGTAAAGGATGAGAGCCAACTATATTCATTGAATACAAAAAAAAAAAAAAAAAAATTCGTTTCTTCATAATGTTCTTGACATAGCGGCTTTCCATTAATACTTACCAGAATGCATGCACAAACATAAAATTATCAGCATTACACATTGTTAGTCATAGCAGGACGTCAAAGTTATGGTAGGAGTAATAACGTGCCGGTAATGAGTAAGTTTTATTTTTTACGCTCGGAAAAAAATTCATAAAAAATTTATTTATGTACCAATCTTCATGAAACTTTCACCTAATACTATGTGTAATAGGCTCTAACACATTATTAACAAATGAAAACAATATCGGGGAAAAAAATTATTACCTACGGTATACGCGTTAATTAACGCGTAAGTCATCCACCCAAAATCGTCACCTATCACTTCGAAACCTACATCCCCAAACAGAACTACCCAAGACCTTTCAAATGATGTATAATACTTACTTATTTAAGGGTATCCTATTGTGCGCAATCAGTGTTTAACTTTGAGCGCGTTTTTCTCGAAACTTCCATTTCTCGGTTACGTCGTTGTTGCGCCGCGCGCCTCATTTATGGTACCGTATATAGACGATAACATTTTAAACTTACAGTAAAGTTAACACGGCAACCATTACTTCCTGAGGTACATAGACATTGATATACAAAATAGATGTACTTGTATCTGAATTACTTTCTAACAATGCAATCCAGCATTTCATAACCAAGAAGCAACGCAGGAGGGACGGAGAGAACTCAGGCGTCCATCGGTTTTGACGAGTGATCACGGACGGAAACAATATCGTACCTTTCAGAAGATATATCTTTTTGTCTGAACGGCTTATTCATGTTACTACTACCCTTCTTCTTCTTTCTGTAAAAAAGAAAGACAATTATCAGTTAACTAATTTATGATTTGTACTTGCCTTTATTAACCATATATATTTATTTATTTATCATTGTTATATACGTATTTTTCTCCTTTTACTGGTGTGTTTATGATTGTTCCTGTGTATCTAGGTATCCATTATAAGCGTCAAAATAATTTAGTACTAAATAAATAGCAGCAGCTCTAAGAATAAGAAATAAAAAAAAATAAAAAAAATAGATATTCCTAATATACTAGGAACAGTATACGTAGATTAATATATACATGCTAATGAAGTTAGTCGACGTCACAGCTATTTAATAGTTTCACTTGTGATGTTTCATCTAAAATCCAGTTTCAAAGTATTCCATGGGAAGACATAATGAGGAATGAAGCCGAAATCTTATCGTTGTCAGATTCCAAGCCTTCTTAACCATTTCCCTTCCCACCTCTTTAGAACAATTCAACCAGATGTTTTTTTTTAAGGGATGGCACTATCTTATCCAAACAATGGTAAATATTAAGAAGCGGCACGCAGCCGTATTTCCTATTTTTTTCGGCTCCTACCCCCTGCAGTGTTGGGGAGCTAGTGGGAAATCGGGGTTTTTGGGCGGGGAGAGCTGAAATAGAGCCAAGTACTGCCTCTTACAACCAAAAATAAATAGGAATCTGCCTACTACTGATACGGCTCTGTTTCATATTTATCGGTTTAGTTGAGTTAGGTTTAGCTGGGTTAGGTTTAGTTAGGTTTGGATGCTAACAGCAAGAACAAGATCAAGAACATAGCGTGCCAGGTGTATGAACAATTAGGATAGAGGATGCTGTTCGTTTCTCTTTTTTTTCCCCCTTTCTACAGGAGTTGCCGATCCAAAGGCCTGACTCAAGAGTGATCCTGTGCCACCTGTACCATCAAGATCAAGATCAAGATCCTGCCTAGACTGTGGCGAGCTTCAAAGTTTGTTGGATGTAGTGGATGGCTATGGTAAAGACTTTGGAGTAAGGTTTAGCAGTGAGAAAAGCAAAGTAATGATTGTGAATAGGTCAGAGGATGAAAGTAATGTGGTATGGAGACTTGGAGAGAATGAGTTGAGACAGGTGCAAGAATACAAGTACTTAGGGATGTGGATGAGTCCTAGTGGGTGCGCAAAGGCAAAGAATGAAAAGATAAGTATGGTAAACCAGTGGGTAGGTCGATTGGGAAGCGCGGCAGGGATGAGAGCAAGTAAGTATGATGTGTTGAGAGAAGTGTGGAAGAGTGTGGCTGTGCCATGTATAATGTATGGTATGGATGTGATTGCATGGAATGAAAGTGAAATTGATAAGTTAGAAGTGGGCCAGAATAGAGTAGCAAGGATGGCACTGAGTGCACCGAGGTGCACAGCAGTTGAAGCCTTGAGAGGTGACATGGGATGGAGCACCTTTAGAGAAAGACTCACAAAAGCCACACTTAGGTACAAGATTAGGCTTGAGAGAATGGATAATGCAAGAATAGTAAGGAAGGTGTACCTGTGGAATGAAAGTGGAAGCAAATGGAGGAAGAGATGCATGAGAATGACAGACAGGAATGGATTGCAAGTTGTGTGGGCGATAAGAATGGCTGGTAGGAATCAAAATGAGCGTGAATGGGTGGTAACAAGAGGAGGCAGAGTGGGAGCCGAATGGGATGTGAGAAAATGGAAGAATGAGATAGACAAAGAAATGAAATGTGTGGGACTGAATGAATGGAAGAATGAAATGGAAAGAAAGAAGACCCTGGAATGGTACAAGGAGAAAGAGGCCCCGAGGTATGAAAGGTGGTATGATGGAAGCTTGGGCGGTGATCTTCTCTTCCGAGTGAGGGCACAGTGTATGGATGTGAATGCAAGGAGTTACAG
>NC_087156.1:23926996-23941996 GCF_035594125.1 Scylla paramamosain | reverse complement strand
AATTAGCATACAAACCAGATAGATAAATAGATAGATAAACAGATAGACAGATAGATAGACAGACAGACAGACAGACAGACAGACAGACAGACAGAGAGAGAGAGAGAGAGAGAGAGAGAGATTCAGAATTTATTCCCATTTTACAATGGGGGTTCAGTACATCATGTGCTGACTGCATGACTGCATCGAGAACATTATCAATAGAAAGGAATCTCTAAAAAGTCATACATAAATATGTTGTCACATCATAAAACTAATAAGAATCAAACGTTAAGATACATTAAATTAATAAAATGCATAAAACTAATAAAACGCATGAAACAAATAAAATAATAAATAACGGCAAAACTGTTAAATCAGCTAGTATTAAGAAGATGAAACTTTCAGCTTCTTATGAAAGTAGACATCGAATTTTTGTTTGTAATATAGTTTGGAAGACTTTCATAATCTAGGTGCTGCTACAAGAATTGGCCTTTCTGTCATACGGGTGTTTGTTGTTGGGGCGTACGATTGATGTTGCTGTCCGGTGTTTGCAGCATACATTTCTCTCACCGTTGGTAAGAACAACCTACCTTCTTGTTAATAGTGTTATAAGTGCTTAATGCAAGCTCGTACGTGTACTTTTCTTTAACTTTTAATCACTTCAGCTCTTTCAAGTAAGGTGTAACATGATCATATTTAGCACCACCTAACGCAACTTTTGCAGTGAAATTCTAGACTTTTTGAACACGTTGTAGATATGTTAGGCTTGTAGTTCCCCAAATCTTCATGCTATACTTAGTAGTGCTTATGAAGAGAGACTGTATAACTGTAATTTTTGTCTCTTTACCAAAGTTTTCTTTCATGCGATCAATATTGTGCCGATAGACTTGTTGCAAACTTGCGAGATATGTGCGTCAAACCAAACGAAATGATCAAAATATAAGCAAGATTCTTAATGAATGTGCTTGGTACTATAGTGGCACCATCAACCTAGACACGAGTGTCACGAAGAATCTGTGATATGTGTCCTCTCATATCAATGAATGTACAGTGTGTTTTACTTGTCTTCAGCATAAGAGAGTGAAGATGCTCTTTTACTTTTGATAAAGTTTCCTTAATTCTGTTCAGTAAATTCTGATTGTCAACTGTTCCTGTGAGTGTCATCGCCATATTGAATTACAGTGCAGTCTGTGATGGAAGGTGAAAGACCATGAACAAAAATTAAAGAAGAGAATAGGACCAAACACAGATCCCTGTGGAAGACCATATGTGGCGCGCGCTCCAGAGAGAGAGAGAGAGAGAGAGAGAGAGAGAGAGAGAGAGAGAAATTCCAAGATATATCAGCGAGTACTTCATAAAGACTGATTGATATGTAAGACAGAGAGGATGAATCCAGAACAAAGTGTGAGAAGACAAACAGGAGGTTAGGTTAGTACATATCCCCTAATCATTGTACATATGAGTCTTGTAATTAATATTACGTTTGTTACCGCCTGTTACAATTACATGGTCATCTTTTCATATTTTTACAGCTATTTTGCAAAATTTCGTATATATTAACCTGAAAAGATTCTTATTCAGAATAATGCCATGAATTTTTACTTACTACAAATTATTTTCATTAAAACAAAATTCAAGTTAATTTAATTTTATTCTAGTTAATTTCTTTACAGTATTTTCATAAATCTCAAGTTGAAGAATCGCATATATATATATATATATATATATATATATATATATATATATATATATATATATATATATATATATATATATATATATATATATATATATATATATATATTGTAATTTTCTTCAATAATAATATTCATGCATCAAAGAAATCGTATTTTTTTTTACATTTATTTATATAAAAAGTTTACAGTAGTACATATGATTCTGCGAAGATGTAAGTATTTGATGAATTTAGGAAAGAAGGAAGGAGGAAATTGCGTTTACGGTGTAACCGGAAGGAACCGCTTTATGGTATGACAGAAACAGGATGTAGTCTATAATGTGTTCGGCTCTTGACAAACGAAGGTGAACCGACATTCATGATAAGGATAACGCGAAGGCTTCAAAAACACCGGTCCAAAGTGTGTGTGTGTGTGTGTGTGTGTGTGTGTGTGATTTTAATGCTGAGGGAGAGAGAGAGAGAGAGAGAGAGAGAGAGAGAGAGAGAGAGAGAGAGAGAGAGAGCCTGACTGACTTACTTTTAGCGATGACATGTTTGTTTTTATCTGAGTTGGAAATGCACTAAGATAGGAAACGCTTGTGACGAAGGGTATAAATAGGATGATTTATAAAGAGGTGTGGATAGTTTTAGGAAATGCATAACTGTTTTAGAAATGGTAGGAAATGTAGAAGAGATTTAGGAAATTTATAATAGATTTAGAGAATGCACAGCCATTTTATGGTTGTACATTATCATTGGTTTGTAGTAGGTTTAAGGTTCACAATGTAATGTATTTTCGATTTTTGCAGTGAAGTAGCGAGAGAGCGACAATGATTGTGGCTCGTGTAGAGGCGAGAATGAGTAAACGAATTGTTCCTACCATACAGATGAAAAGCTTGTAGTGTGTTTCAATCATCAGAGCGTAATAAGAATAGTTTTATTCATTATGATTATAGCCGTCACCAGATAAGAATTATTGGCACCGCTGTGTACGTGCGACAAACCAGGAGGTGACAAACAGACATTATTAATGGCCAACATGAGCTTTGAAAAATATGCCTCTATGTGACTATTTGATACATCATCAAGAACATCTACTACTACTACTACTACTACTACTACTACTACTACTACTATTACTACTAGTACTAGTACTACTACTACTACTACTACTGCATGCTTTGGAGAGAGTGAGGGCTGCGACGAGCCGGCGACCGGTCGACGTCACGTGACTCACGCTACACCTCTAGGAGACTAGGTCCCTCAGTACACTGCCAGCTGGTAAGGGGTATGGGTGTGTGTGCATGACGGTCACTCAACTCTGCGGTAACTCGGTTTTTATACTTTATACGTGCATGTGTACGGTTTGTGGTAATATTAAGGCATGTGTAAAGTAGAAACAAGTTTTAATGAGAGGACGGACTGCAGTTCTGAGGTCCTCACTATGCTGTTTTCGGTAGTTTGCAGGAAAACGTGTGTAACTTTCCTTCACTGGTTACTGTTTATTGAGAATTGTTTTTATTTACAGGTGCAGTGTGTCAACGAGATTCTTAGTTAATCATCAAAGGTTTGTTATACTGAATCCACCGAGTGTTGCAACCAAGAACTGAAACAGAGCAACTCTCGTCTTCTGTTGAATAACGAGGCTGAGGACAGCGCTTGTTACAGTAACCATCGTGTTGATATTATTGTCTCCACTGTACAGTCGTCTCCATACTTGATAAAGCAGCCTTCTACCCTTATTATTTAGCTAAAGCGACATGTCATCTCGAGGGATTTTAGTAAGTAAAAAATATCATTGGCCAGAAGTCGCGACGCCTAAATTAAGCCACACCTTTCTCAACCCCAACTCCATGTCCGCCTCCTCATCACTACTCTCACCTTGTTTCTACATTTTTCATACCCCCTCTCTCTCTCCTCTCTATCTATCTATCAATATATATATATATATATATATATATATATATATATATATATATATATATATATATATATATATATATATATATATATAGAGAGAGAGAGAGAGAGAGAGAGAGAGAGAGAGAGAGAGAGAGAGAGAGAGAGAGACAGATCTATAGATCTGTCGTAGAGCCTGGCGCAATGAGAGAAAGAGGTGCAGCCATTTTCACGACAGTTAGACATGTGTGACTTTCGTGTGGTCTTGGCAGGTGTAGGCAGCGGTGGTGGTGGTGAGTTGAACGTGCATTACTGAAAGAACAGCAGTGCAGACCTTGACAAGAGGAGCAAGTGAAAACATGATTAGAAGACGAACCTACGAAAGAAAACAAAACGTGGTCGGTTTAAAGAAGGATGGTCGGGAGCGTGACAGCGGAGGATGAATGCATCTTAATCGACCCCGCCCCTCCTGCGGAGGATGAACGCAACTAATCGACCTCACTCCCCAAGATTGTTATGGTATGTAGGAGTTGAAATATTGAGGGGGTGAGAGTAACAGCACTCTCACTGGCAGGAAATTGTTTTAAGACCATAGTTTAGGTACCCGCTGTATGTAGTAGTGGTTCCCAAATTAGCTTATGGGAGTCGTATAGGTAGTAATATTTTGGGATAAAATAGCTGCCACAGAATAAAATGTCGAGTTAAGAAGGAAAGCGATACATGAAGCGCCATGAATTCTAGCAATACTTGATGTTCTTCTAATTTGGGTAACCACCAGTAGCTATTGGAAACACGCATGATGAAAATCTGTTCAAATAATTCACCATACTTGATGTGCTAAATTGGGTAACAAATTTTTACATTTTTCCCAAATATTTTTCTGAATGACTAGTTATTAAACGTTAATTAAAATTAGGAAGAAACTAATAATTAAACGTTAGTTATTAAAATTAGGAAGAAACTATGATAATTATTATCAAACATGGCCTCGGCATTCTTTTCCAAGCTGTGCTGGGACAACTGTTTTTATTATTATTATTATTATTTTTTTTTTTTTAACGAAATATGCACTTTTCAATCTTGCCTGATAAATTCTTCGACGATGTAATTTTTAGTTCAGAATTAAAAACTCAGACGATGTATTGAAAAATTTATTGATATTGAGATTTTCATTGATTTTACAATTTTTACTTTCAACAGTATTGATACCAGTAATTTTATAGGCGAGTTGCGGCCGGCCATACGAGAAAACTACGGGCAAACATAGCCACGTTCTGACCAATGTGTGTGAAAAGTAACAAGTTAGTGAGAAAGCGGCCAGTGCCTTTCGGGCAGTTGCCCTTTGTGTAAAGAACCCGTCTTCCTTTACAGACGTTTCATCCTCCTCGTAGCTGTGGAGAGAGCTGACTACCATACTACTGTGTTTAAAGTACCTCGAAGAGTCTCTGGAGAGACACTCGTAAGTTTTCAAAGGGAGAAAAAAAATAAAATAAATAAATAAAAATTTATTAAATTAAACATACTTGGGAGCCTCTCGGACTCTTGCATCACCGCTGCTCATTAACTAGCTGGCTACACTACCGATCAACGAGTCTGACGTATACAGTTTGTTACAAAGTAAAATGATGTATGGATCACGAAGCCCTCATCTCAGCAGCGTCGGTCACCAAGGCGTGCAACAACCACACACTCCAGCGCCACCAGGAACCTGCAGTGAAAAAAATACAACAGGATCAACATCTTTATCCCCCCAGTACTTTATTGAAATAAATGTAGACAAGACATTGTTTAAAATAAAAATTTAATAAACTTGCAATAATACTCTTCCTGCCCGAATTTGCTTCATATACTGTACTGTACAACAACCACACTGATGTAATAACTCCCTCAAGACGCCACATACCCACATACCTCAGCCCTGCCAACAGGGTCCCCACTGACTATCTACAGGCTCATCCTGAACTCAACTTCCGAACACCGACTTACAAGTTCCGCTGCAGTGCCTTACTCATCCTAGAGCTGCTTCCAGGTAAACTCCTTTACTCGGATTGCGTTGGCTGTCGCGCTCGCGCTGCTCTTCTCACTCGCCGCCGGTCGTGCTTCTTTTCCGTTGTCTGGGAATCTCAATGTATGGTCCTGTTCTCAAAAGTTTGCGCGTCTTGTCTCCACCACTCATTTTTAAGGTTGTTTTCCCGATTCATCTGGACCCCCTTTTCTCCCGCACCGTCACCGGCATACAACACAAGGCGAACGTCACGTTTGCACTTGCAGCACCCAGTGGAGGAGCTCCGCTGCAAAACAATAAGATCAGATAAAAAAAAAAAAAGTCAATGGACCAGTATGACATGTAGTAGTTAGCTTGTAGATTATACAGCACCGTGCGCTAAGTGTTAGAATTAATTGGTTAACTTTTATTGCCATATCTTTCTCGACTCCCTAATCAATCTGAAGCATTTGTATTTCTACAGCCATTCCTATACCAGGGCAACCTATTTTAATCTTTTCCTTTCTGTAGTGTCATGCTGTGTTATGTTGCATATCGCACTGAAAGGGTTAATCATATAACTTATGCGTTTATATAAAGCTGTGATCAATCATCTAACATCACTAATGCTGCGTGAGTGCGTATTATGTGTAATGAACAATATTGCACACTTTCTTACTAGAACACGAGATGCACATTAAATTTTAAAATATTCATCTAATAACACACCACCACCACCACATGGAGTCCTACCTTCCTCGGTGGAATAGTTATTGTAGCTTCTTTCTTCATCCTCTTCCCTCGTTGGCGTCTTGTTGCGGAGTGAAGCAACACTGTGACCCTCGCTGCGTCTTCATCCTGCTTCCTGCCCTTCCAGCCACCTCACGCATAAATGCGTGAGGTGGCTGGAAGGGCATAAATGCGCATGCGCATAAATGACAAACAGATGCCTCATTTGAAGGTCCCAGGTTGTATCGAACATCTAAATGAGGGGGATTTTATGTCTTCTTTAGCATCGCTGTGACTTTCGCCGCTCATCTGAAAAATTACGTACTTTAATTTGTCAAGTGTTTATTTGTTTATCAATTAATGTCCACGAAAATTTAGGTTATAGACATCAAAGCTTAAAGATGTGAAACACGACGAAGGAAGCTTCACTATTAACTATGCTGACAATGTGTTTATAATCAACTGTTCAATTTTTATTCATGATAAGTGACGAGAAGATTAAGGGAAAGGCTTTGTAGGACTGACAGAACAGATATTACCGATAGAGTGGTTTGATACCAGAGTACTTGAATAAACCCCCACAAAATGATCCTGCCGATAAGATAAAGGTTGAGTTAAGCCTAATTGTGATAACTGCAACAGGTCACCTTAAGCACGAATGTCACTATAATCTGTGCTTGCTTTTATGAGTGGTGGAAAGAGAGAGAGAGAGAGAGAGAGAGAGAGAGAGAGAGAGAGAGAGAGAGAGAGAGAGAGAGAGAGAATTTCGTAATTAAGTTTGGAATACTGAAAAAAAATAAATGAACATGAAAACAAACAGTCCTTCAGTTACCGAAATCTGTACTATGGAAGGGCTGAACGGAAGGAAAAGTTGTCTGGGTGCTTTATTTTTTTCTTCTTCAGAGAGGTGTCTGTCTGTCTGTCTGTCTGTCTGGGTTTCTTCCTCTATTTGTATTTCTACCTCTGTATGTCTGTTTCTGCCTCTGTCTCTGTCTGTCTGTCTGTCTGTTTCTGCCTCTGTTTATCTATCTGTATGTGTTTCTGCCTCTGTGTCTGTGTCTGTCTGCCTGTCTTTCTATCTTTCTGTCTGTCTGTCTGTCTCTTTCTGCCTCTGTCTGTCTGTTTTTATCTCTGTCTGTCTATCTATCTATCTGTCTATCTGTGTCTGTCTATCTGCTTATCTATCTATCCGTCTATCTGTCTACCTATCTATCCGTCTATCTGCCTATTTATCTATCTATCTATCTATCTATCTATTTATCTATCTATCTATCCGTCTGTCTATCTATGTCTGTTTATCTGTCTATCTGTCTGTCTGTCTATCTATATATCTGTCCATCTGTCTATCATCTATCTATTTGTATGCTTATGTATCTGTCTGTCTATCTATCTATCTGTCTCTGTATCTGCCTTCATCTCTAAAAAAAATTCACGGCCATCATCATACTTCTCGCATGGTTAATACATTTTTCCTCGCGTAACAGGTAAATACTATTGTCATCTTAACATCCTGTGTCTAAACTTTCCAGTGAAACTCCACCTGCAGCAGTCATAAAAGTATCACTAAGGGAATGCATTTTTTACGCACAATGTAACGCCATCAACTTTTGAAACACCGATTCATTGGTGGTTAAGCATGAATGAGGAGCGGCCGAGGTTCGAAGCTGCGACAGAAGAACTTCCTGCCGGTAGACCCATGACATTCGCCAAGCAGCAAGTGAAGAGTTTACTTGCCTTGGACTCTCCGATAACTGCAACCAAACCTGGATCCAATGCCAGTGCTGTACACCTTTGACTGTTGCCTGAGTCGAGCTGCGGACATTGTCACATTACACAGACCGACTAACCACCACGCCACTACAGACTAACCACCACGCCACTACAGACTAACTACCACGCTACTACAGACTAACCACCACGCCACTACAGACTAACTACCACGCTACTACAGACTAACCACCACGCCACTGCAGACTAACCACCACGTCACTACAGACTAACCACCACGTCACTACAAATTAACTACCACTCCACTACAGACTAACCATCCACGTCCCCAGAAGGTGTAATAATCACTGGATAATAATTCCTTTTCAAGGTAACCAGGCAAGCGAACTACCTCTTGATTACTCTTATGACTCAAAGATTAATTAAAAACGTAAATTATACTATGATATATTACAATTTAATTTCTCACTTGAAAGCTTCGAAAGCACACACATTGAAAACATCCCCATCATACTTGTACATGGATGAGCTGCCAACATCTTATGGAGCAAATGCGGAGGCGTAGGAGCAAAGCGCAGCGGACGACGTACTACCACTAACGCCACCAACAAAACACTGAGGGTTGATGATTTCTAGGGAGAATTGGTAAGGTAGCGAGGCAGTGATGACTTTTTTTTTTTTTCATTTAATGATATATTATTGATTTTCATTTCCTTTATACCATATCCGAGAAATTTTTGTATGCTAATTTACTCCGTTTATTATTCATCATTCGAGTAATGGTAAGAAACTACTAATAATGAACAGAATACAAAGCTAACAACACAACTAGATTGTGATGGATCGAACACGCCTGTACACTCATTGATTTACTGTCATGCTAATCAACTAATCACTCGATTGACCAACTAGACCCTTGTCAGTCAATAGGATGATTAGTCACTCGGTGGTATCGCTCCCCGTGTGTTTAAGAACAATTAGGTAACTTCGATAAACTTTCCTCTTTAGAGTTCGAGATCATTTGAATAATTACTTAACAAGATAGTTAATGAAAGAATGAAAGTGTATTAAAGATATGAGTGGCAATGTCCCCTTTATATATATATATATATATATATATATATATATATATATATATATATATATATATATATATACACACACACACACACACACACACACACACACACAGAGAGAGAGAGAGAGAGAGAGAGAGAGAGAGTATGGAATCACCACCGGGCAATATTCTTTCCTGGTGTGCGGTGAGGGTGCTGGACTTCTGCGTGGGCTGGCGGCTCCTCCCTCTCTCTCTGTGCTTTGTCTGGTTCCGGGACGTCTGCTTTCACTGTAAGTTTGCATTTTGGCGGAAATAAAGATATTTGTGTTCTAACCTGAGTTACTTATTATTACAAATAAGTACAAAGAAAGAAGGCCATATACGGAGAACTCCGGCAGGTCGAGCATAAGGGTGAATCAGGTCTGGTTATCCCCGGGGGTACTCTTAAGTTAGACTACATATTGTGAAAAACTAGTCGTACGAGTAATAAGCCTTATGCATATTCGTGTTTGCCTAATTTTGCATTGTAAGCATTGATCACGGAAGGGAATGCAAAATATATGACGAGGAAATTGCATGGAACTTTATTTTCATAGCACCTTACAACATTTATATAGAGTTCGAAATATCTTACACTTGCAATCAAAGTCTGAGAAAATGAGCTTGAGGTGATCTAATAAAAAAAATAGTAATTTAACTCTAGAGTAAATGAAAAAGAGATGAATAAGAGGCAATTATGGACACCACTGGTCTTTACTTATAAGAGTATTTTCTTTATATGTCAAAATTAACTTAGTTTAAGCAAAGATCAACATATTTTCCATCACTCAAGCTGGATATAATTTCTTAGAACGGGTAAGCATGAGCAGGCAACGCTTGCCGTGGTTTGCAAATGGCTGTGCTGGCTGCATGAATGTCGTGGATCATCTGGCTTTCCTGGCGGCGTCAAACACGCGGGATCTGCACCGGATGGTAACAAGACCAGTTGTGAAAATGCTGTCTGTAAATGTTTATTTCATGTAATGTAGATCTTACTGGTTAGGGTGAATATGATGAATATGCAGTGAATCGTAGCATGTCTCTTCTTCCTTCCTCTGTTATTCCTAATATGCAAATGTTTGCCAGTAAATTTATGCAGATCTGTGGCCTTGTATTACAAGCATACCATAGGTTAGTGGTTTGTTGCCAACATACAGATAGCGTCTGGAATTTAAATTCAAAACTTTGCGGCAAATAACAAATCAAGAATGGTTTGTTTTTTTCCTGAACTGGTTTTCTCTTAAACGAGTCAAGCGGAATTTCATATGACTCCATAAAAAATCATAATCCATGTCACATAAGACTGGACTGAAAGATATGCTACTAATTAGTTCAGTATTTCCATGTTGAAAAAGGTGTAGTGTCTGCTCCTTGGAAAGCCTCTCACCTTTGGCTAGTGGTGGGGACGACGCCGGATGGGCATGGTGCAGTTCACGAACTGGGGCAGATCGCACGATTTCTTGTCTTGGTTCCAGTACAAGCCCTCGGGACAGTCCAGCTTGACTGGGACTCCTTCATCGCCTGGAAAGGACATACATTATCACTGTATGAGGTTGCATGCATAAAGGGTCATTCATTGTGAGAGAACTGTGGTATTCAATGCAACAGGAGAGAGATCCACTTTGTACATGTGCAAAACAAGATATGATTTTTTGTAATATGAACGTACTTATCCATGTTTTTTCTTTAGTTTATAAAAAAAAAGGGGGAAAGTAAGCAATAAAAGGTGGACACTTGGAGGAATTCTTACAGTGATAATAGGAGGAGCAGACTTCAGAGGGATAGTAGCAGTCGCAGAGACAGACTGGTGGTGGCTCGGTGACGATACATTGCGGGTACATGTCAGCATACACACACGTGTCGAAGTCTGGGTGGAACACGAGTCCCTCCGAACACTTGTGGTAGCTCAGTGACTGATCCTCCTGAGGAAGAAAAGAAATCTGTCAGACAGGCACACCCTCTTATTGCTAGTCTGGGCTAAATCTGCTCTGAGGAAAACAACTTTTTGGAGGATAACTTATCACAGAAACCAAAAGGATGTTGTTGTGCAAACAAATACATACATCACAATAGTAGTAGGCGGTGCAGTCGTCTGCAGGTTTGTGGCAGCACGCGCAGTCACACATAGGGCTGGGGGTGGGCTCTGTGGCATTGGGGGCTGGTGTGGTTGGGACGGGTGTGGGAATCTCACAGATGTGGTCTGGTCCAGAGGTGCAGCCCGCTGACTGTGGCCAGTCGCACACCTTGTAGTGGAAAAGATGGTCTGGTTACACACAAGTACGGTATCACTGAGGCCTGCGGCATTCCAGTCCCCCAAAAGTACTACTGAGGAGAAACCTGAATCCAAGTGAAATGTAATATGGCTTTGACAACCCTTATCAATATGTGCTGGAAGACTAAAACGTACCTTCAGTCGTGGGTTGAAGTGTAGACCAGCGGGGCAGTCCTTCACGTAAGGGATGTTATGGTCACAGTGAACCCATTTACCACACTTCTGAGGGTGTGGGAAGAGTCCTTGCGCAGCGGGGCAAGCAACGTCACACACAGAGCCATCAGGTGTTGTGACTGGGGCCTTGGTGGTGATGGTGGTGGTGGTGGTGGTGGTTTTAGGTGTGGTGATGACGGGATGAACACAGTTGCCATCGGGACCCACGTAGCTGCCGGTGACACAAGGTGTAATGTCTTCGTGGTCACAGGTGAGGAGCCACTGGTTCCAAATGGTGCCCTCGGCACATGGCATTTCCTGTGGCCCGTAAGGGGCGCACTGGATAAACTTCCTGCAGTCTGTGGGATGAGGGAAGTACTGCTGGCCTCCGGAGCAATCCACGCATGGGAATGGTGACACCGTAGTGGTAGTGATCGGTTTAGGTGTGGTTGTGGTGGTAGTAGTAGTGGTAGGAGGAGGAGGTGGTGTGGTGGTAGTAGTCGTGGTGGTTGGTTCAGGTGTGGTAGTGGTGGTAGTCGTGGTGGTTGGCTCAGGTGTGGTAGTGGTGGTAGTCGTGGTGGTTGGCTCAGGTGTGGTAGTGGTGGTAGTCGTGGTGGTTGGCTCAGGTGTGGTAGTGGTGGTAGTCGTGGTGGTTGGCTCAGGTGTGGTAGTGGTGGTAGTCGTGGTGGTTGGCTCAGGTGTGGTAGTGGTGGTAGTCGTGGTGGTTGGCTCAGGTGTGGTAGTAGTAGTGGTGGTGGTGGTAGGTTCAGGAGTGGTGGTGGTGGTGGTGGTGGTGGTGGGTTCAGGAGTGGTGGTGGTGGTAGTGGTGGTGGTTGGCTCAGGTGTGGTAGTGGTGGTAGTCGTGGTGGTTGGCTCAGGTGTGGTAGTGGTGGTAGTCGTGGTGGTTGGCTCAGGTGTGGTAGTGGTGGTAGTCGTGGTGGTGGGTTCAGGAGTGGTGGTGGTGGTGGTGGTTGGAGGGCGCGGCGTGGTTTGATGGCAGTGCAGGCCGCAGACATTGGTTTCAGGGTTGAAGAAGAGACCGTCAGGGCAGTATTTCTTCTCTGGCTCTCCGTCCTTGCCTGTCGAAATGGCGCAACTTAAGAAATGGTAGTGAATGTAACTTGTTTGTCATGTTTTGTATTTCAGTGGTAGTAATTTTCTCTCTCTCTCTCTCTCTCTCTCTCTCTCTCTCTCTCTCTCTCTCTCTCTCTCTCTCTCTCTCTCTCTCTCTCTCTCTCTGTCTGTCTTTTTCTCTGTCTCTCTCTCTCTCTCAGAAGGCACAAGGAGAATGAATGTTGACTTACAATCGTAGAAAGCGTTGCATTCACCCTCCACGGGGTAGCGACAGTCACACTCACACACGGGCGGGGTCGTAGGACACTGGTAGTTGCTCGGGAAGTCGCAGTTCTCAATGTGAGGATTGAATACCAGCCCATCTGAACACTCCCTCACAACAGCTTCGCCGCTCTGAAGGCAGAAGTGGGTGAGAGATTAAATCTTCAGTAATTACCAGCAAGGAACAAGTAAAGCAGGTATGGACATTTCTGTTTTTTTCTTTATCTTACTTCGCAAGATTTCTTTCACCGTGGATGTTCTTATTTACGTGGATGACTGTTTCACTCCGGCAATGCAACAGGTCTGTTATACAACTGTATTGAAAAACTGGTTGTGTTAGTGACTATAATTACTGAGCCTTAATGATGATTGATGATGAGTTAATGCTGAACGGTACAGAAGCAAGTAAAGAGCAGAAGACCGGCACAATACCTGAACACACTCGTAGTATTTGGTGCACACGTCGTGGGGTTTGAGGCAACAGTCACAGTCACACTCCGCTGACGACTCCGAGGACCCTGAGGACTCTGAGGAGTCTGAGGACTCTGAGGAGTCTGAGGACTCTGAGGAGTCGAACAAGTCGAGCTTGAGGCGTGTTTTCGGGTCACTGGTTTTGAGGGAACACCCAGACTCCACCAGCCGCGCTGTGATGTTGCACTGAAATGTTAAATTATTGAGGATAAATGAATCACTGGTAATGCCAACGTACGCAGGACAAACACACACACACACACACACACACACGGGACACTCAGTAAAGGACGGGTAGCGCTCCTGACTGGGAGGCGGAAGGTCCCATGTTCGATCCCCCAGTAGGTGTTTGTTATTCTGTAGCGAAGCTCCTGCCAAAGATGTATATCGTATGCAGTTCATTCATGTCCACACTATGAAAGTGGTGAAGCTATGTAAATGGTGCAGCTTCTGCCAAAAAAAGTATATCGTATGCAGTTCAATCATGTACACACTGTAAAAGCGGTGAAGCTGCTGCCATGTAAATATATATATATACCATATCTATATATGTAAATATGTATACCATGTAAATCAAGACCCCTTCAGCGACTATCACTGTATTGTCTGCTGCCTCTTGATAAATAAACCTGATATTATTTTTATATTATTATTATTATTATTACACACACACACTCCATGTCCGGCAACCTCACATGCCCTATCTTACAGGAAAGAGAGCTAACTCACATCTGAACTACCACGACTGACTGATGATCTTCACAACAGCGGTACTGGAGACGCACTACGACATGTTGGGTACGTCACAGGTACTCCACTCACCTGCGCGAGTCGGGGATAATCGCAGCGCCTCATTTCCGGGTTGAAGTCAAGGCCTTCCGGGCACTGCTTGATGGTAACGACTCCATGCGAACACTTCACGTAACTGTCGCAATTCGTTGGGTGGGCAAAAAAGCCGGCGGGAGTCGGGCAGGAGAGACTTGGGCACACCTGTAGACCTGTACGTGAGGAAGAGTGCCTCGTTCATACCATACATCCTTCACACCGTATTTTGAAGTTATCCATCAGTGCTTCATGACAGATACACTACCACACTTGTAAGGCAAGCCAAATGATACTGTTTGCCAGAAAGGGACATCGAGAAATGATTGATTAATATATCGATTACTTGTTTTTATCACACACACAGGTCCCGTAAACAACACCTTTCATAAGTAGGTCAAATGTAAGTACTTGAAGTTCTTTGTCCTGCATGGCGTCATATGATAAATTTGACCAAGGGACTGCAGAGAATACACTGGAAAGGATAAGGGCACGGTAATACCTTGGGTGTAGACAGCCAGCAGGAGGAGGCAGAGTGCCGGAAGCACCCCGCTGAGGCTAAACTTCTGTGCCATCCTTTGTCCTGTTGCTCTGAGGCCCTCGATGACTGCGTTGGTCCCTCTGGCCTGCCCCTTATATACCTGAAGGGATACAGGTGTTGTCAGGCGAGCTAAGGAAGGAATAATCCAGACCAGACGTGTTGATCTTTCGTCAATGCATTACGTAACCTTGGCCTGTAGTGTAATCCACAACTATGCTTACAGCCGTTATCATTGCGTCAGAAAAAAAAAAAGCCGTTCAACGCTTCAAAACACCTGCGTCACTGGATTAATTAAACGAACTGCCCGTGGTTC
>NC_087156.1:23854496-23924496 GCF_035594125.1 Scylla paramamosain | reverse complement strand
CTCCTGCACACCTTGTTCCATTATGGACAGTGAGGAATCCAACCATCTGAAAGAATTTGTTACTTTAGACTGAAAATAATGTATCCCTAATCTGTCCCAAAACTGAATAGTAAACTTCACAAATGATTACATTTTTATCAACTAATAATTTTTGTTTTTATGGAAATAACACTTTGAAAGACATTTATTCTTCACTGATTTTAATACTACAGAAACGATATAAAATAACTTGTAGTGCAACCAACTTCACTGGATCATCACATTCCTTAAAACTGATTTCTACTGGCACGCTTTTTTGATTGATATAAGCATTTTATATAAATATTAATCTTCTGCATTTCATGATTTAATCATCTGCAACCTTAGATAAAAAAAAAATTATTGGAAAACTTTTTTCAATTTTTTTGTACAGGTTCTTTAAAAGTTTTCCAATATTTTTATTATCTAAGGTTACAGATAATTAAATTATGAAATGCAGTATATTAATATTTATATAAAATGCATATATCAATAAAAAAAAAAAACTTTTTTTATACATGTCTTCATTTTGTATAAAAAGTTAAATAAGATTTTTATCAAAACCGTTCTTCAAAATAAAAAAAAAAAAAAAAAATTGTACGGTTTTGATAAAAATCTTCAACTTTTTATACAAAATGAAGACACTTGGAAAACACACTTTTTCGATTGATATATACATTTTATATAAATATTCTTCTTCTCAATTTCATAATTTCATGATCTGTATCCTTAGAAGAAAAATTTTTACCAGAATTTTTTTTTTCAATTTTTTTTTTTTTTTTTTTTTTTGTACAGGTCTTGAACTGTGTTAATAGCATGAAGCAATGATGAAGAAAATTATAATAGGCATGATATGACCTAAATTGGAATACACAGCAGTAGTATGGGCTCTACATAGAAAAAAAAAAAAAAATTATATATATATATATATATATATATATATATATATATATATATATATATATATATATATATATATATATATATATATATATATATATATATATATATATATATATATATATATATAAGGAAAATGGAAAGAATATAGAGGATAGTGACAAAGATGGTACCAGAATTGAAAGACTTAAACTATGAAGAAAGATTTGAAGAGATGGGATTACCATCACTACAAGAGAGAAGAGAAAGAGGAGACAAATCAGTAAACAATATAGAAAGAATAGCCAGAAAAGACTTGGTACCACAGATGGAGGAGAGAGAGAGAGAGAGAGAGAGAGGCAAGGGAAGTGACATCAAGAAGTACAGCTTCCCATATTGAACTACTGAAATTTGGAATTATTTGAAGGAAGAAGTGAACAGTACTCGTATATACATGTTTAAAGAGAAACTGGATAAATATGGTTATGGAGACATGACAAAATGAACTGGTTCATGCCCTGTAAAACACAACTAGGTAAAACACACACACACACACACACACACACACACGTGTTATGTATAATTTTTCTTTATATAGGTGTAAAAGATTAAAACTATTATTATATTATTATCTCTTTATTTTTTCATAATAGTACATCAGGATTTTTTTCTTACTTTTTTTGCTTATAAATGCGCAGTTCATATAAAAGCCTTAAGCTTCTAAATTCAAGAATATCACATGGAACTTTATACGGATATAACTAAATTCCACAAGTAGAAACAATTTCTCATGCTATTTACTAGTGTATGTAAAAGTACAGTCCATCACTGAATGCTATGAATGCCAATGATGGGTTCTAGTTGATACAACCTCTACATGTTCCTTGGTACTAAAAAAAAAGAAAAAAAAAACGTGATTTGCTTTCACTTCAGGATTTTGGTTAGTTATATAAACTGCATCCTTAAAGATATGACTCGTGTACTTTCTGCTAACTACAAGACAGGTAGACTTTACTGCTTGGAAAAATATTAAAGTTTTTTTAATTTTCATAATGCAATTGCCTTCAAACTAAATGTTGTCATAATTTCAAGATTTATAATTCCCATGCTTATTACTTTATTTCTTTGTAGTTTTTTTCCTCCTTGACTTTATAATGAAACAATTGGATGTTGATAGTTAAATATCAAAGACTTTCATCAACAATCTGCACAGGCCACAATTTGATACATATCACAGTTTGTTTCTAAATTGTACAGTGTTCAGCTTAATGATAGGGAATACCTTTTGTGACAATTCTAATGTATCTCTAAGTGTTACGTAAATTAACCAGGACAATCAACATAAAACTGAGATAAAAAAAAAAAAAAAGTTATTTGAATCTACACACACCTTGCTTTTCCAACTCATGAAGTTTCTTATACAGTGGAAATTTATAAAATTGCAGATTACTTTGAGATAAAGGGTAAGTTCTTTCCTCTTAAGGAAAGTTCACTGCTGTCTTTCAGTAATTTCTACACATGGTACCCATGCACATTTCCATAAGAAGAAAAGCATTGGAATAACACTTAAATTTACTGACATCTGAATTACATATTGTTGCCATTTTCAATAAAAATGCTTTAGATCAATGCAGATTATGATGTAATTAATTACTATCTTATGATTCACAGTACCACAGAAGACAGGGCAGCCATAAATAAATATTATTGTAGTAGTCATAGTCACTAAATGTGATCTTAAACAGTGCAATATATACCAGAAGACAATATGAATTGGTGATGATGAAATACTGAAAATTGTCTCTAACATTATTTCTTGTTACTATATAATGTCCATGACAGTTATATCTTGTCTGTATGCTTCCCATAAATTAATGCATTATATTTGCATTGTATTACTGACTTTTTTCCCATTATATACACAATGAAATTACCTTCTTAATTCACAAAATGAATATTACATTAAGTGGTCAAACACACACACACACACACACACACACAGAAGAAGAAGAAGAAGAAGAAGAAGAAGAAGAAGAAGGAGGAGGAGGAGGAGGAGGAGGAGGAGGAGGAGGAGGAGGAGGAGGAGGAGGAGGAGGAGGGGGAGGAGAAGGAGGAGGAGAAGACTAATTTTAAAAATCAAAAAAGGTTGTTTTCTAGATAGATTATTCTACAATTTCTATTGCTATTTGAATCAGCTGTGCAAACCATCTTTCTATGGTGTCTTATGAGATATTCAGGCTTAAGCAATAGTATAAAGAAAGTCATAAACCATTACATATCTAACTAGAATGTTGTTTAAAAAATTCCACATGAGATGTTCATAAGCATACATTCTGAGAGAGAGAGAGAGAGAGAGAGAGAGAGAGAGAGAGAGAGAGAGAGAGAGAGAGAGAGAGAGAGAGAGAGAGAGAGAGAGAGAGAGAGAGAATATGAAGTAAAAAGATGAAAAATTATTCTCCTTGTCTGATACTAATAACTTGGCCATTGGCTGACACATCACATCATTGTACTATAGTATGATTATTGGACAAACATCTTTTGAACTGAGATGTTAAAATTCTTGGACATCAATTGTCTCAAGAAAATTTCCATACAGCCCTATTTCAAATATTTGCATAACTTTGAATAAAACTTTATAGCAAACTGTCTTCACAGCACACTAAGGAACCAAGATTTAGTCTAGGTAGCATGTCTAGAGATTGTATCAGTACAACCTAATTCTTTCTCTTTTTCAAGAACTTATTGTATTGATGTTTAGAGTTTTCAATCACACTTCATAAAGTGTATAGAAATACATTTGTCTCCTGGTAGAAAGTTGCAATCGATATCATACCAAGAATGGCTTCTGGTTAGGTTAGTACATTAGGATCTCACATTTCATTTTTACCCACTGATGTTCATTTTTATCAATCATTTATCAGAAAACTTTTTTTTTCAGCTATAACTCCTGTATGGGTAGTTTATGAATGTCTCACTCATTTCTGCTTTTTATACATATACTAATCACATTTGCTCTCTCTCTCTCTCTCTCTCTCTCTCTCTCTCTTTCTCTCTACATACATACATATATATGTGTGTGTGTGTGTGTGTGTGTGTGTGTGTGTGTGTATATAATATATATATATATATATATATATATATATATATATATATATATATATATATATATATATATATATATATATATATATATATATATATAAATTTTTTTCATATCCTTTTATATTATTTTTTATTTTTTTACCATAAGTAGTATAAACATTTTCTTATGAAACAATGGTGGGGACAGGCATATTTGTGTATGCACACTTATACACAATATTTAATAAGAACCATGATGCTGTTCTGTTCCCTAGTAATGAAACTAACAAGTCTGTGGTCAATAATCTGTCATGCACGGAGGTGAAAGGATACAAATCTTAAAAATTGTGTGTAACCACAAATCAAACACAACAGTAAGATGCTATGAGTGTAACATGATCATGGTAAAAGAATTGCAGAAACTAAGCTGCATTAAACTTGTACATGAACCATCATTCATCTGCAATCATAGCACTGCACCATGGATAACTACAGAGAAATATATCATATGAAAACATTCTTGAAAATAGCCATGCCAAACATATGGAGTTCTATTGCCAATGTAATCCACCACTATATTTCAGAGTTAATGTCTGTGTATGGATGTGCATATGTACATAAGTACTTATGCTACATCAGTATCCAATTTAAACAAATTGATGAGGAGTGAGAGAAATATAATAACAGATGTAGGACTGAACATCAACATTAAAGTGACAGGTGATGATTTGGTCCTCACACAGAGAAAAGCTTGTCAGAATGAGGAATTACACTCAAATTTTTGTCATTACTATTCATTTCACACACACACACACACAAAAAAAAAAAAAAAAAAAAGTATATATATATATATATATATATATATATATATATATATATATATATATATATATATATATATATATATATATATATATATATATATATATATATATATATATATATATACACACACACACACACACACACACACACACACACACACACACACATAAATATAATGGCAGGAATAGTCCTGCATCACACCTACACTTGACAAAAAAATAAAATAAAATAGTAACAATAATAAATAAAAACTAAATAAAAAAAAGTAGATGTAAATCTTGCCACATTGCATTCATCATAATTTTTATTTAAATATGACTCAATATGTATTACATAGTAATTTTCTGTCATGTATAAATTCTTATTTAATATTTTTGTGAGTCATGAAAGAAATGTGTATACAGCAGATGTATATTCAAGAAAATGTTCAAGTATTGTGATGCTGTGCTGCTCTTTCTAGTTAGGAACTTATTTCCTTGCACATTTATTACATTAGTGTTACATTTGCTGTTTTGCACTGAAACTATACCAAATTTGGATTTGTGATAATGTAGTATTATCTTGCTTTCTCTAAAACTCATATCATCATGAAAATTAGTTGATACAAGCTGGCTTGTACTTAACATTATTGAAGCACATTTTACTCTATTTGTACTTACTGTACTTTCTCAAGACTTCACGGTACACAAGAACTAGTAACACTTGTGAACAGCAAGCAGCACCATAATACTAAGATGATAATTTTATAGTTGTCAATCAAATCTGACTTCCAGGATTGGTGCTGTAGTAATAGCCAACATTTTGTCCTACCATCTGCCAGCCAGATTTACTGAGTGTGATGTCTGAATAAGTTAAAACACTCCTGCTGGAATTTCATAAGAATGAAGAGCTGATCTCAGAGGTGGCTTTATACTATGAAGAGTCAGAAGACAGTGGACAGTAGCATGAAGAGCTGTGCTGCATCAAATGTATTGGATGCCTCTTGTTCCTAAACCTGAGATGACTTTGATACATAAATAACAATCCCAGAAGTGGATCCATTCCAGTACTTACTAGCAGTGAAACACAAAATTACAATAAAACAAATCATAAAAATACTTACACAAAAAATAACTGAGGTGATCATTAAAATGAGTACAAAACGTCAACTGTATAATATTTTCCTTAATAAAATGCTGAAATATATTATTATTGTAATCTTGAGAAGAAAAGTTCTCATCTAAAAGGGGAGTAATAATGTTACCATCCATGTATGACATCACAATCTGTCAACATTCTTGACATATACAACAAACAGACTCTCCAGTAATTAACATCTTACTTATCATTCTTGTAATCTGCATATTCAGTTTGTGCTTTAATTATGTCATGGATACAAACAAAAACAGTGCAAATTGCACAAGTATGCAATCAGCTTGATAAGAGGTGTACATAGTGGCTAGCTGTTAAAACAAAATAAAATGGATGAGAAGTCATCAAGTAAGTGCATAACCAATTAGTGTCTAGAACTATTTTTCAATGAACAGAAATTGGATGGGTGATCTGCTGTAAGGACAAAAAGATTATTAAAATATACATAGTACTGTACTTGTACATAGCACCATGAGGTATAATCTACTGAGTCAGAAGGTACTGGATATGGTGATACGGAGGAGGGAAGAGCTGGTCTGAAAGGAGTGTCCTTGGTGCAGTTTGTAGAATAAAATGGTGTTAAGTAGTAAGGGGTCCAACTTTTATCTCTTTTTAGATGTAGGTCAAGTTCAGGATAGGTAATATGCAAAGTGACCAGTTGAATATGTCTTTCGGCAGCTTGTCATGCAGCAATAAATGAGGTGGAGGGAAGACCTGCTTAAGTAACTTAAGACACAAACACCACAATACTCAATACAATTCATGTTATAAGACCATGAAGAATAAAAAATATATATACATGTTATGTAGATGTGTCAATCACTGTCACAAGATTATCATGTATCATTTGCCAGACAACAAAGCACTGACAGTTTATGCCATGGCATGTTTGTCACCATAGTGAGTTATCCATTCAACTCCTACTCCTATTTCTATTCAGTACCAGTTCTGGTTAATAGTTCTGACTGGTCATACCTAGACAAATCTAGTCAATAATGACCACTCTACATAATTCTCTCTCCTGTCTTCTGATTTTACCTGTATCTATGAAAATACAAATGCTTTGGTCTTCACTACTTGTCACCATCAATGTTCAATATTTTGGAATTTACACAAAAAAGACTTCCCATCTTCCTTTCACTATTGTCATCGCCAGTATACTACCTTCTGCAAAGAAATGACTGACTCAGGTAGATAATGAAGCAAGGAAAGAAGTCTTCTGCATCAGCAATATGGTTTTAAGCCTTCTGAATGCTGACAGGCATAGCACATCATCCCACATGACTTCAGCAATAACACAAATGGTTCATGTGACACTAGGAGGCCTTCCTTGCCACTACAAACCAAACATTTTGATCTTGACAGAATTTAAACACTAATAGGCACTATGCTGCTCAATCAGCAAGTCAGTTCTATCATTACAATACACAAACCTCATGGCTTTAGAATTGTCAATTGTCTAATAAAAAAAAGATAAATAAATAAAATAAAATAAAATAAATATAATAAATAAATAAATAAATAAACAAACAAATAAATAAATAAATAAATAAAATAAATAAATATATATATATATAAAAAAAAATAAAGAAATACAAATAAACAGAAATGAAGGTGGGAGGCATGGTTGGGAGTCCAGCATACTAACCTTTATGCCACCAGGCCACATATACCTTTGTCACTGAAGATCTCTTTTAATGATATGCAGGAAGTATAAAGAAGCAGATTTCATATTGAAGTCTATTTCTTTCATGCATACACTTACACACACACACACACACACACACACACACACACACACACACTATTTCACAATCACTTCAGCAATGATTTTATTTAAGAAGTTGAATTTGAAGTAAAAGAGGTATTTCATGAATAATGAGTCAAATATTCAAAATCTTAAAAGTGGCTCTCTTGCATTTTTATAAATTATCTTCAACATTTATAATATTTTCAGTAACAGCTCCTTTATTGACAATTTGGTACTTCTGTGTTTCTTCTTCCTCTACTCTTGTTTCTCTTAAACTTTAAATGCACAACATAATAATTTCTTGTTTTCTTGTGAACTCTAGTTTGTCATCCTTTATGAAAACTTATTTCCATACTTCAAAGAACAGAATGTTAATATGTCAGTTAATAATAATTCTTCTAATGATTAGTCTTCCCCAAGTTTGTCAATCTCATCAATGTTACTGTAGTCCAATTTAATTATTTTGATATCTGAAAAGAAAAGAAAAAAAATTAATCCTATATTGAAAAAGACAATTTTGTAATACTTTACCACAATATGCCACAGGATTTTAGTTAAAGTTAAGCAAGACTATGAGAGTTTTCAAGGAAGAAAAATGGATAGATTCTTTGAGGCAAATTATGATGTACTTGAATTAAAGTGTGATACATTTGTAATACACAATCTCTCCACCAACTAATCAATGTCTATATCTATTTATCTATCTATTTATCTATATCTATATCTATCTATCTATCTATCTATCTATCTATCTATCTATCTATCTATCTATCTATCTATCTATATATATATATATATATATATATATATATATATATATATATATATATATATATATATATATATATATATATATATAATATAGAATAAACAAATAAAAAATGACAATAAATTATATAACGCTAGCAATAGAACAGAAGGAAAAGCATGTATTGTAGAACCTGTCTCAGAGCAACCTGCATGAATCTGCTGGATACAGCTGACTAGTTAATGTCTATAGTGAGATAAAATCAGCCATTAGCTAAAGAGTACAAACAGTATTAGGAAGGAGAGAGAGAGAGAGAGAGAGAGAGAGAGAGAGAGAGAGAGAGAGAGAGAGAGAGAGAGAGAGAGAGAGAGAGAGAGAGAGAGAGAGAGAGTAAAAGGTTATGTTTGTTAGGAGCTTCAGAATAATTTACTGATCTAGAGAACATCAAAATGTTATAATAAATGCAGAACTTACTAAAATGATCTTCAATCTCCCTTAGCAATCGCAGATCTTCTTTGCCATCAACAATGTTAATAGCATTGCCAGTCTTGCCAAAGCGACCAGTACGACCAATGCGGTGAAGGTAAGTTTCACAATCTGCCTTGCTAGTGCCATGCAGTCTTGGGCAGATCATAATTCACCACAAGATTAACCTGTAATTAAGGGAATCATGCATTGTTGGGGTCATGTTGTAATGGCAAGTCACACCTGACTAAAATTCTGTTTGCAACAGGTATTATACTGTTAAAGTAGGTCACCTGTTATTTCCACAAGACATCACAGCTTCACATTAAATAAAATACTATGGCTGACAAAATATTGCTAATATTCATCCATATTGATTGAAATTTCAAAATATATTTTCTTCTATAAAAAGATTTAATAATTTTTATAGCTTATATGTAGGAGGAAACTTTAGCTATAACTGTTCCTATGTTTGTCCCTGTATATCTTCTAGCGAAGATGATGCTACATTATAGACATGTTAATAGTCTGATAGTTCCAATTTTATGCAGGTACCCTACTGATAAACTGTGGTGGAAGTGATCAATCAGTCAACTGATCGATCAATCAATCAATCAATCAATCAATCAATCAATCAAGAGAGAGAGAGAGAGAGAGAGAGAGAGAGAGAGAGAGAGAGAGAGAGAGAGAGAGAGAGAGAGAGAGAGAGAGAGAGAATATCTTCCCCTGTGTGTGTGTGTGTGTGTGTGTGTGTGTTTATTTACCTAGCTGTGACATATCGGAAATGAGTTTTACTTGTACTGTCCTGTCTCCACATCAACTACTATCCAACTTTTGTTTTAAAAAACATGAATACTCCTCAAACAGATCACTTCCTTCTCCAGTCCCTTCCAAGCTTCGGTGTTTCTAGGACGGAAGGTAAATTTTTTGATGTCTCTTCTGCAAGTGGTCACTTTTAATTCCTTTCATGTCCTCTTGTTTCTTGTTTGTTCCACACTCAAAGATTTTTCAAATCCAATTGTTCCATCCTACTCAGCACTCTGTACACTGCAATAAAGTCTCCTCTCTCCCTTCTCTTTTCCTAAGTTTGAAGGTTCATTCTAGCCAATCTCTCCTCACAGGACTTATGTTGACTTATGTCAACCTGGTAGATAGATAGACGAGTTTATGAAGGGTTATTAATATTCTAATATGGGTATTTAGAGCACCTTACAAGTATGGGAAAATACTAAAATGAAAATATACCACTTCTTACTTTTGCTTTTAAAAGGCTATCTCAATGCCACAATTTTGCACTATTGTCTCTTTTAATAATTTTCTCCTATTATCTGGTTGTTTTAAGACCAGAAGCTAATCTCTTACTGATAGTGTACTTACTGAATCCACATCAATGCCCCGAGCCAGAACATTGGTACAAATTAAAACCCTTTCTGCTCCTTCTCGAAAACGAAGAAGTACTTGGACTCTTTCATCAGGAGTAAGATCACCTAAAAAGTAAAAATGCAGACTACATTATCTACTACATTTAATGTGTGGAACAAATGGTTTCATATAAAAATGTTTTAGAAAGAATGTTCAGATGAATTGAAACAATATCTTTTACAGCTTTGGTAAAGAGTTGCTACAATTACCCTATCTTAGGACAGTATTTTCTGGTTAATTACACTTAAATTTATCTAAATCATGAAAGGCTTTTTACAAAGTTAGACACTGTGACATTCAAAGAAATTATCTTAAAGTGTTGCAGAAAATAAATAAATCCATATCTTCATGAATGTTTTAAACGTACCTGTTAACAATGCAACTTGATTGCCATCTTCTTTTAACCTGTTTGCTAGCCAAACAGCATTGGCTTTTGTGTGACAAAAGAACATTGCACTTCCGACTGGGATGGAGAAAATATTGCTGATGGCTCTATATTTCTCTTCTTCACTGTTGCATTCTACATACATCTGAAAGTTACAGGCAAATTATTTTGCAGTAGTCAGTGCCTCTACATGCTGACTGAATTGTAATCCTTTTTATGTCTCAAAATCTATTTTTAATACTTGAAGGAGAGAGAGAGAGAGAGAGAGAGAGAGAGAGAGAGAGAGAGAGAGAGAGAGAGAGAGAGAGAGAGAGAGAGAGAGAGAGAGAGAGAGAGAGAGAGAGAGAGAGAGAGATGAGAACATAAATCAGAAACCCTACTGGTTTGTCAGAATGGTATCTATTTATATACTACTAGAACAAGATATATTACTGACTGCTATTTGGTGAAAGCAAGATAATCTCACAAGTATGAATAGTATTCTGAAATACTAAGATGCTACTGTCACTTAAGACACTTATAAACATTAATAAGAAATGTATGTTCTTCAAACTCTATAAGTTTGACTCTTAGACTTGATCATTTCTTTAGTGATTATTAAGAGGCATATATATATATTGTTTATTTTTCGATGCAAGTTCTATGTACTGTGAAATGTATGAAACCACCTCTGTTTTAGTGAATTAGACAGCCTTTACTCCACTTCTTACTAATAACGGGATTCTCCAACCATTCTTATTCTGATGACATTTTGTGTACATGCACACATTTAGCATTATTTATCCTATTTGATGCTTCTCATGAGTGTTTAACCAAAATTTCTTTATCACTTTATAGTAAGGATTTTCAGCATATGTAAATAGTTGGTTATATTTTAAGCTAACATTGCATTTTAATGAACGTTGGCTTGTTTTATTGAATTATTGCAGTTTCCTATGATTTGGGGTCATTTTTATGATGGGGGTGTTATTTGATTAAAAACAAAAGAGGGAAAGCTTCAAGATAACTGCCATACATTTGGAATAAATGCTTTACACTTTTCCTACCTGTCTTATGTTTTCTAGAGTCTCCTCTTCCCTCTTGAGGCGGAGAGTGACGGGATTCTTGATGATGGCATGAGCAAAGTTTACTACCTCATCATCATATGTGGCTGAGAATAGCATCATCTGGCAAGTTTCTGGTAGCTGCTTGTGAATTCTCACTGACTGATCCTGAAAATAAAAGGGATGTGAGGTATTAGTAAGCATTACTATTAGAAATCTCTTTAAGGAAAAACATGGAGATATGAAACACAATGCCTCAATATTAAAAAAATTGTGGAGATTGGCAGCAGAGAGAGAGAGAGAGAGAGAGAGAGAGAGAGAGAGAGAGAGAGAGAGAGAGGAGAGAGAGAGAGAGAGAGAGAGAGAGAGAGAGAGAGAGAGAGAGAGAGAGAGAGAGAGAGAGAGAGAGAGAGAGAGAGAGAGAGAGAGAGAGAGAGAGAGAGAGAGAGAGAGAGAGTTTGGAAATGGAAAGACAAATCAATGGTCTTGAAATGAATGAACAAAGAGGAAAAAGATGAAGGATGCCTAGTTATGTTTTACTAATTATTTGGAACAAAATGAGGGATGTTTAGCCATGTTTTAGTATTTATAAAATGAAAGGACACAGTATGGTTAATCACACATTTAACAGACATTTAGTTATTTTTTTTACTTAACATTTTTTTGGTAATCCACAAGAATTTTACTTTATTCTTCACCTCATTCAACCTCAGTAGACAGTATGGAAATGTAGGAGGGTAGATGGCAGGAGAATTGATGTAGTTTTGAATGCTAAGTAGCTCAAAGAGGAAGACTATTTCAAGTGTCTACTGTCCACTATTGTTATAGAAAAAGAAATATATGTACAGATAAACTTTAGAATGAATAAATAAAAAAAAAAGTGCGGGGAGGGATGAATAGTGTTTCGCTTTGGGTAGCTCTGCACTAATGCTAGAGAAACAAGGATAGCTTCCTTGGAGTACAAATGAGATGGATGGACATGTGGAAATCATAAGATATAAGAAGGATGTTTGTGTGGCAAGGAAGGATGGCTGCATTTAATAAACAAATAGAGAGTAGTAGCAAATATAGAATTATAGAGCAGCTTTGAGGGCCACTGTAGGTTTGTATACATCTGGTTCATTTAGAGAGAGAGAGAGAGAGAGAGAGAGAGAGAGAGAGAGAGAGAGAGAGAGAGAGAGAGAGAGAGAGAGAGAGAGAGAGAGAGAGAGAGAGAGAGAGAGAGAGAGAGTCTGTGTGTGTGGGTGTCTTGTCTTTGCTACCTTCTTTCACAGGGATGTCATCAAGGTGGGGAACGGTAAAAATGGCACAGGTAAAAATGGCACAGGTAAAAATGGCACGGTAAAAATGGCACGTTTAAAAATGGCACGGGTAAAAATGGCACAAGGGAAGAAGTAGGAAAAAATGGCACAAATATATATTGAAGTTTAAATGTTGAGAAAATATGTTTCTAGAGTTTCTTAAATTCTCAAGTGAGTTTTGAATGAGTGTTTCATGAATTTGTCTCGAAGCAAGCTCATTGTTTACTTTCTGCATTTCTCACTACACAGCCACAGACAAGTTGTAGCAGCAGTCAAGTACACATCTCAGATCTCAGTGGCTCTACCAAATTTCCCACCATGGAAATTATACAGAGCAATAAAGGAAAAGAGAAGATCTGCTTCCAAGGGTACATGTATACAAAACAGATTACAAGATCAACTACTATCAGATGGAGATGTGTTAAAAGAACATCTTTTTGTAAAGGCACTATGACCACTAGCCTTAATATGACTGATCCTGTGCCAGCAAATGAACACAACCACGCTCCTGATTATGCTGCCATCTCAGCCACAAAATGTATCACCAACATGAAGAGAAAAGCAGCCGAAACAGAAGATAAACCTAGTCAAATATACAGCAATAACCTGCATGACTTATCAGCTGAAACAAAGGCCGTACTACCAAGTGAAGACATCATAAAGAGAACTTTACGTAACCAAAGATCAAAACTCTATCCACCAGTACCAGAAAACCTTAAGGATCTGAAACTTACTGGGGTATGGACAACTACTGCAGCTCCAGAGCCAAAGCCATTCCTGTTTTTCGACAATGGCCCAGACACTGAGAACCGTATCATTGCTTTCGGTTCTGATGAATCACTGCGTCTACTTGCTTTTGCTGATACATGGCTGATGGACGGCAATTATGCAATGGCTCCACAAGGTTTTCTACAGCTTTATGTGATAAGAGTTCCAATCGGCAATACAGCAGTGTCTACTACTTTTGCTTGTCTGCAGAGCAAAACACAAGATACATATGAAATACTGCTACAAGCAGTGATGGATCACTGTCATGAGATTGAACTCTACCCAGACCCAACAACCATAATTGTTGACTTCGAGCAGGCGGTCATCCAAGCCATCAGTAATGTTTTTGGGCCGGAAACACACACACAAGGTTGCTTCTACCACCTAACTCAAAGTACCTGGCGGAAAATACAGGACCTTGGCCTGACCAACCACTACAAAGAGAGTGAGGACTTTCGTCAATTCTGTGGACAGATTGACTCACTGGCATTTATACCAGTTGAAGATGTTCCAGCGGGAATGCAGCTACTGAAGGATAGATGTACTGAAGATGCAGCTCCCCTCTTGGAGTACTTTGACCAAACCTATGTTTCTGGTACATATGTTCAGAGAAGACGCAACAAGCAGCCAGAAATTCCAGCAGTTAACCTTCGGCGCATTCCAGCAAGATTTCCTCCTGAACTTTGGAACGTACACAACGCTACCATGAATGACTGTCCCAGGACCAACAACCTGTGTGAAGGCTGGAACAACAAATTCTACCATCTTGTTGGCTACCAGCACCCATCTATCTGGAAACTTATACGAGTGCTTCAACAGGAAGAGGCAGCTGTGAGTGCAGTTATTGCAAGGGACTCAGTTGAACCACCCAAAAAGAAAACAAAAAGGGTATATGTTGATCTACAACAACGACTGAAGAATTTATGCAAAGATTACACAGAAGGAAGGAAAACCCTTGATCAAATGTTATGTGCACTTGGTCACAACATAAGATTTTAAGCTTTCATATCATGCCTGAACGATGTTTCTATATGACCTTTACGTTTTAATGTATATCAATAAATTTTTTTAATTGTGCCATTTTTTCCTACTTTTTCCCTTGTGCCATTTTAACCCGTGCCATTTTTACACGTGCCATTTTTACCGTGACATTTTTACCTGTGCCATTTTTACCTGTGCCATTTTTACCTAAACTCCATCAAGGTATTTAGACATGGATGGATAAAACTTATATAAGTAAATGATAAATAATAAGTGGTTTATTCCTTGAAATTAGACTTTTTTCTTTATATGTGAGAATTTTTCTTGTAATAAAAGCAACTTACTTGATGACCCTGAGTAGCAATCATTACATCAGCTTCATCCAAAACAAATACTTTGCAGGTTCGTAGGTCAAGACATCGGTATTTGACAGCCCAGTCCACCACTTTGCCTGGTGTTCCTATGACAATATGCTCTGTAACCTTCTGTCCACGAGGAACTGAGGAAAAGAGGAAGAAAAATATGTCTCACCTTCCTCAGCTGCAATTATGTGACTGCATATGATTTGTTATTACCAATTAATAATGCTCAACACTACAATTGCTTGATAAGGAAGATTTCTTATTTTGTTGAATTCCAATAATCATTGCATCTTCAAACATAAAAAAAATGTCAACATTTACAGCAGATTTAATATAGTAACAGTCTCTACCACAAAAATGTGCAAGGTAATGAATATCATGCACAATCTTCAGTCATACCCATGTCTCCCTTCACAGCAGACCGGATGGTAATGTCTGTACAGTATTTGCCCATCATCTTAACACATTCCACTGTTTGCAAAGCCAGTTCCATGGTAGGGGACAGAATAAGACCCTGGAAAGAAAACAATTAAGAATGTAATTATAATTTCAATTGTATAGTTTGCTACAACAAATGCATTACAGCAAGTTCACATAAGAAATATAAACAAATGTTTTCTTCAAATGACCAACTGTTTCCCACACATGTGGAATCCCCATCACACACACACACAATACAACAATATATATATATATATATATATATATATATATATATATATATATATATATATATATATATATATATATATATATATATATATCCTTACTGAGTCTTGGTCATCCTCTTTTAGAGATTTTGGTGAAACTTTTCCTGTTGCCTTGGACATATCAAAAGCTTTTGATAGAGTCTGGCACAAAGCTTTGATTTCAAAACTACCCTCCTACGGCTTCTATCCTTCTCTCTGTAACTTCATCTCAAGTTTCCTTTCTGACCGTTCTATTGCTGCTGTGGTAGACGGTCACTGTTCTTCTCCTAAATCTATTAACAGTGGTGTTCCTCAGGGTTCTGTCTTGTCATCCACTCTCTTCTTATTATTCATTAATGATCTTCTAAACCAAACTTCTTGTCCTATCCACTCCTACACTGATGATACCACCCTGCACTTTTCCATGTCTTTTCATAGACGTCCAACCCTTCAGGAGGTAAACATATCACGCAGGGAAGCCACAGAACACCTGACTTCTGATCTTTCTAAAATTTCTTATCGGGGCAGAGCAAACTTGGTATTGTTCAATGCCTCAAAAACTCAATTCCTCCATTTATCAACTCGACACAACCTTCCAGACAACTATCCCCTCTTCTTCAATGACACTCAACTGTCCCCCTCTTCTACACTAAACATCCTCGGTCTGTCCTTTACTTATAATCTGAACTGGAAACTTCACATCTCATCTCTAGCTAAAACAGCTTCTATGAAGTTAGGTGTTCTGAGACGTCTCCGCCAGTTTTTCTCACACTCCCAGCTGCTAACTCTGTACAAGGGACTTATCCGTCCATGTATGGAATATGCTTCACATGTCTGGGGGAGTTCCACTCATACTGCTCTTCTCGACAGGGGTGGAATCAAAAGCTTTTCGTCTCATCAACTCCTCTCCTCTAACTGACTGTCTTCAGCCTCTCTCTCACCGCCGCAATGTTGCATATCTAGCTGTCTTCTACCATTATTTTCAAGCTAACTGCTCTTCTGATCTTGCTAACTGCATGCCTCCCCTCCTTCCACGGCCTTGCTGCACAAGACTTTCTTCTTTCTCTCACCCCTATTCTGTCCACCTCTCTAATGCAAGAGTTAACCAGTATTCTCAATAATTCATCCCTTTCTCTGGTAAACTCTGGAACTCCCTGCCTGCTTCTGTATTTTCACCTTCCTATGACTTGAATTCCTTCAAGAGGGAGGTTTCAAGACACTTATCTATCAATTTTTGACCACTGCTTTGACCCTTTTATGGGACCGGCATTTCAGTGGGGCATTTCTTTTATTAGATTTTTGTTGCCCTTGGCCAGTGTCCTTCCTACATTAAAAAAAAAAAAAAAAAAAAAAAAAAAAAAAAAAAAAAAAAAATATATATATATATATATATATATATATATATATATATATATATATATATATATATATATATATATATATATATATATATATATATATATATATATATATATATATATATATATATATATATATATATATATATATATATATATATATATATATATATATATATATATATATATATATATATATATGTCATTCCAGAGATAATTAAATACATAACCCCAGAGGTTTCCCACCACACTAATGTCTGAAGAATGCCATCACTATTTCCTACAATTTGTAAAAGGTAACTGGATGGTGCAAGAGGAGTGTAAATTCCCTCCTTTATATCTTTATTTTTAAAATGAGTAAAATCTTATCTTGGTTATTCTCTTTCTATGCAATCTCACTCTCTCATCTTCAATGTTTCTAAATGACCAAACTATGTTAGCATAATTATACAGTCAATACAACAATCCCTACTTTTACTTCTGAAAAACACCTCCAGTACTATCTAAATTCCCCTAATTTCCAAAAACCTTTGCTTTCTCCATTCTGTGAATATTTGTATCATCAAGTGAGTCACCTGCAGGCAATAAATGAATTGTCTCCTACCTTCATCTGTAGTTGCCATCCAAGCCCCTTGTTCTCTAAATGTAAAATTTCATCCTTCCCACTATTCCATCTGTGAAGATACTAAACAATCATGAAAACATACTGGTCCAAGATCAATCTTCAATGAAACTGCAGTAAAAACTCCATTATGATGATTTTCTGTTTGCCATATTCAAAGTTAGTGACAAAAATCCATAATAATTAGTCTAGACCTTAACTTTGGTGACCAAACTTACAAGATCAATGATAAATCCTTAAATGTTATTTGTGACTTTTGTAGATCTAATATGATAGGACTGAATGGAGTCATGAATGCATAAATGGTGACATAACCTCAAAACCTCAGTGAGAAATTCTTTACAACCAATCTAATCAAATGATTAAGTCAGATGTGGGAATAGGGATGAGTCAGTTATGGCACAGCAGGAACAAACCACAGTAGGGTACTCGACAGCGAACATGATTCACTCCAATGTAGCATGTTATGGTAAATGTGCGTTATGGCAACTGAAGAACCTATGGGAAAAAACTGGTTCCAGAAAGCAATATAAGAAAAATTCCATAAATTTTGGAGAGAGAGAGAGAGAGAGAGAGAGAGAGAGAGAGAGAGAGAAACATCTGCGCTACTGCATTTGAGATAACATGCCAAATATGTACGGTACCCTCCCCAGTTTTGTGCCTAGTCCTAAATTCTTAACATCATGAGTTTCATGCTGCTTTGACAAGTATAGGTCACATTTACCCAGTATTGGCGTCACACAGATACATACAGTAAAGCCCCATAAATTGGAACCGTCTCTCTCTCTCTCTCTCTGAAAATAAGAACAATCTGAAGGATTGCTAAACAGAATGAGACTGATTGAGAATGAAAATGGAATTACATATATGAGTGAGAAAAAATTACAGAGGATGAAGCAAAAATCACATAAAATGAATGAGGGGGAAAGAGTGAGCTAGGCATTACTCCCTAGTCCCTTATTTCTGACAGATAACAGGGAGGGGAGGTGACTGGGAGGGAGTTTTGAGACAAGACAAAAGAAGAGAGAGAAAAGAAAAAAGGGATGAAGATACTGGTCCCAGATAGGTGAGCAGCAGCTTGCACAGCTGGTGAGTTAGTCTTGCAAGTTTTAGTTTGTTGTTCTGATTGAATCTTTATTAAAACTTCAGTACTCTCATGAATGGCAAGTTCATCTTATTGGTTTTGGCTTGTTATTCCAATTAAATATTTAACAAAATTCCAGTGCATTTTTGCAGTTGAACGTTATAAAGACCATGTGTTGTCATGTACCCTACTGTGGTTGCCAAATCTCTAATGGAGAGAGATCCTGAAAAAAGTGATTTATGCAATGTGGTCCATGAGTCTAAGTAAAGATTAAAATGTGACAGAATGCTTGTGGGGTATGATTGTGTGTGAGTATCCATGGACACATACTCCTAGCTAATCCCACCTCTTGAAGGGGATTAATTCAGTTTTACTAGTCCAAGTCCATATTTTACTTTGGTCAATGTCACTTACCTGGGTACATTTTTTGCTTGGGTCAATGCGACTTAACATTGCCAAACTGAAGGCTGCTGTCTTGCCTGTTCCTGACTGTGATTGTGCTATCATATTCATGGCTCTGTTAAATTAAGAAAAATCAATAACATTAAAATGCAAGTATATATCATGATGTAGATCAGAAGTTTTTCAAACTGAAGCATGAGCAATATGTGATGCCCTCTTTCTGCCCCTAGATCTTTGATGGTGCTGAAGAGTGACTTTGATGACAGGAGAGAGAGAGAGAGAGAGAGAGAGAGAGAGAGAGAGAGAGAGAGAGAGAGAGAGAGAGAGAGAGAGAGAGAGAGAGAGAGAGAGAGAGAGAGAGAGAATTTCAGAAGGTATTTCCAACAGTGGAACTGGGTATCCATAAGCAAAATTAATAATCTGGAGGAATTAGAAAACTAAGTATAGTTGTGTGTGTGTGTGTATACATTTATCTATATCTATTCATCTATTTTTACACACACACACACACACACACACACACACACACATCACATCACATACACCAAGATTTTTCAAATTTTCTTATTGTTTCTTGTACACACATATGCAAAGATATGACAGAGAAGTAAATATATGCATGGGATGCATGGAAGAGATGATACTAATTTCTTTCATTTAAGAATGCAGCAAATGGCAAGCCCTAAGGTTCAGTCTCAGGCTTCATTATGTTTTTGATACAAAACAGCCAGATAATTGCTAATATGAGGGGGATGCATCATATGTTAGTAAGTGTAGTGGCAGGACAGTGAAGGTTGACCAACATCCACTCAATCCTTGGTAATCATAATAGGATCAAGTAGTAACAAACTGGTGTGGGGTAACTTTTAGTATCCAGCCACGGATTAAATTCTTAGCTGCTTCCATTCATGGTTACTCTTTAGATCAACTTCTCAAATGTTCCACATACTCGTACCTCTTCCCCTCATCAAGCTCCAAAGCACTAGCTTCTCCACTTATGCCCATCCCTATTGTCAGCTGTGCTATTGCAAAATTCAGAGAAACCCTACATAATTATTTTTTTTTTCATATTATAATTTCTTTAAAACATCCTCATCAGATATTATCCCAACAGTATAAAGAGGAAAAAAATTATTTGCAATGGTATAACAAAAGAAAAGTTCTTATATCATTATATACCATGATTCAGCTGAATACTGTAATAAAACTAAAAAGCAGATCTAGGCCTACAAGATTTTAAACACTTTTTTCAACACAATACAAACTTGGCACTTACGGTTCAGCCAACAATGTAGGAAGTGATATTTCTTGAATCTTAGAGGGGAGTCTGAATCCCATTTCATAAATTCCTTTCAGGAGTTCCTTACGTAGGTCCAAGGCTTCAAAACTCTTGACGCTGTGTAGAGGATTCTTTGGGTCTGCTCGCAATACTTCTACTTTGTTTTTAGTCTGAATGATGCCTTTTCTCATCACCTTCCTCAACATGGACAGTTCTCCTGGAGTAACATTTTCTTCAGAATCATCTGCTGCTGCAGGATCAGGTTTATTTTCATCCTTTGATTCTTCTTTTTCTTCATTTTTTTGTAGTTTCAAATCATCAACCTAAAGATAAATAATTATGACTGATAGGCTATTTTCAATAGACATTACACTGTCAGAAACAATGTAATGGTGGTTTCATCACTTCAAACACAAACACACACACATGATATTCTATTGGAGGATTTTGGACATGGAAGTGAGGAAGTGGTACCTGAAAAGGAGGGAGAACAGGGAAACAAGTTAAGGAGAAAAGACACATGTAATGTGGCATACAATAACATTAATGGCCTCATCCCAAGAAATTATGATGGGAGACTTTAACTGTAAGGAGGTGTGCTGGGGAAAGTGGTACACTGAAGGAAAAGAATCATCTTGGGGAAATAATTATTATAATTGGCAATGGATAATGTATTAACACAAATGCTGATACAAGATTTGGAAAAGACTGAGAAACATCTATTATTCAGCAAGAAACCAGAAGGAATTGAGAATGTTCAGATAAAGTGTCTGTTAGCCAAAAGTAACCATGCTACCATGGAATTCAATATAAATGAGGAAATAGAGGGTAAAAGGAATGAAGGGCACCATTATGGGAGATTAAAGTATGACAGACTTTGACAATATGAGGAAGTTTTTTTCAAGAAGAGATAGGATATGTTCCATAAGGTTACAGGGGTCCAAGAGAAGTGGGAAGAGTTTCTTAAATATACAAAGAAGAAATTAAGTTTGTGCCTAAAAGGCAGACAATAATAGTTGGTAAAAAAAAAAGCATGGTTTAATAAAAGATGTGAAGCAGCAAGAGGGCAAAAGAAGATTCATGGAAAAAGTGAAGAAAAAAGTAAAGGAATTAACCTATGGAATAATCACAAACAAGCAAGAAATGATAACATGAAGATCCAGAGAGATGAACAAAGACAATCTGAAAAAGATAAAATAAAAAGATGTAAGCATGAGCCCAAACTCTTCTACAAACATGTAAATGGTAAACTGAAAAGCAAAGGGAGCACAGAAAAACTAAGGGTGGATGGAATGGTATACGAGAACCCAAAAGAGATGGCAGAAGTGATGAATAAGAGTTTCAAGAAAATTTTTACGAAGGAAAAGGAATTCGTGAAGCCATTGGACATACAGGAAAATAGAAAATGGAAGAATTTCAAGTAATGATATAGGATATTAGTGAAATCATCAAAACATTACATGTGAGAAAGGCTGCAGGACCAGATGGAGTGTTGGGATAGGTATTAAAAGAATGCAGTAACCAGCTGAAAGATAAATTGCATACCATTATATGTACTTCTATTGATGAAGGAATAATTCCACAGGATTGGAAAAGGATGAACATTGTACCCATATTTAAAGAAGGAAACACACAAGACCCAGTAAGTTACAGATCAGTTTTGCTGACGAGTGTGGTAGCAAAAATATGTGAAACGATAATAAAAAACAAATGGACTGAAATTTTGGAAGATTATGAAATTCTTACAAACTGTTAATTTGGTTTTAGAAAGGGGATATCTTGTCTTACTAATCTGTTGTGTTATCATTAAAAATGACAGATATAATACAAGAGAGAGATGGCTGGGCAGACTGCATTTACCAAGATTTAAGAATGCCACATAACAGACTGCTATGGAAGCTGGAGAAGATAGGTGGTGTAAATGATAGACTGCTGGAATGTATGGAGGATTTTTTGAAAAACAGAGAGATGCAAACAGTAATAAGGGATCAAACATCAGTGTGGGGCCCAGTATCAAGTGGGGTGCCCAAAGGGTCAGTGTTAGCACCAGTAATATTCATGGTGTATATAAATGATATGGTGGAGAAGGTATTCAGCTACATGTCTTTTCGCTGATGATGGAAAACTTATGACAAGAGTAAAGGAAATTGAAGACTGTGAAGAATTGCAAGGAGATCTAGATAGAGTGTGGGAGTGAAGCAACAGGTACCAAATGGAATTTAACTCTGGGAAGTGTAAAAAGATAGAGTCTGGAAAAAGTAACAGAAACAATTAATAAGACAACAGAAAAAAAAGATCTGGGAGTGATATTCTCAGAGGAATTATTACCAGAAAAAAACAAATTAATAAGATAACAGGTGAAACTCAACCTACCAAGAAATATAAGAGTTGCCTTTGCTTATCTAGATGAAGAAATGATGAGGAAAATAATCACCACAATGACATGCCCAAGATTAGGATATGCAGTGGTATTTTGGTCACCACACGGGGAGAGAGAGAGAGAGAGAGAGAGAGAGAGAGAGAGAGAGAGAGAGAGAGAGAGAGAGAGAGAGAGAGAGAGAGAGAGAGAGAGAGAGAGAGAGAGAGAGAGAGAGAGAGAGAAATGTTGGAAGGCGTACAGGGAGCAACAATCAAAATCATACCAGAATTGCACGATCTGTCATATGAGGAGAGACTAGCTAGGTGCAAATCCCAACCTTGGAAAGGAGATGAGAGAGAGGTGGCATGATTGCACTTTAAAGATTACTGAGAGGGATGGAAACACTAGATAGGGAAGATCTATTTGTAATGAATGAAAGAAACAAGGGAACATGGAAGAAAACTAAAACAAACACCTGCAGAAGGGACATAAAGAAGCTTAGCTTCCCTTATAGAAGCACTAAGGCATGGAATGGACTGGAAGGAAAAGTGCCCATGAATGCATGCCAGTAGCATAGACTGCATAGAGATGCAGGCACCCTAAAACTCTCACAGAAGTTCAATATAGTATGTATGTATCCTATCCTGTACTATTATTATAAAAAACAAATAAATAAAAAATAAAAATTCTTAAAATGCACTTTTCCTTTTTTATTTTTGGTTATTTTGGTTGTTTTGTATGATAAATCCTGTCTAGAATTTATTTATTGCTTTTACCTTCTCTCTTCCTCACTGACCAGACCACTACCATATTCAGCATGGTTGGATAATGACTAAAAATGGGTCAAGACCAATGGGGTGTTTTCAGAACTAGTGGTTGTCACCAGGTGGCAGCACAGACACAAACTCTTCTCTCACATACAAGCAATATCAGATATACCTACAGTGTTATTCTATTTACATGAAGATGCAATGGGCTTATATAATATATTTTTCTATGTACAGTAAAATCCCTCTCATCCGGCATTCCAGTATCCGGCAGCTTCAAGTATCCAGCACATTTTTCCCCGAGCCTTAAAATCAATAAAAAATCAATGTGTACTCATAAAATCGATTAAAATTCCCGCGCAAGGTATACTTTGTCCCCTCGCCACCAGAGCGCACTGCTTCGCGCCACCCGCGGCCCACTGCACTGTGTTTACTCAGTGACTCAGTCCCGCGTGTGCACTGTTTATCGCCTGATGCCTTCATCATGCCTAAAGTTGTAGAAAAGAGGAAGCATGTTGTGCTTACACTTAAGCAGCTGATCAGATCAGCTGATCTTAGTTATGGTAAGATGCGTGAGTGTAGGGTGGTGATTGTGGACATAATTTCACTTCTATTCAAGTATCCGGCATGTCGGCGGTCCCGTTGATGCCGGATAAGAGGGATTTTACTGTAATCCCTTCTAAGTAATAACACAAGTAAGATCAAGCTCTTCATAAACAAATGTATATAAACTGATTTTCTAGTGAATCGGCATTTAGATTTATTTGGTCATCTGTGACAGTCAAAAAGTCCAAATTACATAGATCTCCTTCCTAGTTTATGGAAACGGCAATTTTATTAAAAAAAAAATGGCAACTCGAGTGTCCTGGCGATAGTAATGGTGTATCTCTTACCAAAACAAACACCTGACTCGGCCGCGCTGGTTGAACTTAAGAAAAACGTTGTTGGACAAAAAGTTGAATGTTGCTGCGGTGCCCATCTCCACTACACCCTAAGCAATGGATTATGGTAGCTGGACACTACAGCAGCAGCAGGATTGCCTGAGAGATGTTTGTTTTGGTTCTCGATTACTTTGACTTGTCGCTCGCTTCGTGAGAGGGATGTTATATATCACGATGTTACCGAGCAGGTTGTGTCATACTATATAGTACAGTGGGATATTTTTTTTCATTGTCCAAATCAATAGTTTTATACTTGTAATATGCTTTATTTAAGATAATGCCAGCAGTTTACTTGATAATCACACAAAAAATAATTAATTTGACCACATTTTCTCAATATTATCCATACTGGATATTGAAAAGTCAATACATCATTTCAATAGTATCATGATGATCAATGTTCTATGCATCTTTACACAACTGGGATTTACTACAACAATATTTTAGCTCTCTTCTCTACAGTTAGATGAGCAGCAACGATATCTAATGGTTAAGTTCTGAAAACTCCCCATTTGTAACAGGTTTCATCACACAAAAGACTAAACCAAGCAAAAACCAGGAAAATTTCATACAAAAATTAATTAAATGGAATAATGGACAAACGTAAATATTGATTGATGGGTGCTTCACAATCTCTCTGTTGAGGATACCTCCAAATGCTTTAGAAAGACTGGAGCTGTCACCCTTCTTAGGAACAGACTAAGTGTAGGCTAACTTCCAGCAAGAAGGAAAGGTGGATCTTGATAGACAGAAAGAAAAGCTTAACCAGGCAGGAAGTGAGCATGGAAGGGCATTAAAGAGAATGGTGGGAAGGATTCCATCTGGGCTATCTATTTTTTTACTTTATCCTTATTTATTTTAACTTATTCATTATCAAATTTTCTTTCTATCTCTTTATTATTCTTCCAGCTAAAATGACTGAAAGAAAATGGTGCTGCATTCATTAAGAGAGAGAGAGAGAGAGAGAGAGAGAGAGAGAGAGAGAGAGAGAGAGAGAGAGAGAGAGAGAGAGAGAGAGAGAGAGAGAGAGAGAGAGAGAGAGAGAGAGAGAGAGAGAGAGAGAGAGAGAGAGAGAAATTCCCTTACTAGAATATTTTGTCAACAAGAAGGTAACAATGTTGAGAAAGGGAGACTTCTGGATTGCCAACTACCACCTCTTCTTCAATGACACTCAACTGTCTCCCTCTTCTACACTGAACATCCTCAGTCTGTCCTTTACTTATAATCTAAACTGGAAACATCACATCTCATCTCTAGCTAATGCAGCTTCTATGAAATTATGCATTCTGAGTCAACTCTGCCAGTTTTTCTCACCATCAAATCAAAAGCTTTTCATCTTATCATCTCCTCTCCTCTAACTGACTGCCTTCAGCCTCTCTCTCTTATTGCCACTATGGTGCATATCTTACTATCTTCTACCACTATTTTCATGCTAACTGCTCTTCTGATCTTCCTAAGTGCATGCCTTCCCTCCTCTCGTGACTTCGCTACATAAGACTTTGTTTTTTTTCCCTCACCCCTATTCTGTCTACCAGCCTAGTGCAAGAGCTAACTAGTATTCTCAAATCATTCACCCCCTTTCTCTGGTAAACTATGGAATTCCCTTCCTACATCTGTATTTGCTTCTTATGACTTGAACTTTTTCAAGAGGGAGGTTTCAAGACAGTTATCCTGTTTCTCATGTTGCTTTGAGAACTGGCACTTGAGGGGACCTTTGAAAATAATTGCTGCCCTTGACTAGTGACACTGGGAGAGAAAACAAAAAAAAAATGGAGACTTGCTAGTCCCACTGTGAACTTGAAAGATATCAGTCAATGACAAAGCAAAATCATTGATGAAATAAAACTTATTCTGGTATACCAAAGAGTCTCTTTTGTTTAACATCTGAATTCAAGTTTCAGTGAAACAATACATGGAGGTGCAGGAGTTAAGGGTAACAGCAGAGGAATAACACATGACTGGCCTTTTGTTCCTTTCCCAAGGGGGGAAAAATGTATGAGATCACAGATGGTTTATTCTCAATCAAAAAAGAAGCAATTAACTATTTCTGTTGTTGAATCTTCCCTGATAAAGCAGTCATATTCTGACTCACCCCACAGACTTAATACTTGGTGGAAACTGAATCCTAGTGATGTTCACTAGAACAACTATACTCAGTGGAAGGAACTGGGAATCAGGCTTGCCTGTGGCAAAATGAATGATCAAAATATAATAAGAAATTGTAAAAAAGGAAATGAGAAAGTAAAAGCAAATCCCTTGTTAAGTAAAATCTGTCTTTCCGGATATTATGAGGAAATACATAACACTAATGCTAATTCAAAATAATTTCAAAATAGAGGTAATTTTCAGGAGCTGGTGCAAGAGCTTGTCAAATACAATCCTGTGTTACATGAACTCCTGTTGAGAACGAAGCTGGGAAGTAAGCACACCATTTCATATCTGTCACCAACTATTCAAAATTAATCAATTGATATTTTGGAATAAGATGCATCAGAGAAAATTATCAATTGTGTACAGGAAGCTAAATGCTTTGTCTAATTTTTCACAGCACTCCAGATATATCTCACAAGGATCAAATAAGTCAAGTAATGGGCTGTGTCTTGCCTGATGGAGTTAATGTGAGCATTAAGATGTCATTCTTAGATTCAATGAAATAAAAGGTAAAACTGCGGAGTTTTTCAAAATTGGTGATTGAAAAATAAATGTGAACAAACTTGACAACACTTGTAATGGCTGGTCAGCTCAGGTGTTCAGAAAAAGGATTAAAGAAATCAACCAGAGGGGAGAAGTTGTGTCTTGTACTAACCATACAAGGATTTTGGTGGGAGTGCATCCAGCTTCTGTTGCTGTTGTCACATGTTTTGCTACATTAGGTCATGGTTGCATTTTTCTTTAAATCAATTCATCACAGGATGATTTAATATCAGTGAATAGACAAAATCTTAAATACATTGTGGAAACTATGTGGAGAGCAAGATGTGATGTTTCCCCGAACTATGCCACACCTACATGCTTAAAATATTCCCAACTCTGAAAATTGTTGTTTACAAGAGAAATGCACAATATTAACACACATATAGAAGCAAAAATCTGTAACTGAGGAAATTTATGTCTCAGAAAGTAATGATGATGGTACTGAGATAACTTGTGCTTGCCGCTCGCCAGGTATGCCCCTCCGTCTCTGGGGTGTGTGGCAAGTATATGTGCTGCACTGCATCCCAGGCCAAAGGACACCCACAAGATTCAAGATTCTGGCAAACATTAGTATGACCTCACACCTTACCTTTTCGACCACCTTGTCCACCAGGTCACGGTCCTTGGTTTCCTGGTCCTCGGCAGCCTTGGCCCAGTCATCCCCCATCGCGATTACTCTTCAATCACTCAGCACAACGCGATGTCCTTTAACTCCTCTTCCTCTTCTTGTGATCCCCTTGTTTAGTATCACTCCGTTCGTTTTGTTTTCTCTCTTCTTTCTTCATTCACTTCACACTTCTTTCTAAATATGACTTTCCCTGCAGTTTCCTCACCACCCCGTGTCGTCGCCACCACCACCAATACCTGACGCTTACGAGTAGCCACGCTTTTACGAAGCACCGCAGCAAAATAATTTGAAATATGGATCTTACGAGCTTTGAGAGGCTTTCTCTGTTTATTCACTTTTTTAGAAAGGAAAGTTTTTTAACAAATCAAGTTGAATAGAATAATTTTAAAAGATGTTAACTAAGATTCGGCAGCAAGGATAAATTTGACAGTATCTTTTGTTTAAAAGTATTTCATCAAATACTTCGTATTTTACTTCAGGAATATAAAGTTAATATCCCATTAAATCTTTGAGAAAAAAAAATCATATTAAACTGCATGAAATATGCCTGTCTTTGGCAGTCTAAACGGTATATTTAGATAAGTGCGTTCTGGCTGAATTCATGGTGGTAACAAGAACTAAAAAAAGAAGAAAAAAATCGTGATATAATCATCTTCTAAACTATTGATATAATGCATTTCTACATCTTTGAGCAACTCAGTAATCTGTATCATGTGGGAATTAGTCTGCGCGTATATTACAGTAAAAGGTAGCTACTGTGCATGTGCTCTACAATATAATAAGTATTAAACCATCTCGTCAAAAGGGATACAAAAAACAATAAATAAAACTCTAAATATTAAATACGATAAGTACTTGGTTGTTTTGGTGTCGCTATTTATAATAATTGTAGTATCTGGCATTCGCACCAACCCAAACAAACCATCGGCCATCTTGAACTGGCTGAGGCCGCGGCTGGGACTGCTGGCGTGCTGGTAGGATTGGTATCTTCTTTACAGGTATTTGTGAGGCGATAAATCAACACACTTTCTATTGGTAGATTAAGTATACTAGGGACACCGATAAGAGCCACGGTAAGACTGCAGTTACTCGCTGTCACGGGGGCATGAAGTGGGCCTGGCGGTGCAGGAGGCCGACGTCCCCGCCACCTCGGTTGAAAATCAAGTATTGCTTTCAGGTTGCGTCATTTGTGAACTTGCAGGGTTATCGTTCAAGGGTTCAAACGAGTGCTAGTCTTGCTTCCTCGACATCAACGAAACTTAACTGACAGGTCTGCAGCCTAGCGGTCCGCGCACGGTGTATTACCTGTCATTGCCCTGCATTGAGTTGGTTATGCGATGGTAAATCTGGAACGCTATAACTGCTACTTTTTTTTTTTTTTTTTTAGAGAGGTTACCATAACAATGCACAACAAATTTCGGGAAGTGGTGGGAAAGTTTTATTTTAGGTGCAGTGGGCAAGCACAACATATTAATGGATCGTTCAAAATGGCTTATATTTATTCCCTAAACTTTAAGATGGATTATTATACTGCCTACAGCCAACCTGTTTAAACTAGGGATTTACCCCGAATTACCATGCAATACCAGGGAGTGTAAGCAGCAAACAGTTTTGGCCACTTGTGGAGAGTAGGGATCCCAGGCTGGCTGGGGTCGTGGCTTGTGGAAGTGGTTATAATTGCTTTGCTATTTTATACTAAATTTAGCTACTTTTTTGTCAATTTTTGTAGTTCAATCTTTGGTCATAGTCCCTGCAAGCTAGTTTAGCTAATTGCTCAGTCTCTGCCCTGCTCTCACTATGGCCAAATGGAATGAGAGTGATTCTGATGAGTCTGATTCCTTGCGCACTTCCTCCCACCCTTGCACCTCAACACCACATGTATTACCTGCTCACATTCGACCACTTGCTACACATCTTCATGGAAAAACTGTTAAGCATGCATGAAGAGAGCTCAGGGCATCTGTTTTCATTAGGTGCTAGCCATATCCAGTGAGGCGAAATGCAGGCAAGGCAGACAAGAGACTTGCTCCCTCTAAAAGTCTCTCTTCTTCAACTAGCACTGGATAACATCATTAGAAAGAAGATGATGTTGAGTACAAAGTCTGTTTCATTCATTTTTCCATTGCAGGCTAAGTTTAAGTTGTGTGTGAATATTGTACTAGGAATTTCTGCTTCTACTAGTACTGTGTAGAGGTGGTGATGGCCAAGGAAACATGGTGGTAAATATCAGCTGCTGTATATTGATATAATAAAACTGTACAAAATAATATGATGAGCTGCCAGCGGGCCACATGTCCACCACTGTGGCAAGGTGAACAAGGACTCTGCATGTCCGCTAGCAAGCCTGGTTGGACATGGACTACCGATGATGGGGTGGTTGCTGGGCCAATTCAGGTCATGGCCAGGGCTGGCGTCCAGAGACAAAGGGATGAGGGTTGACCTTATTCCCATGTGGTGATAGGTAGGGGAACCAGAGGCTTGGTATCAGGTCTCAGGGGAAGGGCGTGCCATGGAATGTAGGTGGCAAAGGTGTGGGCATGTGTCCCCACACCAACACAATATAGGCTATTTTTGACATTTAGTGCTGGAGGCCTGGTCCTAGTGGTATGAAAGTCGCCACCACCAATGGTCCTTTAGGGCTTAAAGACTTCATTTCATGACAGTTAGGATATGATTAAAAGACCTTTACCTTCATATTACTATTCTGCTGTTTGCCATGGTGATGAAAATGATAATCAGTTATGGTAGTCAGTTTGCCTCACAGTTGGTGATTTTGACCATGCTTTCTTGAATTGAATTGAATAAAATGATAATTTATCTTAAGTCCACTAATTTATGTAAGGATTCTTATGTATTGATCAATACTGGGATAATTATAAATAATTTAACATTTGTAAGTCATGGATTCTAATATTTTATTTGTTTATTTTTTCCAGAACACAGTCATGTCTGAGAGTGATGCAAGTTATCATTCAGACTCTGAGCCTGAGAAGTCTGGCCAAGGGAGTGACAGTGAGGTATATATATTAAATATTGTTATTATTGAAATACAGGTATAGGAATTTTGAGATAATTAGTACATTAATTGATTGCTAATATATTTACAATTTGGATGTCAAGAAGTAGGTAGGAGCAAGATAGGAATGGTGGTAGAGGGGAGGTGAGTGTGGTGTTGGCTATTAAAAGGATGGACAAGTAGGAGGTTAGAGAGGAGTAAGGTATGTGAGAAAGTTGGAACAAGTGTAAATGAGATATTTAGTGTCTTTAAATGTATGATGACATCATTAGTAACAGAAGTGGTAAGGTATAGATTATAGAAAGCTTGGAAATAGGAGAAAGGGACATGTGTGTTGGGTGGCTAAGATAAAGGAAGTCATTAAAGAGAAGTAGAGAGCAAATAAAAAAAAATATTGCAAAAGAATGTGCCAGAGAAAATTAAAACAAGGAGAAAGACTGAGCACAAGTCTTGGTATGGGAAAGTGAAGGTGCTGATAACAGTGTTAAAGAACAGTAATAAAGAGTTCAGTGAGAGTAAGAAATAGATTAAGAAAGAGTAAGGAGGAGAGACATGAGTATGAGAATGGAGGGGAGCATGGGGATAAGAGAATAAGGAGAGAGGATGGAGTTCTTGTAATCTGCATGGGGGAGGTGGAAGATGTATGGAAAAATCACTTTGTCTAATGAATGAGAAAACAGTAGGGGAAACAGTAATGTTTAGTATGGGTGTGGAGGCAAATTTCATGAATGAGAAGATGTGAGGGGAAAGAATAGTATCTAGTTTGGGTATGGAAGCAGGTAGAGACTGACTGTTTATGCAGAGAGAAATCGGTAAGGAGACAGACATAGGAAGTAATAACCAGACCAAAGCCTGCCATACACACTCAGTTTTAACTGACAGTCCAATTAAACTGATGGGCCTGAAGGCTGCTGTGTTTACCAACACTATTTAGTTCTGTCTTCTGTTTTAGCTATGGTTGACATCCAACCAGCATTATGGCAACACCATTCCCTCCCCACCACATGGAGACTGCTTCTCAGCATATCTCGGGTGCTGACAGTTATAAGAGCGAAAGATAAAAGTGTTAAACCAAATGGTGCAAGAAATGGCTGTTACAGAGGGAAATTTTAATTTGTTTACAAGGACATCATAGGCTGCTGCTTTTCAAATTCAGTCCAGATATTCATTATGCCAAACTTTCCATAGGTATGAGTATTCCCTGTTTATTATGAATTCACTCCAAAACATTTTGTCATCTCTAGATATGGCCATTGCAACCATACCTTTGCTTGTATACACCACAGTAGTTGGTGCAGAACTGATGGTCAGACTACAGGCTGTCCCATACTTGTGCATAACTGACCTATTAGTGAGAACTGATGGCCAGTTCTTTGACAAACATTTCAGTTGTATGCATAGATGAAATAACTAGGGAAATCTTGAAGTATAGAGGAAGGCATTTATTGTAGCTCTACTTAACGGTGAAATTTGTGAGAATGGGTTCAATAACTATAGAAGGATAAGTTTGCTGAGTATGCCACAAAATGTGTAGTTTATTGGAGAGTCTTGACTGAGAGATTGATGGAAGTGACTGGGATAAAAGTTAGTGAAGAACATGGAGGATTTTGGAAAGGAAAAAGCTGTGTTGATAAAGTCTTTGCAATTGACAGAAGAGGGGTACTCAAGAAAGGATGAAGAGTTGTAACATTCATGGACCTAGAGAAAATATATGATGTGTTTTCTTTTAGTAAAGGACATATCCTTGTTATCAGATAGAAGTTATGAGATTGAAAATTTTTTCACCTTTTTTTCCAATTAAGGCTCAGACATGTAAAAGAATGTAAAAAATTTTGTGATGAAAAATTTAACTCTAAGATTACAGATGATTAAATTATGAAAAGTAGAAGAATATTGATATGAAAATTATATATCAATGAAAAAGTTTTTTTAGTATCATAATTTCTTTTAAAAGTAAAATATGGTTATTATCTATGCACCACTTCCAAGAACTCAAAAGAACATTTTTTGTATCTACATTGGTTCTTTAAGTAAAAGAACATATCCCTATTACTAGTTAGAAATTTGGAGTGAAAAATTTTTAACTTTTTTTTTTTTAAGGTCCAGATATGTAAAAAAAAAAGATAAATTAAATAAAAAATTTTTGCAATTAAAAATTTTACTCTAAGATTACAAATGACTGAATCATGAAATAATAATTATAATTTCCTTCATTAAATAAATGCAACATTAATATTAGCTGTAAATTAATGTAGAGATAGTGTGGTAAATTTGATTACTGTACACCTGCCAGTGAGTTTAGTTCAATGTCTTTTAGTTATTTCTAATCATATTACTTTCTTTTCAGGGAGAAAATAGGAGAAGTCGCAGCAGAAGTGTGAGCCATGGACGTTCTGCCAGCAGAAGTGTTAGTCGTAGCCGTAGTCGGAGCAGATCTGGCAGTAGAAGCAGAAGTCGGAGTCGAAGTAGGAGTCAGAGTAGAAGTAGGAGTAGAAGCAGAAGCCGTTCTGTAAGGTCAGATGAGGCCATGGAGGCTCGAAGTGGAGAGGAAGAGATAAGTGGGGATGAAGAGCCAGCTGATGGTGAAGACATTGCTAACTCTGTGAGTAATCTTCAATTTTTTGTAAGATTTGCTGGTACTTTTACTATTAACTAACAAATGTTCAATTTGATGAAGTAATTAGAGGAAAGTTGTTTTTTTTTCTATTACAGTATGTATTAGAGGCATCAGATGACTGAACTGATGATTTTCTAATGGTAGCTTTTGATGTTAGTAGATGACGCTTGAATTTTCAACCAACAGCCTGCCATATGCATCACAGTGAGCCATCCAGACTAGTGATCTGTGAATCACTAGTAATTTTTTAAAGGAAACTCTAGTTTGCCTTTGTCATTACTTTATTTATTTATTTACTTATTTTTGTGTGGTGTTTATGTTGCCAAAATTCTCAGTGATGCTACTGCATGCTGATATGATTAGTTAGTTAGCCTTGGTGTTCATATTAAAGGGTTGTTAGAGACTAGTAATTATGTACCAAATTCTATCCTCTGAGAAGAGTACTATTATATTTCACACTTTAAAATTTAGAATTTCAATTGGGGTTGATTTTCCAAACCCTTGTGGATTTTGGAATACAAAAATTAAAGGTAAACCTTTTAGTGAGAAATATTGGCATAGTTCCATTGCCTTCTCACCCTTTATTCTCAAATCCATCTAGGATGTATGTGAAGAATTTTATTGTAAAGGAAAAAATCTGTATGTGGTTTTTGTGGACATGGAGAAAGCATATGCTGAAGTTGATCCAAAGACTGTACTGTTTGATATTGCTCCGCCTGAAATCTTATTGTATGGAAGAAATTTTACAGGATTTCATACTTAAAGGATATGAAGAAATGTGATAGTAATGGAATGGTCATAACAGGGTATTACAAATCATAGCATATTCATTTAATATAGATTATGGAATTTAACAATATTTGGGTGAGAAGAGCACATGTTTTGAATAGCTAAATAGCAGCCTTGGAAGGGAAAAAGATCCAAGGTTATCTTAAACATGAAAAGCAATCTCTAATAGCCATCAGTATTCAGTAACTTCTGTTAGTCTGTAGGATTTTATCTTTAGTGGCCTTTGATAACTTTTTGTCTGTAGGGCTTCCTGCTCACAGTACAAAAAAACATGAAACACTCATTTTAAAGTAAAACACTTTAGAAGAGATTTATATTGTAAGTGTTGATGGAAAAGTTCTTTCATGAGCTCATATAGTTTGGGTCTCTTAACACTATATTGTTGAGTGTCTAATTTACATGGGTTGACTAGTTGAGTAGCATGCATTAGTGATTGGTTGCATTTTTTTTTTTTTTTGTAGAAAGTGTAGGAGGTAATTATTTATTTAGATGATGTAGATTAGTAATTTTGCTTGCTACAATAAAAGTCCCATAATTTTAATGGCAGGGAATATGAGTTATTTGAATTAAGGGGTGAAAAAGGGAATGTAGGAGTATTCCCAGAATGTAAATAATGCATATTTTTTCTTTTATTTCATATATATTAAGCCTTATAAAGAACATTATTTTGCTGTGTAGACTCTCAAGACTTTACAAAAGCTATTCTATGTATGTGCACTATATGGATGGAAAAAAGTCGCAAGGACATTGGTGATAAATAAAGTGACATTAAGTTAAAGTTTTAAAACATTAGATGGTATGGATAGAAATAAAGTAGTGTATGTGACAACAGATATGATTAATTCCAATGTATGTTTCTTATGGCAAATGTGCATTGTGGTGACTGAAGAACCTATGGGAAAAAGTTAATTGGTTCCAGGGAACCAGAAAATAATAAAAAAAATTAAACAATTAAAAAAATAAATAAAAATGAACACATTTGCACTACTACATTTGAGATAACGCAACAAATACATAGAGTGCCCTAAACTAATCTTAGGTTATTGTGCGGATGAGCTTGTTTTTGCTGCTACTGGTGAACTCAGTGTTTATTTTGTTAGTTCATGGAAAGTGGCACTGGTGGTGGATAGTTGAGCAGCAGCTCCCATAGCTGGCAAATTAGTCTTGCAAGTTTTAGTTTGTTGTTCCTGTTAAATTTTTATTAAAATATCAGTGCTTGTTTGAGTGGTGAGTTCGTCTTGCCAGTTTTGGTTTGTTATTCTGATAAGATTTTTATTAGAATTTCAGTGATTACATGCGTGGCAAGCTTGCTTTGCCAGTTTTGGTTTGTTTTTCCAATTTTATTTTTACAAAAATTTCAGTGTGTTATGGCAGTTGTATGTTATAATGACTGCATTGTCACGTACCCTACTGTAATTTCTAAGGTTAGGGAACCTGTTAAAACTTTAAAATATGAAAAGAGTGAAATTAAAGTTTTTTTTTTAATTGCTGCTCTTCAAAGCCAAGAAAATCATGGCTATTTTTTTATGGCCACAGTCATCCATGCATTGTTTTTATTATAAAAGCAGATGTTGCACTGCAAGGTTAAGTTCTATGAGAAAGATGTCTTATCTTGATTCTTGTGTGAAATATAGTGAGCAGGTGCAGGACTTCATGTTTGTTATGCAATAGATGACTGATTTCTGTGCCATTCTTTGTTTGCTTGTTCAAGCATTGTTTCTTATTGGTATTAATTTATATGGTATAATAATAATAGCATTAGGAAATTGGTATTAATTTATAAGGTATAATAATAATAGCATTAGAAAATCAGTACTGCTGATATGCACTGGTGCCATGGGTAATGTTTACAAATACGAGTATGTCTGGGAAACACAAGTTTTGGTAGTTTAAGCTTTTGGAGTTTTTGCAATCCACTTTCAAAAAATTTAAATATGACTAATTTGAATTACAAGACATTGGATTTGGGGACTTTTACTGTATGTAACTGAATAAGATGCAACATTGTTTCTGTAGCATGAAATACAAATCTATGTGTTACACAGATGAAGGTGTTTTAGATGTTCAATTGTTTAAATGTACATAAGTTGTATATTCACTTGAACAAAGTATGCTAGTGTTGTTTCTTTGTCAAGCTCTATTGTTTACCTGACTTACAACACACTGATGTATATCGTAAAAATGCAGTATTCTAGTTTCCATTGCATATATATATATATATATATATATATATATATATATATATATATATATATATATATATATATATAACAATGCAGTATTCTAGTTTCCATTGCATATATATATATATATATATATATATATATATATATATATATATATATATATATATATATATATAATATAATATAATATATATATATTTTTTATTTATTATTTATTTATTTACTTATTTATTTATTTTTTGTACATAAACATAGATGTATCAGTCTAATATCACTAAGTATTTGTTTGGAAATAGTTTGTGTCACCCAACATTTATGTAAAGGATAGTTGTGACTTGAGTGTGTAATAAATATTTAATAAGTTTTAAAGATTATATATTTAGGAATTTTCAGAACATCAATCAGCTTTTTGTTGCTATAATTATAAATCAGTGTTTTTAATTCCATTTTACAGGGATATGACAGTGAAGAAGATGAAGATGATGAGAGGCATGTGAAAAAACGAAGGAAGAGAGGAGCAGTTTCTGATTATTTCTTGGAGGAGGCTGAGGTGGATGATGATGAAGGGGAAGATGATGAAGATGAAGAGGTGAGTGAGCATTCATATATAAAGGGAAAAGTAAGTAACAAGATTAAATTATTTTTAATTAATATTTACATTGTCACTTTTTAGAATTTACTGCTGATATTTAATATTGTGAGGGATTCTGCTTTCTTAACCTTAATTGATTCATTCAGCCAGTTTAGGATCCTACATTATTTTATTACATACATATTTACACATGCATTGAAACATAATTTGAAATTAGTTTTAAAAGGGTCAGGAAGGACTGTCCTTTTTGGGGGAAATGCTAAATGTTCTCTTCTAATATTGCCCTTTGTCAGATTGCACATTTAAGTAGGTAGTATAGAAATTTGTCTTTTGGTGTTAGTTATACGTAGAATGTGATTCATAGGGTATAAGTTGTAAGGATTTTAGGCATTGCACGGCTGGCCACACCAAAGACTGAAGGGGTTCAGAGTGTGAAGATGTCTGTATGTGTTTGTGGTACTTTGTCTGAGACATCCCATGTGGGATTACTGGCCTGGTATATAGAGAGACAAGTTCTAAAATTTGTACTTAGAGTGATATTCTTGGTTAGTCTTCATAAACTATCAAAGCTAACCAGGGTGTAGATATACTTAAGAACCTGAGATACAGAATCACTAATGATTAAGTATAATTTTAAAGGTAATTTATTCTGTTATATTATGTAAATGGTGAGCAACCATTATATCTAATCCTTGTAATATGCAGGGGGATGACTATGATCTCTTGGCCAATGAGAAAGAGGAAGTGGGTGTTACTGCCCGGGAGGTTGAAGCCCACCGCAGAGCACACAGTGTCTGGGAGTAAGTGATATAAACTGTACTCTTTTCTTGTATATTAAGATATTTCTTGAGTTCTGATCCTTGTTTTAGCTAAGGTAGCAAGTAGTCAGTCACAAGACATTCCGCTCCAAAGCTTCTGTCTTTCATTTCTTATATATTGCTATTCAGTCTTTCAGTCTAGGAAGTGTTGGGGAAAGGAGAGGTTATGAAAGCAGAGGATGGCAGGATATTGACTGAGTAGGATACTGCTGGAAAGACATGGGAAAAGCATTTTGAAGGAAAATTTGAAAGTGGATGGTAGAATGCCTGAGATTTTTATGAGTGGAGCAAGAAATATGCATGTAAGGGGAATTAAATGAGTTGTTGATTTTGAAAGAGGAAATGCATGAGGAAGTGAAATATTTGAAAAAAAATGGAATAGCTGTAAGTTTTACTGCATGTGCAGTCAGGTGCTTGAAAATTGGCTGTACATTTTCTGTTGAGTAGCTGGTAAAATTGCTGAATGTACATTTCAGGGCATGTATTCTACAAACTGTCTTTGTTAAGCTCATTGGTCATAGCTAAACAAAATGGGACATTTCAGACATTTCAGAATTGTCATAAACTCTTATGGTTGTGCATAAACTCCTATTATCATTCATAAAGTGCTATGAAAGGGTTCACCTTGTCTTAGCACTGCTTATGAATGTCAGAAGTCATGACAACATGGCCATACATACCATAACACGATCCTCAGCTGTTTTTTATTGTAAATATAATAGATATTAGTAACTATGAGTAAATAATATCCTACATTGAGGCAGTAAAGTATTATTATAAATAATTGGTGGGAGTGGTACAGTTGGTTTTCCTAATCATGAATAAAACTTGCTTTGCATGGCTTGCATGTGTTGGGTTGTTGGTTGTAATCTCCTATATATCATGTTTCTTTTGATTACACTGTCTAACTTCCCCAAAAGTTGTAATATGAAGTCAAAACAATTTAAATCCAAGAAAATAATGTCAAGAACCTATTTCATTTGATGAATTTTAAGTTGACAAATTGTGAGCATGCATTTTAGTGGCAGACAGTGACTGAGATATGACCAACAACATCTGACAACCATAAGACTGATGGTCATAAATTGTTAGTTATAACATTTAGCTGTGGTTGACCATAAGCACCATGTTGAATATGGGCCCAGAAGTAGTATGGTTGTAATGGACAGAATGAGTGGGGTTTTTTTTTTTTTTTTTTTTTTTTTTTTTGGTGTGTGTGTGTGTGTGTGTGTGTGTGTGTGTGTGTGTGTGCATAGGGAGGAGGGGAGTCCATTGTTTTAGTTACCTCCATTTGTAAGGATGACATTCTGTTATGTAGTAGATAGGCAACTACTGTATAACTTGAATTATCTTTTTGCTTCATAGTATATTGTAAAGTAATTCCTTATCTCTCTTTTTCATCTCTTCTGCCATTTACAATTTCTCTCACATTTGCATCATATACCTATTGCTGATCCATCACCACATCTAGATTTTTGTTTTACTTTCAGCAATGAACGAGAAGAAGAAATTGAAGAATACTATCGTCGCAAGTATGCTGATGAGACCTCTGCTGCTTTGCGCTTTGGTGAAGGAGGAGAAGAGATGAGTGATGAAATTACTCAACAGACACTATTGCCTGGTGTTAAGTAAGTTGTTTTCTGCATTTTTTTTTTTTTTTTTTAGCTTTTTTATTATTATTATTTTATTTTATTTTTTATTTTTTTCTATGCTGTAGCATGACCACTTAAGATTAATTTGAAATGCAGTGCTTGGTTATCCAGGACGTGTGCTCATTTGTAACTTTCCATTAAATTTCAGAGATCCTAATCTTTGGATGGTGAAATGCCGCATTGGTGAAGAAAAGGTGACCTGTTTGCAGTTGATTCGCAAAATGTTTGCATACCAGTTTACAGATGAGCCTTTGCAGATCAAGTCTGTTGTGGCCCCTGAAGGTGTAAAGGGCTATATCTACATAGAAGCTTATAAGCAGTCTCATGTTAAGTCAGCAATGGAAGGCATATCCAATCTGCGACTGGGTATATGGAGGCAAACAGTAAGCATAGTTAACTTTGTTTTAGGTGACTGACTAAATAGCAAAATTTTACTAGTGTTATGACTACTATTTGACCATTTTTTAAAATTTCTCCTGTAGATGCAAGATTCATAGACTTTAGTCATGTATTTTTTGTATTCTTTTGTAAAATTTATGAGTTATAGTTTATAGATACACATACTGGATGCCAATATTCATACTTCCTCCAGATGGTGCCAATCAACCAAATGACAGATGTACTACGTGTAGTGAAGGAGGTGCCCACACTGAAGCGAGGGGCTTGGGTTAGACTCAAGAGAGGCAAGTTTTTAAATTCTAAATGATCAGTGTAATTATCATATTTAAGTATGCACTTCACATATGAGATAGAAAGATAAATCAAGAGGAGTAAAAAATTTATGCATATACCAAGAGGTTATATACTAGTGAAAAAAATATCCTTATTGTTGCAATGTGATTAACTTAGATTTTAATTCAGGGATCTTCAAGGATGACTTGGCACAAGTGGATTATGTTGATGCATCACAGAATACAGTACATCTCAAGCTCATCCCTCGCATTGATTATACACGTATGCGAGGAGCTCTCAAGTAGGTTTTTCTTTCTTTTCCTCTCTCTCTCTCTCTCTCTCTCTCTCTCTCTCTCTCTCTCTCTCTCTCTCTCTCTCTCTCTCTCTCTCTCTCTCTCTCTCTCTCTCTCTCTCTCTCTCTCTCTCTCTCTCTGATTTTATAGAGTTATCTCTTCACTGTTAATGTATTGGCTGGATTTACATAGTTTATTCTTTGGAAATGAAAATTATATTTTATAGAGATATCTCTTTACTGTTAATGTTTTGGCTGGATTTACATACTTTATTGTTTGGAAATAAAGAATTATATATATAAGCTGTGCATACATATATGTTGTGTGCTGTAAAATAGGGTTAAATGAAAGTCTTTTTTGGTTATGGCTGAACTTGTGTTTATAGTGACCTATCTGTTAATGATGTTTATGATATTTTAGATCAAGCCAGCCAGAAAATGACCTCAAAAGAAAAAAACCGAGACGTCCTGCCCAGAAGTTGTTTGACACAGATGCTATTCGTGCCATTGGTGGTGAAGTCACGCAGGATGGTGACTTCCTTAATTTTGAAATGAATCGTTACACTCATAAGGGATATTTGTATAAGTCATTTGCTATATCGGCTATTGTAGCAGATGGAGTAAAACCAACATTAAGTGAACTTGAGAAGTTTGAGGAACAAAGCCTGGCAGACATGGAGGTAAATGTTTTTTCACTGTACTTTGCATATAATTTACATTATATTAAAGTGGATTGCAATTTTCAGCATAATCATAATTAGTAGGATTTTCCTGAAAGGTTGTTAGAGGGTTGTAAATAATGAAGAAAATCTAGAAACTTTTAATCGGCATTATTTTCCCTTGTGCAGCTCACCACAAGTGGTCGTGAGGATGATGGTCACAGCTTTGCTCCAGGTGACAACGTTGAAGTAGTTGAAGGTGAATTGGTGAATTTGATGGGCTCAGTAACACGTGTCGATGGAAACAAGATTACAATCTTCCCCAAGCATGAAGATCTTAAGGATGAATTAGAATTTCTTGCTCATGAACTGAAGAAATATTTCAATCAAGGTGACCATGTGAAAGTCATTGCAGGAAGATATGAAGGTGACACAGGACTCATTGTCAGAGTGGAAGAAAATATGATTGTTCTCTTCTCTGATCTGACAATGCATGAACTCAAGGTAATGTATAATTTTTATTTGGAATTCATGATCACAGATATCAGGGATATGGTATTTCCATTTTTATGTTGCTTCAAAATAGATGATAATTTGTTGTGCATCACTTCAGGTATTGCCTCGAGATCTCCAGTTGTGTGCTGATGTTGCCACTGGTGTTGATTCTCTTGGCCAGTTCCAGTGGGGAGATTTGGTTTCTCTTGAGTGAGTGAACAATTCCTTTAATATGGTACAAATATATGGAGTTGCTTGCCAAGATAATGATAAGCTAATATTAGCAATTATATATATGATTTCAGTGAAATGATACTATCTGTTTGTATACAGTTTTCAGAAAAGTTTTTTTCTGTTTACTTATCATTTCCTCCTTATAGTGCCCAGACTGTTGGTGTGATTGTGAGACTTGAGAAGGAAAATTTCCAAGTTTTGAACATGCATGGCAAGCTTGTTCATGTCAAGCCCCAAGCAGTGCATAAGAAGAAGGAAAACAGACGTGCCATGGCTCTAGATTCTGAACAAAGCACAATCCAAGTGAAGGATATTGTAAAAGTTATTGATGGGCCACATTCAGTGAGTGATATAGTTGTTTTATGTTATCATCACATTAGCACTAAGTTTTCTTTCACAAAATAGGGCATATGCAAAGAACATCTTAAACATCTAAGTGAAAAGGAGATAGTGCTTAACTGTTTGACTGGATAAAGGGGAAGGAAAGTGAATGCAAATTGGTAGGGAATCATAAGTAGGAGGATGAAGGGATGAAGCTTTGATGGCTTATATCCTCTACAAAATATTTGAATTATGAGAAAGTAAAACTTGAATAAGTCACTATAATAGGGGATCAGCCATATTCAAATTCCAACTTACATGAAACTACTCTTGCAGGCCTAGGATCTTCAGTTTCATCCTTTTCCTTCCTCTAGAGCCTTTCCATGCACCTTACTCTGTGGGCATGACACTGAGAAGGGCTGATGTTCTAGAACGGTTATGGTTCAGGTTGAAGTTCAGGAGATTTAGTCCTGCAGTGGCACCTTCCTGTTGCAGTCTTGCATACAATTTTTTTTTCTGTTCTGAGATGCTTTCTTGTTTCTCTCAAGTATCACTTTATTTTCTTTGTATTCTCTCTCTTTCCTTCCAAGTATAGTATAATATTCCTTAATTTTTTTTTATGTTGCTGTTGTCAAAAAGGAGCTCGTCAAAAATTCCATATTTGTTTTCCACGTATGGTCTTTGTAATTTATCCACCTTCCTCTGGTCTTTATTGCTTTTCTTGTTATCAGTCCATTTCCTCTCTCTTGAACCAATTTGCTGTACACAAGCTTTGTTTATTTGCAGTAGCTTGGTTCAAGAGACAGGGAATGGACTGATAATAAGGATAAAAGACAAATGGACAAATTATAACTGTATAAAAATGAAGATTGGATCATTGGTGAGCTCCTTTTTTGACAACAATAATACTGAAACACCAAAAATATTGTACAGAAAAAGTTCAAGGAAAATTAAGTGATATTTGAGAGAAACAAAAGAACTATCAGACTATAGAAACTGTAAACAAGAATACATCAGGAAGGTGCCGTTGCAAAGACTAAAGTTTGTGACCTTCAACCAGAGCCAGCAGCCCTTTGTTGCACCACGTCAGAAATTACTGTATAGATTATGTTGAGTTTGGTCTGGTTTGACTTAATTTAATTGGTATGGTGTTAAAATTACAAAGAAAAATTTTGTAATCATCTTTTTGGAATTTTTTTAATTGAATATTTTGTTGCCTTACAGAAATTCCAGCTTATAAAATGGTTTTATTGTGCTGTATTTTCTATCTAGTGGAATCTTACTGATTTTAAGATTTCTGCTTTGTGACCAACTGGTTTAATTGTATGATTTTACTTCAGGGTCGCCAGGGTGAAATACGTCATCTGTATCGAAACTTTGCATTCTTACATTCTAAGATTATGATTGAAAATGGTGGAATATTTGTTTGCAAGACGAGGCATTTGTCTCAAGCTGGAGGAGCAAAGGTAAGAATCTTGACATTAAGGATTGAGCTATTTAAATGCTTGGTAGATGAGTCCAAATAAAAATTGAATAGGAATTATGTTTAAAATTCCTGTTTAGTGGAATACTCAAGTTTAAGTGATAGCTATAAGTATTGATTAAGAAGTGAGAAATGAACATAATCTAGCATAAAGTATGATCATGGTGTATTTAGTGCATTTGTTTCTCTGTTTTTTCAGTCAAGTGGAGGTGGCCTGGGTGCTGGGGGTCTTGGGATGGGCATGGGTTTCATGTCTCCACGGCTGTCCTCTCCAGCTCATTCCACAGGCAGTCAGAGTGAGCGAGGCGATCATGGAGGTGGAGGGGGTGGCTTTGGTGAGCGAGGAAGAGGACGTGGGAGAGGCAGAGGAGCAGGCCGGGACAGAGGTATTATTGGCCAGACTATCAAGATTACACAGGGACCATACAAAGGTATGATACTCCTTCATTTTACTCATTATGTTGCTAATGTACTCTCTCACTCTGAGATTAAAGCAGTATGTTTAATTTAAAAAAAATTATGAGATCTCTACAAAGGTTTCTCAAAACTGCAGTTCAGGAGATATTGCATGGCAAGTTGATGAAATGGATGGGAACAGTGATAGGGTTAATTTATGCTTGATTGTGATAATTGGAGCTTTCCATATATATATATATATATATATATATATATATATATATATATATATATATATATATATATATATATATGTAGTTGTGTTGTAAATAGTAAAAAAAAAAAAAAAAACTGATGAAGTGAAATATTGATTTTGACTTCTGTAAAAGATTTGAGCAAGTTGTGCAGCCAGTTTAAGGACATTCCAGTGCTAAGTTGCCATGATTTCAGAATTTTGAGTTTAGACCTGTATTGGAAGTACAGTTGGTTAATATAAAGTGTTGTTACACTGTCTTTTATGACAGTGCCTTCATCATGAGTTATTTATTATTAAAACTAGACCATTGCTGTGATTGGCATTACAGATAAACTTTATTTGATTTATAAGAAATTTATCATTTGTGCATGTTGGTAGAAGGATGTGTTCCCCAGGTTCAATGAAAACTTTTTAGCATGGAACTTATAATTTCCTTCAGTTTTAGTTATTGTCAGTGCTATATTGTTCTCAGTATTAATAAATATTAAAAAGCCCAAAGTAAACAAAGTAAACAAACAAACTTTTTAAGTGCAAAATCTTGCTGTTTATAAGAAAAAAATATAAAGTGACAGACACTTGCTTTTTAATATAATTACAGTGGAACCTTGGTTCTTGAATTTAACTCTTTCCTGAATGCTGTTCAAAATCCAAAGTGTTAAAAAACCAAAACTATTTTCCCAAATACATTTCCCAAATATTTTCCCAAATAAATAAAAACAAATTACTCATATTTATAGAAACTATAAATTAGTAATAAATGGCAGCTTTTCCTATGTCTTTTAATATTTGAAATCAAGTAACTTTGTTCTAGAACTGAATCATGGTACAACAACCAAAGCAATAATGAGTTCAAAATTTTGTTCGAAAAGGGAGGCGTTTGGTAACCAAGGTTCCACTGTATTGTATTAATTCATCTCATAACATCTCTGGACACTTAGTAATGATCAGTTAGGGTTTGTTTGGCACTTATAATTGCATTCAATTTATATATATATATATATATATATATATATATATATATATATATATATATATATATATATATATATATATATATATATATATATATATATATATATATATATATGTGTGTGTGTGTGTGTGTGTGTGTGTACTGTACTATATTTTTTTAGTATTATAATAAAATAGTTAAAATAGTTCAATGAATGCATACGTGTCCATGTTGAAATACATTGCTATAACAACCAGTAAATGACTCTGGGATGTAGGTACAAGTCACCACCAAGTGAAACGTGACAACTGTGACTTGAACTCTTTCAAGAGGGAGGTTTCATGACACTTATCCTTTAATTTTTGACAACTGCTTTTGACTCTGTTTGGGGGCCGGCACCTCAGTGGACCTTTTTATTTTGTTGCCTTTGGCCAATGCCCCTCCTACATAAAAAGGAGAAAAAAAAAAATCATATAGCTGACTGTAGATGTACAGAATAAGGAGAGAGAGATGTAGTACTGTCGGGAAGATTGACAAGAAGAGACAATTCTTACAGAATCCTTGTCCTCCCAAGAATGGAAGATTTACTTCTTTCACAATATAAATCACCCAAGACAGTTTAAGACTTCAAACAGTAGAATGTGGTTGACCAAGCATTATTAGGATACAATAGACACCCAATCTTAGAGCTATATAATTACTAAGTTTAAATCAACCCAGTTCATAATAAGAGGTAAAGAAGAAATGTATGAAGTTGGAGAAATATCTTGTACCTGGGCACTTCTGGACTTAATTGATATTACTTTCAATTTGGAATTCTCTAACTCACTTTGTTAGAGAAAGGCAACTGAGCAAACTTTTTGCTGAGTTTAAATTTTAGTGTTTTGGCTCTTTTAAATTTGAATCTATGAATCCATATATATTATGCAGACAAAACTTAGTATATGAAGAGGTAGTGTGTTGTGCCATAAAACAGTTTCCATTAACATCGTTTTAGCAATGTGTTAACACAGACCGTATCCAGTTTTAAAATCTGCATTGGTGGGCTCTTTGTCATTAAATATATTTTCAAAAAGGATCTCTTCACCTTCAATCTTGCAGTTTCTAATAAAGTGGAATATTGGGAAATGCATACACTAAAGTGCTCAAATGTCTCCTGCTTTCTCTAGGTCATGTTGGTATTGTCAAGGATGCTACTGATTCTACTGTCCGTGTAGAGCTTCACTCCAAGTGTCAGACCATCATTGTTGATCGCTCTCGTGTATCTGTTGTTGGGGCCACCAATGCCAAGGCTGGCTCCTTCACCTCCTACACACGCACACCAACCTGGGGTGGATCTGCTACTCCTGTTTATGGCAACAGTGGATCACGCACTCCTATGTATGGCTCTCAGACTCCTCAATATGATGGTTCCCGCACACCACATTATGGAAGCATGACACCGTCTCATGATGGATCAGCAACACCTGGCAGGTTAGACCCCACTACTTTTCATTATTTTGCTTTGTATATTACTTACCTGTGTTACTTCATGATATGTTTTGAGGTATATTTTTATTATGATTTAAGTATATAGAGTAAATTATTTAAAAGATGACAGTAAAATTTGTTTTGTAATAGGGAATATAAGTTAAGATAAAATAACTTGATGGGTTATTTCATATGAAGTTATCTTTTTCTATATCTCTAGAGTTTGTGATGAGTGATGGATTTTTGTAACAAAACACTTACTGTTTGTGATTGATTTTCATTGTAGAAATCTAAAATATAAATATCTTGCATGGTAAACTGCATTGAATATTTAATTGTTATTATATGGGAATGACTTTTATGAAACATTTCTGCATTTGTACAAGTTTAAAATATTTTATTTAATTTTGTGTCTATTAGACAATCAGCTTGGGATCCAACCATCACCAACACTCCTGCTCGCCACTCTGAATTTGATGATTACTCCTTTGATGAAGCCTCCCCATCACCAGCATATAATCCAGGTATTTAATCTCTACAGTACATATGTAAATATTTCATCTTTGTCAGCCAGTGGGGCATAGACTTCTTCTAAATTCCTCCACTTGTCTCTGTCACCTGCCTCTCTATTCCATTATGTCTTCATGTGCTTAACTGTTCCATTGTAACAGTGCTTCTTCTATATCATATCGTATTATATGGGAATGACTATTTTATGAAACAGTTCTGTATTTGCACAGGAAGAGGCAGTAGACACCTGCTGAAATGATAATTATTCCCAGTGAGGTCTAAAGCACTGGATCAGGGGGTGCTATGAACTCATCATTAAACCCAGCTGTGACCTCACTGAACATTTTCCTTTTGTGTCTCAGAACACAAGGGGTGCAGTCACAGCCTGTCCTCTAAAGACAACTCTCTTCCTCCACACAAAACTACAAGCACCTAATAACACACACACCCTTCACTCAAAAATTCAAAATTATCATGGCGACTCCTACACCAGCCTCAGAGTCCCCATCTGGGGACAAATGTCCTCAGGTCTTGACACCCCCCCTCAACTTTTTCTTCATTAACTTCTGCGACATTCGTGGTCTAAGATCTAATTTTCATTCTGTAGAACACCACCTCTCCTCTTCTAAACCTCATCTTTTCCTCACTGAAACTCAGGTGTCATAGGCAACTGACAGTAATCCCTTTTCTGTTCCCTCCTACTTTCTCTATTCTCATTTTCAATCCAAAGCTGGATGTTGTGTTTATGTGTGCAATGACTTAACTTGCTCTCGTTCCCATGCTCTTGATTCTTCAGTGTTTTCTACCATCTGACTGTGACTACAGTGTCACTCTCAAACTAAATTTATCTGTGCTGTATACCTCTCACCTAACTCCTCTGGCTATAAGAAATTCTTTGACTACTTAACTTCCAAAGTGGAGCACATTCTGACTCTTCCCTTTTTAAGAGATCTCCATTCTTGGAGACTTCAGTGTTCACCACCACCTTTGGCTTTCCTCTCCCTTCACTGACCTTCCTGGTGAACTAGCCTTCAACTTTGTTATCCTCCATGACCTAGAGTAATTGGTGCAACACCCTACTTGTATCTACTTGGAGATACGCCCAACATTCTTGACCTCTAATCTTTCTGCTTATGCTGTCACCCTCTCTTCTTTGTTGGGCTCCTCTGATCACAGTCTCATATCTGTATCTTGTCCTATCGCTTCAATCCCTCCTCAGGATCCCCCTAAGTGGAGGTGCTTCTGGTGTTTTGCCTCTGCTAGTTGGGGGGACCTGAGGAGGTATTTTGCTGATTTTCTTTGGAATGACTGCTGCTTCCAAGTAAGAGACCTGTCTTTGTGTGCCGAGCACATAATAGAGGTGATAGTGTCTGGCATGGAGGCATACATTCCTCAGTTTTTTTTTTTTTTTTTTTTTTTTTTTTTTTTTTTACCTAAACCTTTCAAACCTTGGTTTAACACAGCTTGTTCTTGTGCTATACATGATAGAGAGGTGGCCCACAAAAGGTACTTAAGCCTCTCATCACCAGAATCTCATGCACTTTATATTTCTGCCTGGAACCATGTCAAGTCCGTTCTCCAACTAGCCAAAAACTCCTTCATTAATAGAAAGTGTCAAAATCTTTCAAGATCTAACTCCCCTCATGACTTCTGGCATCTAGCCAGAAATATCTCCAATAACTTTGCTTCTTCTTCTTTCCTCCTTTATTTCAACCAGATGGCACCACTGCTATCACATCTATCTGTAAAGCTGAACTCTTTGCTCAAATCTTTGCTAAAAACTCTACCTTGGATGATTCAGGGCTTGTTCCTTCCTCTCCTCTACCCTCTGACTACTTCATGCTACCTATTAGAATTCTTCACAATGATGTTTTCCATGCCCTCGCTGGCCTAAACCCTTGGAAGGCTCATGGACCTGATGGGGTCCCTCTTATTGTTCTCTGAAACTGTGCCTCTGTGCTTGCACCTTGCTTAGTCAAACTTTTTCAACTCTGTCTGTCAACATCTACCTTTCCTTCTTGCTGGATGTTTGCCTACATTCAGCCTGTTCCTAAAAAGGGTGTCCATTCTAATCCCTCAGACTACCGTCCTATTGCTTTAATTTCCTGCCTATCTAAAGTTTTTGAATCTTTCCTCAACAGGAAGATTCTTAAACATCTATCACTTCACAACCTTCTATCTGATTGCCAGTATGGGTTCCATTAAGGCTGCTCTACTGGTGATCTTCTGGCTTTCCTCAATGAGTCTTGGTTGTCCTCTTTTAAAGATTTTGGTGAAACTTTTGCTGTTGCCTTGGATATACCAAAAAGCTTTTGATAGAGTCTGGCACAAAGCTTTGATTTTCCAAACTACCCTCCTACGGCCTCTATTCTCTCTGTAACTTTATCTCAAATGTCCTTTCTGACCATTCTATTGCTGCTGTGGTAGATGGGCACTGTTCTCCTAAATCTATTAACAGTGGTGTTCCTCAGGATTCTGTCCTGTCACGCACTCTCTTATTATTCATCAATGACCTTCTAAACCAAACTTCTTGTCCTATCCACTCATATGCTGATGATACCAACCTGCACTTTTCCATGTCTTTTCATAGACGTTCAACACTTCAGGAAGTAAACATTTCATGCAGGGAAGCCACAGAATGCCTGACTTCTGATCTTTCTAAAGTTTCTGATTGGGGCAGAGCAAACTTGGTATTGTTCATTGCCTCAAAAACTAATTTTTCCACCTATCAACTCGACACAACCTTCCAGACAACTATCCCCTCTTCTTAAGTTACACTCAACCGTCCCCCTCTTCTACACTGAACATCCTCAGTCTGTCCTTTACTTATAATCTGAACAGGAAACTTCACATCTCATCTCTAGCTAAAACAGCTTCTATGAAGTCAGGCGTTCTGAGATGTCTCCACCAGTTTTTCTCACACTCCCAGCTGCTAAGTCTGTACAAGGGCCTTATCCGTCCATGTATGGAGTATGCTTCACATGTCTGGGGGGGGGTTCCATTCATCCCGCTCTTCTAGACAGGGTGGAATCAAAAACTTTTTGTCTCATCACTCCTGACCTCTGACTGACTGTCTTCAGCCTCTCTCTCGTAGCTGCAGTGTTTCATCTCTAGCTATCTTCTACCGCTATTTTCATGCTAACTGCTCTTCTGATCTTGCTAACTGCATGCCTCCCCTCCTCCCACATCCTCGATGCACAAGACTTTCTTCCTTCTCTTATCCTTATTCTGTCCATCTCTAATGCAAGAGTTAACCAGTACTCTTGGTCATTCATCCCTTTCTGGTAAACTCTGGAACTCCCTGCCTGCTTCTGTATTTTCACCTTCCTATGACTTGAATTCCTTGAAGAGGGAGGTTGCAAGACACTTATCCTTCAATTTTTTACTACTGCTTTGGACCCTTTTCTGGGACTGGCATCTCAGTGGGCTTTTTTTTTTTTTTTTTTTTTTGCCCTTGGCCAGTGTCCCTCCTACATAAAAAAAAAAAAAAAAAATATATATATATATATATATATATATATATATATATATATATATATATATATATATATATATATATATATATTATAGAATATATATATTATAATATATATATATTATCAGTGTTAATTGATAAAATAAGCAAAAGGTGGATTTCTTGGATGTCAGGACAAGAATTAAAATTACTCATATTGATCATTCAGTATGGCTGTTGCAGGTTTTACTATTGCATCAATACTACAGCATCCATGGAAGCAGAGGGTTAAGTGTACTTGTACATTGTGAAGCATGTAATTGTAAAATACAGTAGTTACTTGATTTTTATACTGCTTTAGTTCTGCAATAGAACGGTTGTGTGTAAATGTAATATGACCCTTTTCTAAATGTATTTCATGTTTCTTTTAAGCATTCAAAATTGATGTTCTACAGGTAAAAAAGAAAGTGTTGTGGGAGATTGTACCAGCGAGAAAAAAAAAAAATAAATAAATAAATAAACTGAAAAAGATGCAATGAATCTTGTGTTACAATGTTTCTTATATTTAATGTTTATTTTATTTATTTATTTATTTATTTTTGTTTACTTATTTATTTATTATTTTATTTATTTATTTATTTATTTTTTGCAGGGACCCCAGGTTATCAGTCTGATGCTGGCCAAGGTCCTTACACACCTCAGACTCCTGGCACTGTCTATAGTTCAGACCACAACTACAGTCCTTACCAGCCAGAGCCATCTCCTTCAGGATACCAACGTAAGTCTTTAATTTTTTTTTTTTTTTTTTTTTTTTTTGTATGAGTGCATATATGAATAAAGAATGATAATGAATGAATGTATTGAGTTGTGAGGGTTCAACTGAGTAGTAAGAAATCTATATTATTATTGAAATTAGGTTTATGAATTGGAATGATAAAATGTAAAAGATCTTAGGGAAATACATAAATAAGAAGAGGGGATTGAAGGCATTGGGAAACTCCTCAGTGTATTCCTTTGATGAGACAAAGATAAAATATGATGTCTGAGCGATCTTCTATTAAGGAAGATAGTATCATTATGTAGATAGAATATTATGACAAATATTTATATTTTCTTCGGTTTTATGAATGTTAACCCCCATTTATTTCTTATTTCTATTTAGGCCTTTTGTTACTTGGTCTTACTCAAAAAATGTAGCATGTGTACTGTTATGATGAAGTAAATAGAAATGGTAGTGATGTGATTAGATATATATAATACACCATTCACATTAATTGATAGTCTTAATCATTGTATAGTTGGCTTTGACTAATTTTTCTTTACATTAGCAGCTGGTGGTAGTCCTGCTGCTTATGTTGGCACTCCAAGCCCAGGCACTGGGTATCAAGGATCTCCATCTCCTGTCTCTGGTTATGCATCACCCTCACCCTTGGCTTCCTTCAGCCCCATGACACCTGGAGCAGCATCACCCTACAATCCTCAGACACCTGGGGCTGGTAAGTTTTTAACTTCAATAGCTTTTATTTCATTTTATTTGATATTAATTTATTTTATCAAATTTCAGGAATGGACATGATATCTATATCAGTATTTATATGGTAGAGATAAGAGAATATCTATCAAGCTGATTTATAAAAAAATAAACTTTGTATGTGTAGAAGGACTTGTATTCAGCAACATCTTGTAAAGATAGGTATCATTTTAATTAAATACACATTAAAAATATAGCTGCTGACTTTTCACTTTTCTTAAATTTTATGATTATTGAATCTCAGGATCTTCTGTGTGTTCAGTTTCTGTAATTGATGTAAAAGACAATATAGGGAATATTGAATATAATGAGTTTTTTCATGAGCAAGTTTGACAGATTAATATGAATGACATTACAGACATGCTTCTTTATTATTTTGATGCCTCACTTTATAAACTCTTTTCTCTTCATTTTCTCATCATGGAAGTAACATCTCATTGTATTTCTTTTTATTCAGTATACTACTACACAATTTTTATTGCTTGCTTAGGTGCCTATTTCAGATCTCTTATGTATTTTCACTCCACATGTCCTTCTCATATAACTCATTTGTATAGAAGTCTTGATTGTTGTGCTCTATCCAGGCTTCTGATCCAGATGTCAGTATTGGCAGGAGAAAACTCCTCTTTATCCATAGGCTCACTTTCATGACTTGTGAATTAAAATTCAGTAAAATGGGAGGAGAGAGAGAGAGAGAGAGAGAGAGAGAGAGAGAGAGAGAGAGAGAGAGAGAGAGAGAGAGAGAGAGAGAGAGAGAGAGAGAGAGTTGTATTAAAAGAATCGCTCCATAATGTTTTTGTAACATTTTATATATTACTGCCGCCTGCAGTGACTATGGAATTAATACTAAAATAAATCTTATAAGGAAAAAGACAATAGCAATTTAATTTTTATTTATTTATTTATTTATTTTTTATAAAATGCCATGTAAGCAAAGGATGAAACTGATTTTTGTTAAAAATGTTTCACATCTCCAATGAACAAAGAGGGTGATTGGAGTACACTAAAATGTGTGAATGATGAAGAAAATGTCTTTCTGAATAGTTGCTTATGAGATATTTTATGGAAATCTGTATGGACTCTCTGTTCAGGACCTGCCCTCCCCCACCTCAAAGATTGAATACCATATTTCAATATTCATTCCATAGCCACCACAAATGGCAGTCACCTTTGTGATACTTTCACGTTAAGTTCACATGTTGTCCACAGGTATGGATACGCTGGGCATGCATGACTGGCAGACAACAGACATTGAAGTAAGAATTAGAGAGACGCATGATGATTCAGGTCTTATTGGTCAGACTGGCGTCATTCGAGGAGTATCGGTAAGATCATCAAATATTGTTAACACGTTGTATGATATTGACAAATTTTATTTATTGAAGCTATAAAAAAAAAGTTTTTTCCCAAACTTGAGGCTTGAAAAGGACTAGCAAGTAAACTTTTTTTTTTTTAACCCTTTCTATACAAGATCTCTGACCTAGGGTAACAAAAAGTTTAAAAACATTTAGTGCCAAGTCGTCATAGAGAAAGAAAAAAGCTTCTAGGGAAGCTTCATATAAAGTTTTATGATAGTGTCAAGTAATTAATTTTTTCACTGAGATAGTTGATCTAGAATGCCATGGCTCAGCATCATCATTGGTAGATTTAAGTGTTGTTCTTGATTGGAAATACCAATATTGTTTTTGACATTGTGTTCGTAGTATCATTTTGGAATCTTGTTAAAAATGTTTGAAAATCTAGAAACTTTCACGTTCAACTTATACTAATCAAATAACCAAATGCATTAAATATATGTTCACTACATTGTTCATAGCTCTAGATGTGGTCATGTGGTGACCCTTCCACTCACTATGAGATACACCCACATAGTGGAACTGCATTGTATGGTGCACTAATTTCAGTTATCTTAAGTATCATTCAGGTTCCATTCAGTTTGTATTGTCCATTCATATATGTTAAAACTCTTACCTTGTTTTTCTGCAACAATAAGTACTAATCAATTGTAAATATGACAGACAAGTATTAGAAGAAGAGAAGGATGATAGACAAAGTTTTGGCCACCAAATAAGGCAACACCAGAACAGAGAAAGATGCAGACTCTTTGCTGTGGTTGCTCTCTTGAGGGAGGTCCTCCAGAGAAGAACAGTGTCATAGGTAGAATTAGATGCAGCATGTAGGGATGTTTTTATTCAACTTATGATAGGGTGTTTGTTTCCAAACTTCAATATATTTTGTTGTCATACACTAACTTCAACTTTCCAGGGTGGAATGTGTTCTGTGTTCTTGCCAGAAGAAGAACGTGTTGTTAATATCCTTGGGGAACACCTTGAGCCTGTTACACCGGCACAACTTGATCGAGTAAAAGTAAGTAGTGGACTTAATATTTCAAAACTAGCTATCTCTTGGTGGAAGCTGTGATTTGTTTTTAAAGTAAGATCTCTGAACATGAAAGTCATGTTATATTCTTTTTCAAATACCCCATGCAACCATTGAACAATTCCCCTGTTATCATTACCTATATTCCTTATATAAGACTGATGTCCTGAGAAATATTGCACAGATACACACATGCACACAGTGGAAATGTCAGGCTGCTATATAAGTAGATTATTTTCTAATTTCAGAATATTTATCAGTAATTTTGCCAATTTCCACAGGTAATCTTTGGTGAAGAACGAGAACAGACAGGCAGCCTTCTTTCCATAGACCATAATGAGGGTGTTGTGAAGCTTGATCATGCAGATGTGAAGATGCTGCAGTTGCGCTACCTCTGCAAAATGAAATGAATAGCTTGAAAGAAATATTGGTTTCTTTTTTTGTATTCACCCACTTTGTCAGAAAATAGCTTTGGTTTTTACCTTGTATTTTTTCTTCTTTTAGTAAGTATGATTTAGTTAATGAAAGTTAAGGTTTGTGATGATCACAAAATCTCTTGTTATGTATGTTATGCGTGGGACCAGATCACTGTATTTAACATTTGTTACTATAATCACATGATTATAACAATGTGATTAAAAATATTTGCAAGTGATGGAAAAATTTTAAGTTTTCATTCATATAGGTACAAACTTTTATCTAATGAACAAATAATCAAATTAGTTTCCTTCATGTACAGTAAATTCGTTTTTATCCAGATATATTAATTGGAGGTAGGTATAATTCATGTTCAATGAATTTCAATACAGAAATGGTTGTGGCAACCTTCTTTCATATAACATTATTTTTCTCATGATCATGAATAGCATTGGCATCATAAAGGCAACCATATTTGTACCTTAAGCCAGTAGAACTGCTGTGCACAGCCATTATTTAATCCAACATCATCATGTGTGGACAAAAACTTGGTGTGAAAATGTAAGGAGATATTAAGAATGTAATAGGCCATCCATCTATCTTAGTGCCTCACTCCCTCTTGGAGCACTCCCAAGGATGTCTGTGGAGGAGGAGCCTTTACTTAGGATACTATGACACAGCATCTTTTTTGCACATGTATTCCTTTACCATTTGGTGCCAGTCTATAAAGTTTTCCTTTCCTACTAGGGGTTCCAGTTTTATTGACATACATTGGTCATACCAAGGGGATGAGAGATCAAGATTTTGTACTCTTAAATTCCTTGCCCTCTTTAACCAACTTACTCCATTATATTTCTTTTCACCCATTCCACCACTTGACATTTTCTCCATTTGCATGAGATGTTCAAATCTTTGTTATACATTTTCATTGCCACTTCATTGTCATTTAATACCTCTTTCAGGTAACGTATTTCCAAGGCATGCACTCTAATTGCTACACTATTTCAAATACAATTTGCATATTGATACATAATTGCTAATTGAAGAATATCATTCCCTTCTCTCTACTTCCGAAGACACATTTCACAATCCTTATAAGTGATCATATGGCATTTTTCACATGTTTATTTCTCCATAATGATTATATTTTTTGTCATGTTAACAGCTATGTACAAATAATTCACTTGATAATTCACAGCAACTGTAAGAAGTAAGTTTTGTGTTAGGGATGCTGATAGTGACGGCTGAAGTACAGTTTAAAGGAGCCATATGATGCACTATTGTATTCCTGCCAATTGTTAATGTGTACAGGGTTTCCCAACAGTTAAAGCAAATATACTTCAATAGATATATATTTGTTTTGGTTTATCTTTGATGTGTATTTTTTAGAATGTATTGCAGTGTGAATAACAAGAAAGATTATTCAAAGCTGAAAATTCTCAATAGGCATGTCCTTGATATACTTTTGGATTTTTGGTGAACTTTGAGACTGTATCAAGTACTTTGGCCATAGCTCTAGGGTGTGCTTGATATTGAAATATGATGCTTAAAATAAGTTGAAAAAAATGATACATGTAGAGAAGCATTCCTGCCCAAAACTTTTCCTCACCCTGTCATTTTTATCCTTCCCTCCCTCATTTTTGCTAGGCCATTTGTAACAAGGGCCACAGCGCATTAATGTAAATATTCTACCCAAGCAAAAAAAAAAAAAGTATGTCAAGATATGTGTATAAAAGATTTTCTATTTAGGATAACATTTCTTTACCTCCAACTATCTGGTCTAACTTGCATCTGTGTGTGTGTATGCATGTATGTGTATGCACACACAAACATGAACATAAAATGTTTACTTCCCATAGATTACATTTTTAAGAAGTGAAAGATATTAACTGTTGAAAACTGAAGTAATTGTACAAAGCTGTATTTAAGAGATATTATGTATTAGTGGGGAGTTGCTGTGTGAAGCAAACAGACAGTATATACTTGCAGAGTTGCTCTGCACTGGGCTTGTTTATTGACCATGCACCATATAGTAGCATTGCTACCCAGTTTACACATAACATGCTGTGTGAATTGTAATATTATAAATACTGTTGTATAATAATTATACTACTGCTTCCAAGAATAACACAAACCAGAGAGGAATTGAATATCATTATCAAATTTGTGAAGCTGAAACATGTAACATCTTAAGATCTGGATAGAAAAGCAACCTGGAGACAATATACTACTTTCGTTTACCAGGATAGATCAGAACTGCAGGTAAAATGTCTGGATATAAAGGAATTTTTCTGTACCAATTTCATATTAAAATAGAAATTATCCATGCATAGTGTCATTTTGTTGAACCAAGTTGCATTAATGTTTCTTTTCAATTAGTTTAGTAAAAACGTGTACTCGTCATTGTTACTTGAGACAGTCTTTCAGCAGCTGTATACTTTAACTACTATATTTAAAACTAAAGTTACACTTTCCTGTTACATCAATGTTCTGTCAAGCTTCCTTGTGTATAATAAATTAAGCCTAGCAGCTGAATGAAGAGTGAAAGCATTTTTCTCTTTAATTCTACATTTTACCTATTACAATTACAGACTTGCCTTCAGACCCAACATACAGATTTTCATCTACGAGACATCAAAATATTCCACGACTGTCTGTAAAACAAAAATAATGCTCGATTTAAATTTTACCATGATCCCTCTCCAGTAGTCATCTTGTACAATAGTACACCATTCCCAGTTTTTTTTTAGTGAGTCTGGCATCATTTGTATGTAGCACTGAATCTCCATGGTACTGCAGTGTGCAGAATATGGCAAGTAGAGCAACTGAAATAATTATTATAATGGTGTAAATGAAAAAAAATGCATGTTTTTAGTACTCTTTGACTGAGTGCATTATCATTATGCACCCTATTATTTCCACACATTCAATCATATTTGGTCTTTAAATTGTCAGTTCTGACTTGGGGATGAATTCTAACACAACCCAATAATATGGAGGTAGAAAAAAATGCTTTTGATCATACTCTTGTCCTGCCTTACTTTGTTACTTTCTTTGGTCTCTGAGAGTGCAGACTCTCCAACATCAATATCACCAATAATGATCCTGAACATGAAAGTTGGATCATCCCTGCCAGGAACATTGAAATCCTCTGTTTAGGGCTTAGATGCCTGGGTGCAAATTTAGCTGTGCTGCAGCCAAATGTCACACAAAATTTGTAAGGAATGACATTGATTATTTCAAAAAACATCTTCATAACAATGTTAGCATCTCTTGTATTTCAGAGTTCTCCACTGCCAATTTCTCAAATCTGTAACAGACTTTCAGGTGTGTTCTTTGCTCAAATTTGAGGTCCATACTAAACTTGCATTTAAACACAAGAATATGGCCACAAAAACATATTCATCCTGAACTTAAATGTGAGTACAAGAATGTGGCCAAAAAAAGTGTTCATCCTAAACCTACAAGTGAGTACAAGAATAGGGCCACAAAAATATGTCTATTGTAAACTGTGTGAACTATCCTTCTGGTGCAGAATGCCTCAAATAATGGAGGGGTGAATTCATTGTGTATGTGTGTATGTGAGTGTATGTGTGTATGTGTGAGAAAGAGAGAGAGAGAGAGAACCCATCCTTATGCTTTGGCTACACTGGGAGTAAAAAGTTTGAGTTAAAATATTAAAACCAATAAAGGTGGCTGCACTGGCAGAAATTAGATGACAATGCAGTGAGTGAGCAGATTCTTCTGCAAGGAGAGTTTACACCTGATACTTCCATATTCCATCATCAATATAAATGACATAAGGCATGCTTTCCCATCTCTACTACCATCTCTCATGCACTCCTTTACACCTTTTCACCTTCTAAATGACCTTCCTCTCCCAATGATTTACTATTTCAATCAGATATATATGTACTTTATTCTTTACTCTTCACTCTTCATCCTCTCAATAAGACAATGCCACCTTATTCTTGTTCCTATTTATCTATCAATCTTCAATGCCTCATTCCCTCCAGGTGTATTACCAAAGAGAGTGGTCACAGCAGAAAGCCTCCACCTCTCTTTTATCTAAATAATGCCTTCTTGTTTGTTTAAACATTTAGCCTCTACTAATATCCCTTTTACACATGTACTAGTTTACCCTATCCTTCCATCTTACAAGGGGCTTTTCTCTCGTATTAGGACCTTCAATTTTGCTCACAAACTTTCTTCAGAAACTTTTCACTCTTTATCCTGTCAACATGACAATACCATTTCAATGTGTTCCATTTAGAACATCAGAACATAAAAAAATAAGTGAAGCTGCAAGAAGCCATCAGGCCTACACATGAAATATACCTACTTATTTCCACCTATCATCCCCATCCATAAATCTGTCTAATCTTCTCTTAAAGCTCCCCCAATGACTCAGCACTAACAACTTGATTACTGAGTCTGTTCCATTCATCTACCACTCTATTTGAGAACCAATTCCTTCCTATCTCTTTTTTCTAAATCAAAATTTTTCAAACTTGAACTGGTTATTTATTGTTCTGTCCTAGTTACTGATCCTAAGAATTTTGCTTATGTCCCCCTTGTTATAACCACTGTAGCATTTAAAGATTTCTATCATGCCCCCTCATCCTACGTCTCTCTAAAGAATGTAAATTTAACAGCTTCAATCTCACTTCGTAAGGAATACTCCTCATCCCCTGTATCCTTTTAGTCATTCTCCTACAACATTTTTCATACACACTAATTGCACTCACCCTCCCATCTTTTCATTCCACATATCCACATGCCATAGCATGTTGTGGAAATGAGTTACCTGAGATGGGAATATGGAATGTGTTCCTTATCATCCATCCCACTATTCTGCACTGATACTTCTACAACATTCCTTATACATTCACACATGTTTTCATTGCTTCCACCCTCCCATTTCATCATTCTGCATGTCACTCACATCATGGCCTATTCCATTTAATGTCTTTCATCCACATCAGGAATACAAGGTGTTATCAAAAGGAATTAAGACCAGGCATCTATACATGAAAGTACATACATACATACATACATATATCAAGGCTCTCTCTCCCAAAAGGGGTACAGCCAAGACAAGCTGCAAAGGTTTCATATTCACACTGATGAAAGTATTTGATTAAATTAAGTTTGTGCACCATTCCCTTTAAAATGTCTTTTTGAGCAAAGGATGATACAGCACTATCAGTGCTGCTATCATTGCTGAAATCAGAAAGTCTTGCTCTCAAAGTGTGTCAAGCACATGCAATTCATGTTAAATCTCTTTCACAGTTTTAAAATAGCACACCTTCAGCTGCAGCTTCATCTTTAAGAAGAGGAAACAGTTGCAAGTGGCTAAATCTGGCAAATGATGATTCAGTGCACAATGACAGACTTCATGGCAGACTGGCATGGTGCTGCCTCTGTCTGGGGGGTTAGAGACCTAAGCTGCTCTTTAGCAATGGAATCCATGTTCAGATTAGACAAAACTGTTATGTATGACATACTGACAATGACAACAATGTCCTTAATATCTCTGATGATATTCATCCACAAGGTGTGAAACTGTTTTCACATATTCAAGGATTGAGTTCATGGAAGGTTATCCTGACTTCTTATCATATCCCATTGGTCTGCTGGCCAAGTATATGTACAACTTAAAATACCTCACACAACCCATTGTTTCATTGCCATACACTTAATAAGTTAAGTCAAAGTTCTACATTGCAGATTTGCTTAGTTTGACACTGAATCTGACATTCACTCTCTGCTCTAGTTTGTGGTCTATGATGAAAATGCATGTATGCATACATGCATTGTATACATACATACATTGTATGCATACATACATGTATACATACATATGCTGTGGCACAGCTCAAAAAAGTTAACCAACCTACAGGCTGGTTGATAATTGTTGATGATCAGACACACACCAATTACCTCCCTATGCTGCTGTCTGCTGATGTGCTATGGAACTCAACCTGGAACTTTTGATACCATCTCATATTATTCCTTCAATATCTCTTTATCCACAGACATATGTCTGCCTTTAATAAACACCTGCAAATAATCCTATAACACATTAAAGTTTCATATCCCTCTCTGGAAATGTTAGTCAGGAACAATCCCTGTAAGCACATACATCTGTCCACCAGTTGCTGCCCATTCTTTTTACTCCACTACTTCTATTTTCTTTCTACACCTACACCACTACTCCCTACTTTTCTATTCATATATCCAACTAAAACTATGCTTCTCCCTCTCTAGATTTTTCTCAGTGGAGAGACACAAAAACACCAGATTGCCAAAATATAGCAATTTAGATTTAATTTTACTTTCAGGCTTGTAGGTTTCTCTCTCTCTCTCTCTCTCTCTCTCTTGTATGTGATGCCACTAGTATAAAAAGAGTAAATTTTGATACACTGCTGGTATAAAGCTTTCTAAATACCTTAAGAGTCAAGTTTCTTGGACAGAATATCATTCACCAAATTCATATTTGTCTTGAAGTCAGTTGTAGCCTTGATTTTCCCCATGAGGGCATTCAGAAACTTCTTTTTCTTCTTCTGTTTATACTTATGAACCTGAAAGAAAATTATGTTTCATTATACTGAATATGATGGCAATCAAAATATGGACCATTCACTCCTTATAAAATTAAACAGTAAAATAAAACCAACTAATTAATGTATTAAATGTGCATCTTGACTGATATCTACATTAAAGAAGTGATCACTGAAGATGTTTATTTGATTTTTTAACAAGACGGAGATATTACATAAACTACAGCATGAATTTGCCTCTATGCTCATTCTTTTAAAATTCAGTCTTGTTGTTCTGTAAATATTCTGTAACTCAAATTATATCTAGCACTCTACCCTGCTCTTCTTCATTTATTGTTTGGTGCTACATTTCTGAGGCCTTATAGAGAAGCCAAACTTGTGTAGAATTCCACTGTATCCCATACAACATGAAACTCCTCATTCTGATATATAAAGAATATGTAGTATGCTAGATAATACTAGGAATATTATTTTCAGCAGCTCTCAAGGTACCTGGTTTTAGGGGGGATGGATTTTGAAAAATTAAAAAGATTCCTATACACGCAAAGAGTGAACTGGAATCGGATAGAAGAGACAGGATGAGGTCTAAGAATGTGGTGATGGAATCTTATTTGGGTGAGGTGAGATCTAAGAATGTGGTGAACAACCTGGATCAAAGTGGGGTGAGTGACTTGAAGCTGGGGTGAGAAAGTGAGTGAAGCAAGGGTTAAAGTGAAGCAAGGGTGAAAAGATGGGATCAAGAGGTATTAGTACTAATGAGTTCTATAAAAATTGAATTAATAAATTACATATTGGCCAAATTGCTATCTATTCCATAAATAGCAATGAAAAATTTTACTAAATGGATGAGTATTAAGATAAAAATGAGGTAAGATTCAAAAGAAGTATGTATATAGAAATGAAGGAAGGACAAGAGGATTTAAAGGCTCATCATATGTTAATTAGAACTGTTTAAAAGTTAATGAAAGCAGCCTAGAACATCTATGAATCAGTCTGTTGAAGGCAGACACAAAGATATTTTTCAAATATATAGAGTAAAAAACAAAGAATTACAGTTTGTTGAGACAAAGAATCTCAGTAAGATCTCTGTGTTCAGTCGGCAGCCCTGCTGCCCACTGTCCCATAGTGTATGACCAAAACTCAACCTCCCCCAAGAAATACTTACATATATTTCTTCACTTAACTCAAGAATTAGACAAGTTAGGATAATTTTGTTTACGTCCACATATGAAGCAGTGTTTGTTCAACTACCACACAATTTCCAATCTTGATATTGCAAAAATAAAGTAATTATGGTGAGTATAAGTTAAGGAATCAAATTTTATGGTTTATACACCATTGTACTTATATTTATTATGTCCAGCCATTATGAAGTTGTTCTTAAAATTTAACACGTCTTCTCAGATGCGACATACTCCTGAATATATTGCTTTCAGATTTCACATAAAAAGTGATCTAAAAGAGAAATTTTATTATTTATTTCCATGAGTACCTCATATATCACCTTGCATCTTCCAATGTCACATGGGAAGCAGGGTAGGGAGGAACTGGGTGTTTTCTTCCCTCCCTTCCTCTCTCCATCCATCCACTAAAGCTTTAACTGTAGTGAACTTTTCATCTAGAGATTTCAACATCCCACTGAAAGATTATCTTTCTAGACAGTTATGTTGATATTATTATCATCAAAAACTTAAGAATGTGAATTTGAGGTGTTGGAGACTATATACTTAGCAGGAAGTGGAAAAATAGTAACTGATATACTCAAATATTATAATTAATAAATCATCACCTGTGACTCTTGGGATGGGTGGGTGGGCAAGGAAGAAGGGACAAAGGGAGAGGGAAGAAAACACATGTACTGCCATGTGTAGACCTGTTATTTTTCTGCAACTTTTCTTATATTCTTGTGTTTCTGTATAGCAGTAATGAAATTATGTAAAATAAACAAAAAAAAAAACAAATAAATACTCACCAGATCAGGATTTTCCCTTAAGACCCTATCCACAAGGTGTTCAATGATATCTTCATCTGATATTTGGATCCACTTGTTGTCATGGACAATCTGTAATTGAAAAGGATAAAGCATCAATTTTTTTAATCATACATAACTGTATCACTGATTCTTGACTTGACTGACAAGACTGGTCTATAAGATCCAACAAGGCTTCATGAAAAGAATAAAAAAAAAAAAAAAAATCTCTAAACTTTCTCCATTGCCACCACAGCAATTGACACATCATCTCACTATCATCACCATTAAACTTACTTCTATCTCCCAACACATCAAATGCAACATGCATATCACTACTACCAGCTTAACATCATTCAACACTGCCAAGACATCAAAAATTAAAGGCAAACAGATGACAGAACCTGTGTTGGAGTTTGTGGGTCTCCATCATCACAAATAGCATTTATGATATCTTTGGATATAAATAGATGACACAGCTATTACCTGTGTTGGGGTTCGTGGGTCTCCATCAACACAAATAACATTCATGACATCTTCGGATACACTTGGGGAGATTTTGCCACTTTGCTGCATGTCAACAATCTCCCCAAAACCTGCTGCAGAGAGAGGACTGAAAGTATAAATTTCGCTATATTAATATTCTATCAAAGTGCAATGACTAAACAATGGGTGAATTCACAGTAGTAATATTTACACTTAGTAACAAAGTACTTTAAGGGGAGGTATATCAAACACTGAACAAAACCTTGGCATCCTTGGTTTCATCTCTCTGTATGACCAATTTTAAGTTAGTGACAAATCTCTTACAATGAACAGGAGTTGGAGGGATGACCTGCTATTAATAGTGGCAAAGGGTTGAAGAAATACCACCATATACACTGTTATAAAAAGAATATGAAAAATACATGATACATGAAATGATTAACAGTTTACATTTCTATCTACTTGGTGCTATGTCTATTTTAAAAAGCCTTTTCATTTCAGAGGAGCAGTACTCTTCTTGATACTGGTATCACAACACTAACATTTTCCTTGACAAGTTCTTAAGTACAAAACATTCCTACATATGCAGTATGTTTTGATGTGATTCAAATAAGATTATGAGTGGAGAAATTTCATATATATCTTTAAACATACATACAGTGAAACCATTCCTCCCATGGAAAATATAGATATCCAGCATTAAGTTATTCTGGTCAACTAAGCATATTCTAGTAAGGCAATGCTCATACTTGGCAAGGATTTACTGTTCATAATATGAAAGGTATCTCAGCAATTGTAACTAACAGGTTTTCAGAAAAAAGTGAGTGAAATAGACACCAGTTACTGTGTGAAGCAAAGAGTCATTCTTAGCATTATACTCGTATGTATATTCATGTACAAGGCAGTAGATAATGGTGATAGTTATGACATCTTATATCTGGTCTTTAGTAAAGCATTTGACAAGGTACCCCATCAGAAGTTCCTGAGAAAGATTATGGCACATGGGATAGATGGTAAGGTGTTAGGCTGGATAAGGTCATGGTTAAGTGACAGGTGACAGAGAGTTGTAATAAACGGCACTAAATCCAAGTGGGGTCATGTAATTAGTGGGGTGCCACAGGGATCAGTATTAGAGACATTGTCGTTTTTAATATGTATCAATGACTTCGATAGTGAAATTAGTAGTGATATTAGTAAATTTATGGATGACACAAAGATATGTAGATTAATTAGGTCAGAATCGGATGCCATCGCCTTGCAGGCGGATTTAGATAGGATGAATGAATGGATGGATAGATGGCAAATGCAGTTTAATATCAACAAGTGCAGACTTAGCGCAGTTAGAGGAAACCCACACAGTAGGTACACAATAGACAATGAAACTCTAGTAGGTTCAGCGTAGAAAAAGATTTAAGAGTTATAGTTAGCTTTGAACTCTGTCTAGGTAAGCAATGCACAGAGGCCAGAAACAGAGCAAATAGGGTATTAGGATTAATTTTTAGGAATGTTAAAAGTAGAAGGCCCGAAGTAATATTAAAATTATATTTGGTGCTGGTCAGACCTCACCTAGACTACACTGTGAAATGATTAACTGGTCCCCACATTACAGAAAGGATATAAGTCTATTAGAATCAGTACAAAGGAGAATGACTAAAAGGGTACAGGGGATGAGAAGTATTCCTTACACAGTAAGATTGAAGCTGTTAAATTTACATTCTTTAGAGAGATGTAGGTTAAGAGGGGACCTAACAGAAGTCTTTAAAGGGTTATAACAAGGGGACACAAGCAAAATTCTTAGGATCAGCAACCATGACATAACAAGAAATAATGGGTTCAAGCTTGAAAAATTTAGGTTTAAAAATGAGACAGGAAGAAATTGCTTTTCAAATAGAGTGGTAGATGAATGGAATGGACTCAGTAATCATGTTCTTAGTGGTAAGATGTTAGGGAGCTTTAAGAAAAGATGTTAAGGGTTCATGGATGGGGATGATAGGTAGAAATAGGTATGTATATTTTGTACATGGACATGTAAGCCTGGTGGCTTCTTGCAGCTTCCCTTATTTCTCATGTTCTTATGTTCTTAGGTAATGGTGTGCCTGAGTAAAGCTTGCAATAATCCTGGGAGAATTATCTATGAACAAAATGATACTTAAGCAAAACAAAAAAAATCAGTGACATCTACAAAACCTGAATCACAACAGGTATCAAGTACAAGTGTGGAAAATGAATTTTACTTAAAATACTTATGTACTATTTGAAGATGTAATTTATAATACTGTTGAACTTCACCTGTTTCTGATGTGAATATCTTTAGAGTTGAGTACACCCAAAAGATTAGTGAGCAAGAGGTTGGTGACTATTTGAGGATTGCGGGCTCTGTTAGACATCACTGCCAGGAAGTAAGCCAAGAGATCATCTTCATTCTGTGGAGTTAAAATCTCTATATTTTTAAATGAAAAATATCATCCTGTTTCTCTTATTGTAGTCTATGGGTAATGATGAATTATAATCAATTCAATAAAATCCTTCAGAATCATTAGAGCCCTGACAGGTTTTTACATGTGTAGTTCTTTTTAGTAACAAGAGAATGGGTAATTTAACTAAACATATTTAATAAGTATTTCTTTAACTCTCAAGGTGTGGCATACATGTGCACACACACACACACACACACACACACACACACACACACACACACAATATATATATATATATATATATATATATATATATATATATATATATATATATATATATATATATATATATATATATATATATATATATATATATATATATATATATATATATATATATATATGAATGTCAAAAAGATAAAAGGTAAAATTCAGATTGTGATTGAAATAAATTATTTTTACAAAATGTTCCTTTGAAAAACCATAATGTAAACCAGGATAAGCTGCATTATGCAACAATTACAGTTACAACTTGAGATAATCAACAAAACAGTGTGTGGAATCAATAATATATTTTACTTACCACAAATATAATAGCAGTCTCCAAGCTGAGCTTATAGTCCCTCATTAACCTCTGTCTCACAGCCTCAGGCAATTCAGGTACAGAGGAACGAATTTCATATATATCAAGTGAACCTTGCATATCACAGCCAAGCTCTGATGAGTCATACAAGCGCAGTGGAAGAAGATTTGGCTCTGGCATGAAGCGATAGTCCTAGAAACAAAATCAACAATTTACATCAATCAATCATCAATAATCAACACAAACTGAAAACTCGTACTGCCCCATAGTACACAAGATGAGATGGTAAAATGCTATCCCTATTACTCCATATTTCAAGGTATTTACTTTCATTACTTTTACCATTTACTTTGACCACACCACAGACACATCTCAAATACCTTATCCCATCAACTGGATCATTGAGCCTTGACTTGCATTCCATGTCCTGGTCTTGCTCAAATATGCCAAAGCTGGAATTACAACAACATTCCACAAATATCTATCTTCCTTCCAACTTTGTCTTTTCTCTCACAATACAGTGGAACCTCGGTTCTTGAACTTAATTTCTTCCTGAATGCTGCTCATAATCCGAAATGTTTGAAAATTGAAGCTATTTTTCTCATAGGAATCAATGTAAAATGGATTAATCTGTTCCCAGACAAAAGTCTACACTTTTTTAGCACCTTATGACAGATGCTCCCACACCCAAGATGGGTGCTTCACAACATCTCCAGCTCACACATTATTTATCCAGAAAGGATATAATGAATGAACTTAGTGACATAAAACTCATCAGAAGATACTGTTTAGACTGATCCAGTGAGGGAAGCCTTATTGAGGGACACAGAAGAGCAACCCACTTACTGCCAAAATGAAGGTGATCATATCATTTAGACATCTTGCCTTATTGAGGGACACAGAGAAGAGCAACCCACTTACTGCCAAAATGAAGGTTATCATATCATTTAGACATCTTGCTGCTGGGAAAAGCTACTGGAAAAATGCAGTTGTGGGTCATTGAGGCGTTGGGGGTCAATGAGAGCCACAGGTGGCTCGGGATTACTCCTGAGTGGCAAAAACTGTTTGTTTACATCAAGGTTTTTCAATAGGGTCACATTAACCTTATTTCAAAGATTGAATTACTGTCTTACACTCTGTCTCTCTCCTCCAAATATATAGAAATTAAGTAAATATTTATAGAAACTATAAATTAGTAATAAATGACAGCTTTTGCTACATCTTTTAATATTTGAAATTGAGTAACTTTGTTATAAAACTGAATTACTGTACAAAAAATGAAGCAATAATTAGTTCAAAATTTTGTTAAAAAAAATTATTTGTTTGAAAAGGGAGGCATTCAGTAACTGAGGTTCCATTGTACCTCCTTATGAGCCTGCCTACTACCCTCCATATATTAATATTTGTACGGGACCTTAGGACATAAGACATTGCTTTGCACCATCCATCACAACTGCATCACATGGTGAAGTTAACCTTGGGTAAGAGAACCTTGACTGCCTTACTCAACAGCCCCTCCTGGGCAGGTCACTCACAAATCAAACTTACTTCTTATCAGAGAAGGGCATATGGAGAAGAAACTTTCTGCTTCAAACACACTCCATCCATCAAAATAAATAAATAAAACTTCATGAAATAATGATGGTGATGATGATTACTGTACTGTTAACTGCACACAATGGGCTAAGTAATCTCTTGGACTTTCACCTTAACATTCATGAAAACCATGTTACATGAAAAGGATGAAAGCTGGAAGCTGCATTCTGTAAGATGAGAGAGAAACTGAATATTAATAGGCAGCAGCATCTGGCTTGCCCTGTTCCAAATTTAAAGTTCGTTTCACAGGCCTTACATGAAGTGCTAAATCACAGGATGGGTTTATTTTACCATATTTACTGTTGTGTTCTGCCAAGCAACCAATGCCCCTTTCCTTCTCAGCCATAGTTCTGCCCATGACTACATATCTGAAATCCTTGTTTTATGTAAAATCTCCTTAGTTTTAAATTACCTGAATAACTTCCTTGTCCCTCATGCTCACAGTTTCCTTGGTCTCTGTGTCAAAACTGCGTGTTTCATTAATAACACTTCCACCACATTCCAGTATGTTTATCTGTCGTTCTATTTCAAAGTCAACTGCTTTCACCTGTACGAAAATAAATATAAATCAGACACTACATACCTAATATTTTGATTCTATATGGAACATATATGTACACAACTACACAGCAACTGTAGCAACAGTATTCCTTCCCTGTACATAGTACATGGCATCCTAAAAAAGGAACAAACAAAAAATTCAGAAATAAAATAATCCAGTCATAAATAAACAGCTTATGTGAATCAGTAGAGGCATGACAATCAGATCAACCAATAGGTGCAGGCTTCTACTGCCATTGAAAAAAGTGCAGACTGTAGCTACACTGCATTACCAAAATCACATCCCATATTATAAATGCTCAATTTGGACAAAATGAAGCACATAAATGGTAATATGTGAAGGTATCTCTGCTACAATCCACTGAGCACTGATCTTCTACTACTGTACTACAGCAAAGTGCAGTCTATGATAAATTGACAGGTGTAAAATAAACTGAAGTTATGTTGCTAGTGATGGTCAAAATCTCTGAGATATTCTCAGAGTCACTCAGAACATCACTGTACCAGTGTTGATGATTCTCACTATGTATATATGTATACTTACAGAGTACCATTTGTACCAGATATTGAACTTACCAGTGATCGAAGAGAATTCAAATTTTTCACTTCAGTGCGAGTGCCTAGTGGTTCACCAGGTCTGTGAAGTGATATG
>NC_087156.1:23824496-23849496 GCF_035594125.1 Scylla paramamosain | reverse complement strand
AGGAAATAATGGAGCAAACTGAGGAAGTTCAGAGGCTTGGCAAGTATGGTGAAAATGGAGTGAGGCCTCTAAAAATTAAATTTAGTACACAAATGGCAGTGGAAACTGTAATGACAGGGACATGTAAACTGTCAAAGATGGTAGACATGAAAAACACATGGATAAGAAGTGATTTAAATGAGGATGACAGAAATAAGTTGAAAGAGATGAGAGAAGAATTTAAAAGCAAAAAAACAAAGAAAGAACACATGATCAAGCAAAAGAATTTGTATGGAAAATTGTGGATTTAAAGATAAGTGGTAGTTGAGGAATGCAATAATAGAGGATATATAGTAAGATTGAGAAGGAATGTAATATATTGAAAGTTATGCACACACACACACACACACACACACAAACACACACACACACACACACACACACACACACACACACACACATTGGTCTCAGTCCTACCTGAAGATCAGTCACTATGAGTTCTGAGCTCTTTCCACAGGGAAACGGCTGGCTGGGTGACCAGCAGACAACCATAGGTGAATCAGACACACACACACACACACACACACACACACACACACACACACACACACACACACACACACACACACACACACACATATATATATATATATATATATATATATATATATATATATATATATATATATATATATATATATATATATATATATATATATATATATATATATATATATATATATATATATATATATATATATATATATATATATATATATATATATAAAATCACAATAATAATAATAGTAAAAACACAGATTGACAAGCATGACAATGAAATCAAGATCTGCTCTACTTAAACTATTAAAGTCTGAATGAACACAACATTACTTGATTTGTAGGGATGAGAAAATTCAGGATGTACAATCACACACACAAAAAAACATTTCTTACTCTCATGAATACTGAATTTCATAAAATTGTAAAACAATCTGAGCAGTTTCAGTGGAGCTTGGCTGTCTGAAATGTCCCTAAGGACATGTTGCATATCACATTGTTATTACAGATAACAGATACTACACTCAAACAATACTTTCCATATTTCTTTACCTGTTGATTCAATATAACTTTGTAAGGATACTTTTTTGCATGATTGTACATTGTAAGGGTTGTGTGTAATGCAAACTACTCATTGTACTCACCATTGTATTCACCATTTAAATCAAATATTATCTGAGAGAGAGAGAGAGAGAGAGAGAGAGAGAGAGAGAGAGAGAGAGAGAGAGAGAGAGAGAGAGAGAGAGAGAGAGAGAGAGAGAGAGAGAGAGAGAGAGAGAGAGAGAGAGAGAGAGAGAGAGAGAGAGAGAGAGAGAGAGAGCAATATTATCAGAGATGACATTTCACTAACCTGTTGCTATCTGTGTCATGAATACTTTTTCCACTGTCTTCTTCAAGCTGGAGTTGTATGAGGTCGACTGAACGTCGATATGGAAGCTTGTGGACTGAAGGATTATATGTGATGAATTCTAATTTTCCATTACTTGCCAAAGGAAATTCTGACTGAGTAATTTGGTATCCTGCCTAAAAAAGAATAGATAGGTAATATATACTACACAGGAATAAATTACTTGTAGTTTTGCTCCTTTTAATCTAAACTTTACTATTATCTAGTTTCAAAGCAAAGTGAATATAATGAAATCTACATACGGGGAGATCTGGGTAGAAATAATGCTTTCGGTCAAATCGAGAGATTTTGTTTATTGTTGCACCCAAAGCAACTGCAGTTTTGACAGCAGCTTCCACACATCTCTTGTTTAGAACCTGTAAGATGGGGAAGCATCAGAATCCATAAATTACCAATACACACATAACAATATTATCTATCTACCTATATGCCAAGTTGACACCTACTCATAAAAAAAAAAAAAAAAAAAAAAAAATTACATTCATCTTCCTGCTTTTTACCCTATCTATACAAATCATCACTTTGCTTTTAATCTCATTCACTCTGAAGTTCTTCCTTTCATAAATTCTAACTCTTTTTACGAGCTGTCAAATACATCTGAGTTAGTTATCACTGCAGTTTCTATATTCAGATTTCTCTCTATGCCATCAACATTTGTCAGACTCAAACCTCAAGCCAATATTTTCACATTCACTTGCCTTGCAACACCAACACCATCATACAACAAACAGAAACCACATAATATTATCACAGCCCTCCTTGAATGGCAAGTAACTTACACTAATTCCCCCACTTAATCCATGCAGTTGCCAGCCTGTTTAGCCATGGATCTGCCCATGATGCCAGCCTTTTTTTTTTTTTTTTTTTTGGTGTGTATAATGTGACAAATAGCAATGCCATTGGTGTTTGTGGTACTAGCAATTTGTGGCCACCACCAATGTTTGTGGATAGTGTTATGTCACCTCAGTAATGGTAAATCAAAACAATGCCTATGTACATATGATTGATAGGCTACTTATAGTAAGGAAATGAGGGTTGGCATTACATTATTCACCTCACTGAACAATCAGTAAGCCGTTGCAATTTGCAATTTGAAAAAATAAATAAATAAAATTCATAAGCAGTACTGAATCACTTTAGAAGTGAAGATGTGTGTGGTATTCTCTGAAGCAGGGCTCCAGGCACAACCCTATATCACACTCATTACTCTGACATTGCAATTCAGTGTTCTTCCAAAGGCACCTTGTCATCCACAGGCTAGAGTAAGGTTTGGAGGACACACTGTGTTTTCTGTTAAGTTCAATTAACAAATTAAAGTCCAGATTTTTTTCAAGTTGCTGCTGTAAATTCATGGCATTGGCACTGAGCACGGGTATATGAGATGCTATAAATTCAGGGCATTGGCACTGACCACAGGTATGTGAGACACAGTAAACTTAAGGTGTTGGCATTGGGCAGGTTAAGAAAACATACACTTGAGATCAGCAGTAAATCTGACAAGGCATTCATGCTTGTCACCTACCCATATATATATATATATATATATATATATATATATATATATATATATATATATATATATATATATATATATATATATATATATATATATCTCTCTCTCTCTCTCTCTCTCTCTCTCTCTCTCTCTCTCTCTCTCTCTCTCTCTCTCTCTCTCTCTCTCTCTCTCTCTCTCTCTCTCTCTCTCTCTCTCTCTAAGTTGAAAAAAGTGCAGTTGAGGAAAATTAACACTGTGCTGACATTTTTACCAACTCCAAGGCCAAATATTACATTGAAGCACTGCTGTGACTAGACTTCTATTATTATAATTCATAATAACACATGAATAAAGAAAACTTACTGGCAATGTTCCTGGATGTGCTGACTCAAATATGCTAACTTGAGTATTTGGTGGTGCCCCATACTTGTTGCTGGTGCGAGAAAAAAGTTTGCTAGCTGATAAAATCTGGGCATGAATTTCTAGCCCTATTACTGCTTCCCAACCATTTCTGAAAGGGGAAGAAATAAATAAATAATTACACACACACACACACACACATATATATATATATATATATATATATATATATATATATATATATATATATATATATATATATATATATATATATATATATATATATATATATATATATATACCCACACACAGTGCACATAAAAATAATCTACAAATTGGCATTTGTTATGCTCAATTCAAATTTTTTTTTTTCAAAACTGATTTCTTTATGCTTCACCTGGTGACATAAATATTATCTCACCAATGAAAATGAAGACCAGTGAAAGCTTTGTCATTCACCAAACTGAGGTTGCAAGTCTCCAGAGCCTCTAAAGTGTAACCTAGGTCAAGAGAGTATGTATGCTGACAACTTGGCCCATGGTCCCCTCGACAGGATGTAACAATGATAATTATTATGAATGTCATTATTTTCAATTTTAGACCAATATCTTTTGCCTGTCATTTTTGTTTTCTTTCTCTTTTTGTAATAGTGACTACATAAGTAAAGTTAACTCTTTTTAATGGATATTGATGCTGATTTTTACAATTTCAAGAAAAAAATTATTCTCTTAATACTGAAATAGATTTTAGATTACAGTATCCTCTTCAGCCTCATGCTTGCTTTCTTCTAAAGGCATAGTGCTAAACTCGGAGATTGCAAAACTTAGAGTGTTGAAAACTCTAAAAAATGCTTATTTATTCTGGCAGCATGGCCTAGAACTGTGTAAGTGTGTGTGTTTTATCCTCACATCTGACATGGTGCAGAAGGTGTGACAGTGCAGTGCTGGCACATCTAGAATTGTGTGTATGTATGTGTTTTGTACTGATGCAGCAGTGCAGCCGCATCTAAAACTTTGAGATGTGTATGATACGTCCTCACATCTGATGTGATGCTGCAATACAGCACAGCTGCATCTATAACTGTATGAGTGTATATGTTTTTTCCTCACATCTAGTGTGATGTTGCCACATCTGGAACTGTGTGTGTGTTTTGTTCCCACATCTGGTATGATGCAGTGGTGCAGCACAGCCGCATCTAGAACTGTGATAAGGTGTGTTTTCTCCTCACACCTTTCATGCATGGTGGTGTGATACTGCCACAACATGATGCAGCACTGTGTGCTGGATGTGGTGGTGCCCCAGTAGTGAGGCACCTCTCATTTGTTTGTGTGTGTTTTTGCAATGCTGTGGAGCAGTCCTTGTGTAATGTGACACTGCCATTTTTCTCTCCCTCTCTTGCATGCAAGCTGGCATGACTAGTGTTGTGACAACATGTGTGACACCAATGGTAGAGAGATGATGAAAGTGTAAAACTCAGATGATGCATAAAAGTTGGGATTGTATGAATTTAGAACTAAGTGTGAAACTCATAAATCTTGTAACTGTATGCAGAACAGTAACTTGAATACTTTTCAAGTACAATAGTACTGTATAGTAAATAAACTAATCCTTTACCTTATCTATGATCAGATTTTTCCCTCTTACTTTTATAGATAAGTTGGAATTCAGAATTAGTTTAATTATAAGAATGAAAGACAATAAATGTTACTTTGTCCATCCACAATAATGGTCAAGTATCATCATTCTACCACAGTCCTATTAAGAATACCATAACTGATCATCTGATAAAATGCCTGATTTCAAGAAAAAACAGTTCATGATACTGAAAGACCATTTCTACTGTAAAAAATAGGAACTTAAAAGATCTTACCTTTGTAATGGTTTAGGCTGAACACTACAGTTGAGATGCTGAAACTTATGAAAGCTTCTTGCTAAGACTCGGTGATTCATGATCTCACTAATCTGCATAGAAATCAACATTAGGGCAATATTCTCTCTCTCTCTTCATTTTGAAGATTTCTATACTTATATTCTTGCCTATCTCTGCCTATACCAATTGAACAACAGTTAAACTCAATGCCTGAGCAAGACTGTGGGGCTTCTATGTTTGCATTATTACAGGATGTCAAGATCACTGTTAGACCAAAATTAAGGAAAGGAAGAGGAATCTCCTCTATGATGTTTCCATCACAGACTGGCCATTTCAAGGATATTTGCTTTTGTTTATTCAAAGCCTCCCACATCAGTTATAGGTACCTGCAGAGTGAAGTATGGTGCATCTCCCTGCCTTGTGAACCCTGTATGTAATTACAATTATTCATTCATAAATTTCTATCAGTTTTTGCAAATTAATGATTACTGTAGATAAACAGATCCTTTAACAGCAGGGGCAAATCAAGATATAATGCCTACATCAGTATTGCTCAAACTTTCTGGGTGAGAGATACAACTAGATGGTGACTGGGTAATAAGCGTATCATACTGCCTTTAATAAAAATATGCTTAGTTTAATCTACTGCATGTCATTGTGCAACCTGTGAATACAAGACATCAACTGACTATGACTGCCAACAATTGAGTCACATTAAGCAAAATCAGTAGGCCTTGTCAGCCAGCAATCTTAGTGATATGTAGTACTAGCAATTATAATATAATCTATAATGCTGCATATCATTAAAATAAAATGTGAACAAATAATATTTTGACACATAGTGATAAGGGTATTTTTTTTTGTTACTTGCAGAGGGCCACAAGAGTGGCCCTCAAACAGTGGGTTGAGCATCCCTGGCCTACATGGTCTGCCAACATAAGAGGAATAATATTCCTTGTTGTCACATACAATCTCTTAACTGTAGTAAACGCCCAGAATTATGCCCAGGTTACGCAGGCAAAGAAAACCAATTTTTTTGGTAGACTTCAGTGTGCTTTAAATGAGTCTGCTAACCATTTTTGTCAGGCATCACTAACTCTTTTTTTCTCTATCCTCAGCCAAAAGTAGCAACTTCTGATAAAAATGGAAAATCAAACAAAACCCAATCTAAGCTCAACTTTTGACCACTCATATAATGCTAGAGCAACATAAGTGAGAAATAATACCATGTTCTGAAACACTTCTGTGCCACACCTCCATTATATTAAAAAAAGGCTCTACTTGAAGTTATGTGGGTTTTTAAAGGAAGATTTTTATGGTTCTTGTGACAAATTAACAAGATTTCTAAATTAGTAACAGGAGAAAGACTTAAGGACTTGGCTAGTCATCTCTGTGACCTTTGAAAATAATCATGGTGAAAAAGCAAAGCATTTCTGAGTATGGGCCATACACTCACCTAATTCTCACACACGCACACTAATCTACCTGTCATGTACAGTCTTCCATTACATTCACTCCTAATAATGATGTGTTAATGTATCCACAGTAATACATCTGTGACTGCAGAGACAAAATGACAAGTACTTACAGTAAAATCCTTAGAAGTTGGCACTGTATAACTTGGGAAAAGCAACAAAATATTAATTTAAAAAAAGAATCAATTTCAAATTAAAACAAATAACAAAAAAAGGAAAAGAAACGGAAAACTTCATGCATCTCGGCATGTTGCCAAGTTTTAACTGCATCCTGTTGTCACTTTAAGTTGTACAGTATAAAACAAAACAGTGCAGTGAATTTGTTATTGTGTATGTAATGCAGTACTGTTGTGAAAACATGTGACTGAGTCCCACCCAACATCTGCATCTTACCACAAAGCAGCCCTTCATTTTTTAAGTTCGGTTTTAAGCTTTTATTGCTGCTGTGAGTGTTGTTTTTTCCAAAATTCTGAATGTTTATGGAAATGGAGGAAGGGGAATGGAGAATTTGCATAATTTTGAAATCTGAATAACTCAGCAAGGCTGAAGCCCCTATCATGCCAAATTCTAAAGGTTTTACTGTATATCATGTTAGGAAACTGAATTGCCTCCTAAAAATTACTGTAACCAGAAATGGATAATACTGACATAAATCTGAGGGTTAGGTTTCACTGGTGAAGCCTTCGTTGCAATGATCACAATTTGAAAAATGTCATATCTTGCTCAGAAATAAATGGTCAGGGTCTGGAAATCAGTAAGCTAGGAGGATAATACCGAAATAATATTAGCGTTTCCATCCGAGTACTATGTAAGGCTTATATTAATTCAATTCATAAATCTAATTGTTAATTCGTTCATTGTGTAGATTCTTCATTTAAAATAAACATATTTTTACCTAGAAATATTCAGTGTCAAAAAGATAATAGGCTAAGGTTATTTCCATAATCCTTCACAAGCACCATCACAAGGGAAGGGCTCACAAGCAACTTCTCTAATAATCAATGTCAGGAAGTCTCACCTGCTTGCTGCTCTGGCGAGTCAGAACCGTATAAACTTCATTCAAAGGTAGTTGTAGTTTGCATAATAGTAACAGATTGAACCCTGGGCATCATGAGTTGTAATTCAAAAGCCGGGGTTACTGTCCTTATCCTGCGAGAGAGAAACTAGTGAAAAATAACAGCGGTCGTCCAGGCAACCCGGCGCCGGCTGATAGACTTAGCAAGTTCACAGTTCACACCCGACTCACACTACGCGCCTAAATGTTTCCCTCCTCCCTGCCCTAGTAAATTTTTACATGTTTTCTTATTAAGAATATTTCCCCTACTTTACCTAATTTTTACATATTATGATCATTATTTCCATCATTAATGTTTTTCACCATCACCAGTACCACCTGTACAGGGATTACTTGCACACTGATTATTACATACTGTAAGTATTTTCTTTTCCCTCAGACCTTAATGGAACTTTGTAGACTTCATTAAAATGAAAGCATTAGTTGATCTTCTCTCTTAATTACGATATAATCACTCCGCTATCTCCAAGATTTTCAACACATCGTAAATATGAGAGAGAGAGAGAGAGAGAGAGAGAGAGAGAGAGAGAGAGAGAGAGAGAGAGAGAGAGAGAGAGAGAGAATATCAGTGAGGGAGTCATTTACAATACTGCATTATATAAACATTGACTTAAAAATTCACTGCACTGTTTTGTATTATACAGTACAACTTAAATTGACAACTGGATATGGTTAAAACTCGGCAACATGCTGAGATGCATGATTTTTCCTTTTTTTTTTTTTCGTTATTTGTTTGAATTTGAAGCATCAATATAAGAAGAACCTTAATAGAAGGCATTATATGGCTGGAGGGTGGAGGAGAAGGGTAAACCCTGAATCATCCAGAGTTAAATTTCCGGCAAAAGTTTGAGCGAAGACACCAGCTGTAGCGAGAAATGAAATGGCAGTAGTGTCATCGGCTCGAAATAGAGGAGAGAAAGATGAAGAAAAGTTGCTGGATATATTTTTTGGCTGGGTGCCAGAAGTCAAGGGGAGTTAGATCTGGAAAGGTTTTGGCGTTTTTTTTATTGCTGAAAGAATTTTTGGCCAGTAGAAGGATAGCTTTAGCATGACTCCGGGCAGAAATATGAAGTGCATGAGTTTCAAGAAATGGAAGGCTGGTACCGTTTGTGGGCGACCTATCATGCATACTACGAGAACGGATCGAATGAAATCAAGGTTTAGAATGTTTAGAACGAGAGAAAGAATGTGGGATGTACGCCTCCATGCCTGAGACACATCACGTCATAGCTAGGTATCTGACACGGACATTCCATGGAAAGTCAGAGTAATACACTTTCTTCGGTCTCCCCAACTGCAAAGGAAAAGCGTTAGACGCCCCTTCGCCTTGGAGGATCTTGAAGAGTAGTTGGAGCAATATGGCAAGATACAGATATGAGGTTATTATCAGAGGAGCCGAGCGGAGAGGGCAATGAAATCGATGCACGAATGTTGCAGGGGAAAGGGCAGGCTGTAGAGATCTACATTTAGCGACTGAATATGTAAAACACTAGTGAGCGATACAGTATTACTCTACAAACGAATGTTCAATATCCGCTTTTCTCTATAACGAACAATCAGTGCTAAAAACAACTGCAGCGCAAGACACCCTCTCCAGATGTGGTGTGTCTTGTAGCTCAAGCTCCCTTATGTCATACATAAGCTAACCCATGACCAGCAGCAGATTGCTTTCGTGTAAAGCACTCTGAAGACATCACACCAATTACTACTGATTTGAATACCTCCAGTAAGATTATAACATATACAGTGAAGATGAATTTGAAATATAACATACACACAAAGTGCAAAAAAATTACTAAGGATAAAGGAAAAAAAAGGAAGAAAGAGAGAAAGAAAGAAAGAAAGAAGAAAAAAGAAGAAGAAGAAGAAGAAGAAGAAGAAGAAGAAGAAGAAGAAAGAAAGAAAGAAAGAAAGAAAAAAAAATCATTACAACTACCGGAATTAAATTGAACAAGAACTGATTTAAAGACAAATACTTCCAATATGACCTCACCCAACTGGTCGGCTGGATGGAAAGTGGGCACAGCTGATGACGCCCTCACACGCCAGCGAGCGGAGCAGGGGCGGTGATGTCACCAACTACAATAGTAAGGCTGATGAGGGAGACCTGCTAGAGGGAATCTATATTGAGTTGTGCCTGTAATGTATACGTATGTCCAAAACACTGACCACATTGTCCAAGTTTATTCTCTTAAGATGAGCACCACTGAGAGAGAGAGAGAGAGAGAGAGAGAGAGAGAGAGAGAGAGAGAGAGAGAGAGAGAGAGAGAGAGAGAGAGACGTATATGAACTAACTGCAACTCTCTCTCTCTCTCTCTCTCTCTCTCTCTCTCTCTCTCTCTCTCTCTCTCTCTCTCTCTCTCTCTCTCTCTCAACTAATGCCAAAACATAACACTGATCGCACGTATACACTACATGCCATTGAATTTTATTAAACATCTTAAATGACAATAAGTCGAGTGGGTTAGAAAGAAATGCTTCTTAAAAAAAAAAACAAGTGGGACACCTGGAAATTCGTTTGAATTCTTCTAACACTACTACTACTACTACTACTACTACTACTACTACTACTACTACTACTACTACTACTACTACTACTACTGCTACTGCTGCTGCTGCTGCTGCTGGTGGTACTGCTGCTGCTATTGAATTAGATAACAAGACCATTTTCAGTATCAACATAGTTGACAGTTGGATTGTATACCTATATGTTCCAATGTGCAAGAATGGAAGATCAGTTCAGTGTCAGAATACACGAGGAAGTGATACAGAGACGTCAGTTACGACATGCGAGTTAGAGAGATTAAGTTGAGACTTACGTATATAAATGAGGGAGGGCTATGCATTGTTTCGACTCTATTAGCGAGCGAGGTAACAATGGTGTACACGTTGAGCAGTTTTTAACAACTTCTTTGTACTTCCGTTGCTGCTATTAGTATATTCAATAAACCTTGCAAATAAACCACCATGAACATCTAAGGAAGGGAACGAAGGCAGACGCAGGGAACATGCAGCAAAACCAGGCTGCTCCTAATACAAGGTGAGTGGAGAACAAGCTTGTGGCACACCAATACATACATGATGTCATGCACGCGTGGGTGTGGCTAACTGCTCACCGCCTCCTATACTGGTAGCGCGAGAAGAAAACATCATGTGTTAGTTTCTTGTCCGAATTCAATAAATAAGGACACCCTACTGAAGCAGCCTGTCCAACATGTGCACTGAGGGAACGTAAGATAATTTATTGGAGTTAGTGAGTTCTGCGGTAACTTGCCATACTCGTGGTGAGTATTTATATAATCTTTTAAAAATCTCTTTAATAACTCATCTACGAATAAAGGTCTAGAACCTGAAGCTCTCGGGTGTAAATACTAAACTAAATTAATGGATATATATATATATATATATATATATATATATATATATATATATATATATATATATATATATATATATATATATATATATAAAGAGATAGACAGAGAGACAGATGGATAGTAAGACATACTCGTATTTCTTCACCTGTGTTAAATCCATTCTAAAGCTCTGATTTGGGAGGAAAACCTTTGGGAAGTTCTTTGTTGCTTATAATAATAATAATAATAATAATAATAATAATAATAATAATAATAATAATAATAATAATAATAATAATAATATAATAATAATGATAATGGTAACAACAACAACAACAACAACAACAACAACAACAACGTCAGTAATAACAGAAGAATAATTGTTTCTGTTCACGAGTGGCTTCAACCTAACGGAGACATGGAACAACTTCGGGACAGACAGTATGCTTTCGTATACTGTTTGATGGACTCAAAACATTATTTCTTTCATAATTAAAGAAGGTTATATATGTTCATATTCATAATCAATAAGAAAATTTAAGAAGTGCATAAACGAACAATTAATAGTAGACAACAACACGATTGCCTTAGTTTTACTCGGTATGTTCACTATCGAAGTGACAGGTAGAGGGTGTGGCATCTGCGTTGGCAGGTTGGTGCAAGCAGGTGGCCGTATCTCGGGTGCCTGTCTCAGCGTGTTGAGCGTGTGGGAGATATGTGGGGAGACGGGAAGCGGCCGCCAATACCTTGCTTGGCCAGCCGCCGCTCCTGTCACTGTTGCATTGCCGCTCGCACCGACAAGAGCTTGGTGCCGTCCGAGCTCGCGTCCGCTGAATCCAAAGCATACTATTTCAAGAGAATTTATATTCTTTAACTTTTTAACCGGTACGGACGTGTGCAAATGTGTGTTACTGCGTGTGTGTGTGTGTGTGCATATTTACGTCTCTACTTTACAAGTGTGATAGGTGCTGGAAAAATTATAATTTCATAACTTTTGAAAAATGAACTTCTACACATTGTAAAATTCATAGTGTACTGTCTGGTTGTCCCGGCATTCCTTTGTGAAATCAAACAAGGCGGTGCTGCTCGGCACTGACATCATTCCCAGAATTCACCTTGACTCACATCAGCTGCCACCCAGCCAGACCAACCAGCACAACCAGGCGCGCTGGGCCGATAGTGTACGGTAAACTCGTACCTAAGATGATAGCAGTGTGCATTAAGTGTGTGGAAAAGTTTTATATTTTTTTTATGTTGCAGTACAGTAAAGGAGTGTAAGGTAGTAGTGGCTGGATGAGTGAGAAAAAAAAAAAAGTGTTGCGATGCCACGACCCGCTCTTCACCATTTCAGTGCTTCTTCATAAAGTTTTTTATTATCACAGACCGCTTTTAAATGAAGAAATAGGCGTTCATCTTGCGAATGTGAAACGGTATCTAAAGAATACGCGTCTCACTTGAAAATAAAAGATACCGTGTAATGAACGAATATTGAGAAAACTGACGTAAAGAAGCAAATGTTTGTAACTAGAACAATTTATATATAGGAAAGAGCAGATTTCCCTAGCTATAACCTTGTCAACTCGTACGTGTCTCCTGTCTGTGGCTTCCTGCTCCGCCACAGACCACAGTCATCTCTAGGAAACGTATTCAGAAGACTTTTCTATAAAATGATTATTTATTTCAGTATTGATCTTTATCAACTGATAGAAATGGGAAAAAAGTGCCATTAACATCACTGAGCTTTTGACACTAGTTATAAAGTTTTTATTTGCACCAAATGGCTTATCATGTGTGAAAAATTAACTAAGGCAAAAAACGTAGAAACCTTTATTTCCAGTCAAGAGCCCTTACTACAGTAGTTCCTGATATTTCGATATTTTAGATAATATTCATAACAAAATATGGGAGATTTCCTGAGATAAATAAATCAACTGCTGAGACCATAATGTTTATACAGATAGTCGCAAAACCTTAATACTCGTATCACGCAAAATATCAGCTTTCTAAGGCAAGAGATTAATAAATGAAATATATAAATAAAAGTAATGTCGGTAATTTTTCAAATCGTGAACGAAATCTGCATTTATAAGTTTATGATGCGACTGGGACTTTGGTCAGGTGGAACGTTGAGGTTTACATGCTAATCGCATGATTCTGTTTTTGAGACTACAGGATGAGACTTTAGCGACACACACACACACACGAGAGAGAGAGAGAGAGAGAGAGAGAGAGAGAGAGAGAGAGAGAGAGAGAGAGAGAGAGAGAGAGAGAGAGAGAATGCAGCTGACTGGATATGCTGTACTATAATTTACATGGTGGATGGAGGGAGTACATACGTAATTATGAATAGTGTGTCTCAGTAGATACATTAGCTTAGATTCCATTGGGCTAAAGTGAAATCAACCATACGTTCTCCGGTGAGGTGCAAAGCGAGCAGGCCAAGGTTCTGACAGCCCGCCAACCCAGGCGTGGCAGGGCAGGTCAGGGCCTCTCGAGTGAGGCGGGAGGCCCACACACTGCCCGTGGCAAGGTTTGACACATGTAAGGAGTGACTTCCATCTTCATAACATTACCACGCCCTTTCTTTTATGTTTCAGGTGCCTTTAGCAAGAAAGCGAAGTAACACTACAGGGGAGAAAAATGGACGGCCAGCGAGAGGCGGCGGAGCAGGTGCGTCAGAGTGGAGGCGGAAGTGAAAGTTACCTTTAAAATTACTGCTGCATAAACCTTCACCTTGATGACACGTGATCATATAACTAAGTTCTTTTTATTAATTATCTGGATGTCTATTTGACTTAATAACTTCTTGGCTCTCGGTTTCAGGGTTCACCTGCATAAATGTCTATGAAGGTGTGATACTGAGATGTCACTGTAATATTTTGCATGCGCAGTTATTTTAAACAGTTATGAAGATAGCATAAACAGCAAATTCTGGAATAAATATATGAAGTGTGCGGAGGGTGGATTAGCTTCATTCAGGAGTGAGGGGAGAGGCGTGTCACACTGTCATTACTAAGTTCCCTCAAAACAAACATGTAACAACGATTCTTACAGCAAATTATGAACATAAATTCGTTGTGAAATTGACAGATGACAAAAGGAGATATACTGTAGTAATTCGTGAAAATCTTATTAAAATGCTTTATTAATGACTGTTCTAAAGTAGTAAATGTGATTCGTGTTTCTTTCGTAAGTAGTTGTTTCATGTGTTTTAATATATAGCAATGAGTTGGTTTTGACATTTCCTTTTTTATTTCAGGTGAGTGTAATAAAGGATATACCTGACGACACTACTGAGGGGCAAGTGCATGGGGGCGAGGAGGAAAGCACTGAAGGCTGGTCCTGGAGTCCGATGCAAAGGGTGAAGGTTCAGCCAAGCGGTTACGCCTGGTCATGGAGCCCATTCCAGGCTGGCATGTCTACTCACCATATCCAGAGTGGATGGTCATGGAGCCCCATAACAAATGTTCAACACAAATATTATGGCAGATGGTCGTGGAGTCCATCACAATTGAAAATCTTGCCGTACGCCACCCAAGAACAATCTGATGTTCAGGGACAGCCTTCGTTAACAGACGTAAATTGCTGGCCTGTTTTTATCGATACATATCGATCAAAACGGAAAAGAACAAGGAAAAGAGGAAGGTCTAAGAAAGGTGGGCCTTACAACTATAAAAGAGAGCGAAGCTGGAAAACTCTGACATGCGTGACAGGACCAACTCAAGGAACAGAAAAAAATTCATTGCTGTCAACAGAAGAAATCATCAACAGATCACAAGCTTCAGAAAATACAAAACAGTGGAATTCTTACTCATGTGTCTCTGAAACGACGTTCTCAACTTCCCAAACACAAAGGGGCTCAAATATTTGGTCCCAAAGAGAAATCAACAGTCCTTGCCTTAGGAATACTGGTGTTGATGGAGTGCGCGCAAGGAGTGCGTCTCCAGCTCCGGAATCAAAAACAGAAAGAAACATCAAATCCAGCTTGCAGAATAGTAATGAAATGTCATCAAAAAGTTCCCTACCTGTGTCAGAAACCAGTAAAATGAAAGAATATCCTGGAAAATGGCAAAAAAGTGTAACTGAAACGCAGAAAGAGAATGAAGAACAAACTTTATTATCCATGTATCAAGTGGATGATGAAGTAAAACTGATAAATAATCCTTCTCTCGTGTATGAACGGGGTAAATCAGAGGGAATACAAAACAAAATGAATATGTCAGTCTCCAAAATGGACGAAAAAAGTGGAACGCTTTGGAAAAATTCACTGCCGCTATCTGAAGATAAAATGAGTGAGGTAGACACAACCAGTTCATCAGTGTGTGATGCTGATCAAACAGAAAAGCTGCAAGCAAGTTCTTCAGAAATTGATAAAGTAAACAACTTGCTTGGAACTTTGTCATCTCAATCAAAATTTGCTGCAGCGGACGTCAGTACAGTACAGGTAAATGAATCATCTTTACCACGTGATCCTGTTGAAATTATCGAAATGCATGACAAAAGCTTATACCATAAGTTGACCCCTGCATTAGATGAGGCATTACAAACAAACAATCAGACATCAGAGTTTGAAGTGAGGAAAATTCTTGAAATGGATAAAAAGAGCCAAGCACACGAGTCTGAAATGGGAGGGTTTGAGAAAACTAGATCTTCATTACCTGAAATGGGAAAAAGAAATGTACCACAACCACAAAATTTATCTCCAGCATATGAAACAGATGAAAAGAATTCATCTATAATTGACGGAAATAATTTTTTTACCACAAGGAGAGACATAATTAATAACAAGAAAAAAGAACTTTTGTTTTTAGATGATGGGGCTGCTGGAGAAGAAAACCACAGCCTCTCTCTGGCACCTACAATGAATAATACTTCACGGCAGATATGCAAGTCACGCAGCCCATCTCCAGTGGACAAGCTAATCAGCGGGGGACTTAAGTATTCCCTCTCTTTTGAATTGCTGGACGCGCCAGGAGGCATAGCCATAAGCAACGACAGTCCTAGGATATGTAAGGAGGTGCAATCTTCCACAACTGACTTGTCTGATGATTTCTCTCCTCAAGACTCAACATTAATGTCTCCTAATGAGAAGAATACCAATCAGGTGTATTCCAATGATTCGTATCCTGGGAGCTTCTCCTCTGTTGTGAACTGTGTTAACTTAAAACACAGGACATCACTGTTGTATGAAAAAAATTCTTCAACCGCTTTTTCTGGATGTCCTTCATTGAAACAAGATTCAATAGTCGATGGCGCACTGGAGAATATCAGTATGAAATCATGTCAAGCAAAAGAGCTCGCAGATGCTATGATACACTGTGATAATGAATCAAGTCATTCACTTATTCAGGAAAGCAAGTGTTTGGAAAATTCTATAGATAATGAAAAAAATGAGAATGAGAAGAAACAAAATATTTTATCAGTTAGCAAAAAGGCCAGTGAACCCCAATCTACCCTGACAAGGACACGAACACTCACCCTTCCATATACTAAGACTGAAAAATTCAGCAGTGTGTCTATAAGTGGTACTAAATCTGTGACTCCAGTATATGAGAGATTCGAATACAGAAAAAATGAAGACTGCAAGTCACTTGTTGAAGAGCTTGAATTAATTTCCAAGAAAAGCAGTTCTTCATCAGCAAGTAATGAAAAAAACATAAGTGTCTTGCAGAAAGATCTTCCTTTGCCATCAAGATCTATAGATATTTGTCATGTGAAGTCCCATCACGGTGTCTTGGTAAATAAGGACAGTTGCTCAGATTTAGAAGCTGACACCTCAGAAACAACTTCACTCTTGCAGAAGAATATGGCATCAACCTTGGATTCAGATATGATCACTGCAGAGACAGAGAGACTCTCTCTGACTCCTCAGAATGAAGTAAAATGTTCTGCAATGGAATTTATGTCCACAGAACCAAAGAGTCCATCCACAACCAATGGACTTTCAACTCGTGGATCAAAGAGTTTGTCTCCTACTAAGAAACCTTCACCTTGTAAGTCTAGGAGTCCATCCCCTGCTGAAGGATCTATACCTTGTGAATCAAGAAGTTCATTCCCTGCCGAAGGATGTTCACCTCGGCAGTCTAAGAGTCCGTCCCTGACCAAGGGAGTTTCACCCAAGGGATCCAGAAATTCATGCCCTGCTGAAGGACCTTTACTTCAGGGAACCAAGAAATCATCCCTTGCTGAGATACTTTCGGTAGCAGTACCCAGTTCATCTCTTACTGAGGGATCTTCACTTTGTGAATCGGAGAGTTCATCCTTTGTCATGGCATCTTCACCTCGGAGATCCAGGAGTCCATCACCTATCGAGGGATCTTCACCATGGAGATCCAGGAGCCCATTTGCCGAGGGATCTTTACTTTGGAAATCCAGGAGTTCATCCCTTGCTAAAGCCCTTTCACCTCGGAGGTCCAGGAGCCCATCCCCTGCCAAGGTGATTTCACCTCGGGGATCTAGGAGGCCATTCCTTGCAGAGAGACTTTCACTTCAAGGATCCAGAAGTCCAATCCCTGCTGAGGGGCTTTCACTTTGGGGATTCAGGAATCCATTCCATGGTAAAGGACTTTCGCCTCAGGAATCCAAGAGTTCATGCACTGTTAAGGGATTCTCACTGTCCTCTGGTGAGGGACCAACACCTCATGGATCAAAAAGTCCATCCCCCACAAAGGAATCTTCACCTAGGGAATCTAGGAGTCCATCCCCTGCCAAGGAATCTTCACCTAGGGAATCTAGGAGTCCATCCCCTGCCAAGGAATCTTCACTTAGGGAATCTAGGAGTCCATCCCCTGCCAAGGAATCTTCACCTAGGGAATCTAGGAGTCCATCCCCTGCCAAGGAATCTTCACTTAGGGAATCTAGGAGTCCATCCCCTGCCAAGGAATCTTCATCCAAGGAATCTAGAAGTCCATCCCCTGCCAAGGAATCTTCACCTAGGGAATCTAGGAGTCCATCCCCTGCCAAGGAATCTTCACCTAGGGAATCTAGGAGTCCATCCCCTGCCAAGGAATCTTCACTTAGGGAATCTAGGAGTCCATCCCCTGCCAAGGAATCTTCACCTAGGGAATCTAGGAGTCCATCCCCTGCCAAGGAATCTTCACTTAGGGAATCTAGGAGTCCATCCCCTGCCAAGGAATCTTCACCCAAGGAATCTAGAAGTCCATCCCCTGCCAAGGAATCTTCACCTAGGGAATCTAGGAGTCCATCCCCTGCCAAGGAATCTTCACCTAGGGAATCTAGGAGTCCATCCCCTGCCAAGGAATCTTCACCCAGGGAATCTAGAAGTCCATCCCCTGCCAAGGAATCTTCACCTAGGGAATCTAGGAGTCCATCCCCTGCCAAGGAATCTTCACCCAAGGAATCTAGAAGTCCGACCGCTGCTAAGGAATCTTCACCAAGGGAATCTAGGAATCCGACCCCTGCCAAGGAATCTTCACCTAGGGAATCTAGAAGTCCATCCCCTGCCAAGGAATCTTTACCTAGGGAATCAAGGAGTCCATCCCCTGCCAAGGAATCTTCACCTAGGGAATCTAGGAGTCCATCCCCTGCCAAGGAATCTTTACCTAGGGAATCAAGGAGTCCATCCCTTGCCAAAGAATCTTCACCCAGGGAATCTAGGAGTCCATCCCCTGCCAAGGAATCTTTACCTAGGGAATCAAGGAGTCCATCCCTTGCCAAAGAATCTTCACCTAGGGAATCTAGGAGTTCATCCCCTGCCAAAGAATCTTCACCTATAGAATCTGGGGATCCATCCCTTGCCACAGAATCTTCCCCTATGGAACCTAGGAGTCCATCCCCGGTCGAGGGATTTTCACCTAGGGGATCTAGGAGTCCATCCTCTGCTGAGGGGCTTTCACCATGGGGATCCAGGAATCCATCTCTTGCTGAGGTACTTTCACCTTTGGGATCTAAGAGTCCACTCCCTGGCAAAGGAGTTTCAGATGGAGTATCCAGAAGTTCATCCCCTGTTGAGGGATCCACACTTCGTGGATCAGAGAATCCATCTCCTGGCAAGGGATCTTCACTTCGGGAATCCAAGAGTCCATCCCTCTTCAAAGGATTTTCACATAAAAGGTACATGAGTACAACGCCAGCTGAAGGACCTTCACCTCAGGGATCAAGGAGTTCATCCCCTGCTGGGAGACTTTCACTAAGAGTATCCAGAAGTTTATCCTCTACTGATGGACATAAACCTCATGAGTCAAAAAGTCCATCCCCTGTTGAGGAATTTTCAGCTCGGGGATCCAAGAGTTCATCCCTTGACGAGGAGCTTTCACCTCAGAGGTCCAGGAGTCCCTCCCCTAACAAAGGACCTTCGTTAGCAGTATCTAGGAGTTTATCCCCTACTGAGGGACCTTCATTAATAGGACCTGGGAATTCATATTTGCCTGACTTCAAAAGTCTCCAGTTGGTAGGCGACAGGGCTGTCACATTGCATTCTAAAGTCGAAGCTAGTGATGTCTGGCATAATATATCATCTTGTCGATATTTTCACCCAAATGAGAAGACACAAGCACCACCTCCTCTAAGTGAAACAGTGAATATACAAGTACATATAGCATGTCATAGCAAGCCATGCAGTGGGGCAGAAGGTGGCTTCCAGAAACTTATCACTACTGCTGCACCATCAGGTGTAAAGAGAAAACATAGTGCATGTTCGGCAGAGGAAGCAACTATTTATAATTTCCAACAACGGAAAAAAATCGCATCTGATCCAACAGAAACTCTAAATGCTATATTAAGAAAAATCCATGGAGGATCAATTCCAGAATCCTCAACTTCACACACAACTGTATGTCGCAAGAGTGTGGTCACTCGCGCTGTGACAAGAAGATTGGCCCATCGCTCACCAAACCATGATCTGCATCATGTGGCTAGTGCAAGGGTATGGGTCCTTCATTATTGTTTATACTATCAGGCTATCATCATCAACACACTATGAAAGTAATATTTCAAGTTGCTGTGAAATTTTCTTGTTATATAAGCACCGCCCCCCTACACACATATAGATAGGAAAATAAAGAGTTGGTTTTACGTTAACTATATTTTGATGTGTCATGTATCTATTTCAGATGGAAATATTTGAGGCAGTAGAGTCAGGAGATTTCGAGAAGGTGCGGGAGTTAATGCAAGACACTGGGCCCGCAGTCAGGCGAAAAGACACTCATTGTACACTCCTCCATGAAGCAGTGAACCACCGAGAAGTGGACATGGTGCTTTTTTTCCTCAAGTATATAAACCCCAATGTGGTGAGCAGGGAAGGCAGTACACCAGCGCACTTGGCGGCCAGGAAAGGTCATACTCAGATTCTCAGGCTTTTGTTGGCTGATCCTGAAATGGATCCTAACAAACGTGACCACTTTAACAACACCTACAAAAATTGGGTAAGTTCTGAAATTATTTATCTTAATCAAATTCCAAACCTAGCAACTCAATGCTATAGAACATTTCATGGATTTTTGAATAATGCTAGTATGATTTTTTTTATAGTACGAAAATATAATCTTAATCCTAACCCTAATCTCACTTTTGGATTTAAAGTATCATACCTACATGATGATGATGATGATGATGATGATATACTACTACTACTACTACTACTACTACTACTACTACTACTACTACTGCTACTACTACTACTACTACTACTAATAATAATAATAATAATAATAAAGTCAATTGCATTAAGACGACTTTAATGTTGAGTAATTGAAATTAAGATATGATGTTCCCTAAACAGCTGACACTCCCGCTACTGGAAGCAGTGCTAGGGGACAGCCGCGCAAGAGTCCAGGAATTACTTCGTCTTGGCGCTGACCCAGACCACTCTGCAGAACATCCAGAGGATGGGTTTGCAGACAAGAACATGAAAATCACCACCGCGCGTCAGTTAGCACATACATTGCAACGAGATAATTTACTACCCTTATTTAAAAGAGTGAGTAGACTGACAATGAAAATTACTTAAAACTGATAGTGTTCCTTCCCATCGCATAGATATGTATCAAACATGCAGGGTGGTGATCTGCAAATAATGGATCCCTTCAAATTTTGAGAAAAAAAAAAAAAAAAAATTCAACCTGAACAGCAGTACAAATTGATATACTGTAACAGAAGGCATGCACGTGTTATTTTCTTTTTGGAATGGTCAGTTTGGTTTAATTAAAAGGGACTGCACATCTCAGCGTTAATGTCTGATGGAAGAAGGTTCACTTACTTTGAGCTTACGTCTTTATTGAAAATGGATAAAAAGCATTGGTAGAGATGTATTTTTTAACTACTACATAATACTTAGTACTTAACAAGTATTGATAAGCTCCTATGAATAGTATATTTACAAAACTGTATTACTTTTTCTCTCACTACAGAAATCTGCTGAAGATGATCCTAAAAGTGTGGAGGATGACGATGTGGGAATGGCACTGCGAGGACTGCTGTTTCCAAAGAAAAACAATGGCATGGTAAACAGTGAAAAAAAGTTTGATATCATAATCCAAAATTGTCAAAGCATGATGATGGTTAAGGTACAAAGAATACATACTCGATTTTACATTCAGAATATGCACGTCTGATTTTTCAGGATAATGAAATCACGCAATTGGAAGATACATCCCTAGCAATAGCTCGCGGGCCAGACGTGTACAGGATGGACGCAGCTCCCAGGGGCTACGTCTGCATCCTCAGCTATGGCTCCTTCCACGACCGTCCGGACCTCCACCTGGAAGGCTCGCAGACTGACGCCCACAATCTGGCTAATACATTCAGTAAGATGGGCTACAGAGGTCATGCCCACTTCTCCCTCACGGCTGGCCAAACACGGCAGCAACTGGCCAAGGTCCGGGACATGGAGTTGCTGGAAAGAGCTGGATGTGCTGTATTCATTATTTCCAGCCATGGAGAACCTCGTCGACACTTCCTTACCAGCGATATGCAGACCATTGACATTCAGTGGGTGTTGGACTTCTTTAAGGACTCTCAGTGCCCTTATTTGAAGAACAAACCCAAGCTGTTCATCTGGGACTTGTGTCGAGGACATCAGGAGCAAGAATGCGGCCGAGGAAAGACTCATGGAGAGCTGTGTGGCCGAGTGGATGAGCCGCTGCGGGACGTGATGTGCCTCGACTCAAGTAGTGGAGGCTTCACCTGGCACGCCTTCTCCGAGGAGGGCACTCCCTTCATTGGGGCGCTTTGCAGCGTTTTGGCGCGCCATGCTGCCACCAAGGAGCTGTCAGAGCTGTATCGGGAATTTTTGAAGGAGTATGCCACCGCGGCTCCAGATGCAGTTCCACAGCTCACTAATTATGGCTTCAATAAGAAGTTCTACTTTAACTAAAACAATTAAAGTACTTCGTCATAGTTTTCTTGACTGCACTAACATGTCATACAGATTTTTATATTTTCTGATTGAAATTTTAACATGTAGGTAATTGTTTTTTATGATTATGTGCCGCTGTTTACAAACGTATTACAGAGCTGTTTTACGATTCATATAACCATAATGATCCATATTTGTGCCTACTGTGTGCAGTGCTTCTTTACACTATGTAATGATACAACTTATGTCTCATAAGTTGAGATATGTTGTGTAAGCTATGTCAAGAGATATAAAATGTTATTAATCATCACTATAGAAAATATATGTAAGCATTACTGACTTATTCTATAATTTTTCTTTGATACTACTGATCAGTAGCGACATAAACCTATAAATTATCGTGTAAAAAAATAAAATGAAATAAAATAAGTAAATAAAATTCGACGTCATAACTGCAAACGTTGTGACAACACTTTCGCTCATATATTGGACAAACCATGCCTCATGTGCTTTCAACACATAAAATTGCACAATACACTAACACGTTCACATCTAAATCCATCTTATTTACTCAAACCACCTGTTACGGATAAGACCACGATTTAAATACCTGATAGTTGACTGCACTCAACATACCAACAACACATAAGAGTGATAGCCAGCACTTCCAGGACGAGGAGATGAGAGAGAGAGAGAGAGAGAGAGAGAGAGAGAGAGAGAGAGAGAGAGAGAGAAGCCAGCTCCACTGCACCATGTGGAACCTCTCAGTCCTCAGGTCATGGACAACGTCAAGCTATCTATAATTACATCCCAGGTGGTGACTAGCAGCCTTTCAACACAACCATCTTATCGGCAGAGTGTAAAACTCGGCATTTCCAGGTTTTACAAATGAAACGAACCGTCTTCGCCATGGATGGGATATCGAACCAGAAAACATTATTTTGGGATGTATTAGGAATCACATTTTGACTGATTTGATTACTGTAAAAAATGAAAGTATCTATTTTAGTAATTTCTTTTCAAGCTTAATACATATATAAAATAATAATTAAAACACATTAAAAGTTATACGACAACTTCAATCCGCCCATCGTCAAACTGCAATTTGGCGACACAGTTTAGCATCACGATTTTTTTTTTTTTTTTTTTAGCTTCCTTTAGCTTTATTCTGTCATAGTTCGCACGCCAACCAGGAGTTCATGACCAAAGATTAAGAAGATGGATGTGCCAAACAAGTGTATTAAACAGTAGCCCGTTCCTGAATAAATATTCTTTCCCTTTTCTTGTTTACAATAATCGTGCGCAGTTAGCGCGATCTCACCACGAGGCCACACTATAGTGGAACCGAGCCGGACTAACATGGTATGTACTCGAGGTGTTGGCTGCTCCTGTCTCACATTAGTGTCACGTTCACAGTCGACAGGCATATGAACACCTCTCTCTTCAGCTCATACTATCATCCTTTACCTTAATTATTCAAAATTGTAAGGTGTTATATGCGACTGCAATTTTTTTTTTTATGGCTTTCGATTTGATGACAACAAAGACGCTGTAGACCTCCCGATACACTTGACAACGCATATAGGGCGTGCAGCGCTGCCGGCCCAGTGTCCTTGACACGTGAATCCCCCAGGCTGCACCCTGCTGGCCATGGTCAGGTTAGGTCACTCCAGGGTTGAAGTGGCAACAGGTATAGTGCTGATGGCATGGTCAAACTCCCTGATCTCCGTGTTACCGCCAGAAGGCGTAATCATAAAAAGGAGTAAGGACATATAAAGGAAGGAAATAGTTAATTGTTGTAGTGGAGATGGGAAGTAGAGCGAAGCGATGGTGTAGGGTGGTACTGAGGTCCGATGTTTATATCCGAAGGTGTCGAGACAGCATTAACGGGGAGATAAGACAGGGGAGGTGAAAAATTGTGCTGACTCAAGGGGTCTCCGAGGTTGACCTCTGTCCCTATGGCCTGGCAGAGTAGAGGGACCGCAGGGGCGTTTTATCCCTCTGGTTAGGCCGGGAGGCAGAGGGAAGCCTGCTGTTGTGAGAAGACCTGTACTCTCGTCACCGGTAAAGCGGTGTGGAAAACGGATGGCAAAGTACCCAGGATTGTCCAACAGACCCCGAATATCTAAGTTGAAGACACAACATTGTTCTATAGGCTTCGATGTTGAGACACTATATACATTGTGAACCGTAAGGAATGTAATTGTTGCTATACTTATAATCTGTGTATTGACCAATATATGTACTTACGATTCCGAAATCGTTCTTGTCAGGTTTGACCGTAACTGAATAAACTAACGAGTCAACGAACGGGTCTAGTTCCTATCCACTTGTCGCATTGTGGCGGCAAAACTCCGACATACGAAAAAGTAATTTATGTTATAATTAATTATACGTATTATTTTTTCTTAAGACATATATTGTCGTAATTTCTGACTAAAGGTTTTTGTATCAATATTTTCCAAATACATTATAGGGAGCATAGCACTCTGTCAACGCGTTATCTTAAAAACTGAGGATGGTTTTGATGCTTTTCATCAACATTAAGTGAATTAAACTGAAGTAAACTCCATCCATGTAATGAATTCTCAACTGCTGTTTACATAAAAGA
>NC_087156.1:23819496-23821996 GCF_035594125.1 Scylla paramamosain | reverse complement strand
TGCCGTGAGTACTCATTTCGCACGAAGTATTGAAGGCGCGATATATATATATATATATATATATATATATATATATATATATATATATATATATATATATATATATATATATATATATATATATATATATATATATATATATATATATCCACACACACACACACACACACACACACACACACACACACACACACGATAATCGAATTAATGCTTAAATTTCATTCAGATTTAACAGAGTTATTAAATTATTTCGTATAATATTTGTGAAACAGGTTGCTCGCGAAGGATGAAGTGCCGCCAAATGCTTCGGCTCTGTTACGAAATTTGTGTGGGTCCAGTAATCCACACCTGCGTCTGAGTATTCTGAGGCCCTGCCTGCCCACGCTGATCCACCTCATCTCAAATAACAGCGTCTCGGTGTCGGACGATGCCTGCAATGTTCTTGCCCATCTTATCAGGATTCACGGATCCCGCCTCAGTCCCAGCCTCGACTCTTCATTCTTTACTGAATTTCACAACCTCCACAAGTAAGTAGCCTCGTTCTCAATGTAGAGAAAACACCTTGAAAATGACTTGGCATTGTCAGACCTTGAAACAAATATAACATTATGGTTAGCGAAAAATTTTGGTTAAATCCAAAAGATGGATATAACATGATAAAAATGGTTTTACTAATTTCAGATTGTGGATATAGTGGATAGAACCATTATTATTATTATCATTATTATTATTATAATGATGATGATGATCATCATTATAATCATAATCATCGTTGTTGTTATTGCTGTTGGTACCACTATTATTACAATTGTTATTACTATTATCACAATTATCATTTTATGACCATACCTAGATTTTTTTTTTTTTTTTTTTTTACAGAATGAATCCTGACAGAAAATCATTTACCAATCTTGCTCACGCAGTTAGGCAGAAATCAATGGCCCCGTCTTCTCCCTCACAGGTAATTCAGTATTCTAACATAAGGATGTAACTTTGGCTGTTGGAATTTTCTGATTAGAGTTGTAAAGTTAACCTTTCTGGGTAATTGTGCATGTTGGTGAGTGTGTGCATGCGTGCACGCACAGTAGGTTTATGGTAATGAGGATAATCAGCATTTTCTCTGCCTTTTAGGACGAAGGAAGCAGCAGCTCGACGAAAGGGCCGCAGTACACGTCACAGTGCAATTCGACGCCCACGTCATTACAGTGCAACTCGAAACCAAGTGGTGCATCCAGCGCCTTCGGGAGGCGGAGGGCACGCAGCACTTCCCCCGATGGTGTGTCCACGAGGAGCACGCCAAAGAGGACTAAGATCAGTACTGTCGCTGTTTGCCTCTCACCAACAAAGCCCCGGACAAGAGCCTTTTCAAAGAGATTTGTCAACATAGCTCCGAACCACTCAGCTTCTTATATTTCACAAAAGAAGGTTTGTGCATACAATTGGATGTTTCTTTGATGACAATCACAATGATCATTCCTGTGCAGGTGTTATTGGTGGCTTGTCTCTTGCAGGATGAATTATTTCGGGCAGTGGCGGAGGGAGAGCTGGAGCGCGTGGAGCAGCTTGTGCACCACACTGGTCCCAGCGTGACAAAAGGTAGAAGGGAATGCACGCTGCTGCACGTAGCCGCAGAAAATAACCAACCATCCATTGTCCTGTTCCTCCTGCAGTTCATCAGCCCTAATGTTGTGAACCATGATGGTCACACTCCAGCTCACCTGGCTGCCATGAAAGGTCACACTCAGGTGTTGCACATCCTGCTCAGTGATCCACACATCAATCCTGACAAACGTGACCTCAATGGCAACATATACACACACTGGGTATGTCCTGGTTCCGACTAAAATACCATCATACCTTATAGGCAAAACGTGATACTAGTTAATAATAATTTACATAAAGGTGTAACGAAATAATAACCAGTCTAAATTATACACAATCACTTGTGCTATTCAGCTCGTCAGTCATCTGTTGGAAGCTGTTCTGAAAGAGGATGTTACAAGAGTGCGTTCATTGCTGAGCGTTGGAGCTGATGTGGACAAGCCGGTGCGGGGTGCGACAGGTGGGGCGCTGGCCCGTGAGCTTCACATCTCTTCAATCCGCCACCTAGCACGCGTCCTGCAACATGAGTCCATACTCAGAGTGTTTGACGCTGAGGTAAGTCTTAATATGTCATCGTCATTCTGATTTGAAGAAAAAAGAAAAGAAAAAAGAAAAAAACAAAAAAACAAAAAAACATAGCACTAAACATTGCAAGCTAATACTGCTAATGAAGCATAAGTGTAGAATAACGAACATGGAATATGAAAAGCACACTCTTCATGATAGATTCCGTGATAATTAATAAGGAAACCTGTAATTCAGCGTCGAAAGTCAACGGACCTTAAAGCAGAAGCCTGCACGGCCACACAAAGCTCCACTTCCTTTCATCGCTTACCAGTGAGTAGCTTGGGAAACACTAATTAGAATTTGCCGGTGCCTTTTTGCTATTGAGCTGCGT
>NC_087156.1:23791996-23814496 GCF_035594125.1 Scylla paramamosain | reverse complement strand
ATATATAGAGTGTATCTCAAATTCCAATCACATGTAAATGCACCACTTACATTATGATGTCAAAGCACCACCTCTCACCTCTAAACTTTTGAGACAATTCCTTGATTGCTTTCTTGTGGGTCTCTATTTTGCCCTGGATAATAGAAAGTTTTTGAAGTTCTGCTTTCAAGTTGTTTAGGCGGATCTCTAAGTCATTTGGGTTATAACTGCATGAGGGTGTCAGTGGCCTTGGCTGTAAAAAAAAAAAAAAAGATTCTCACCAGAAACATAATCATGTCAGTTGTCAATTTTATGTTAACATGATGAATTGAGTGCATTTGTGTGAAGCAAGGAATGTTTTTTTTTTTTTATGTAGGAGGGACATCGGCCAAGGGCAACAAGAGTCTAATAGAAAAAAAAAAAAACCCATTGAAATGCCGGTCCCCGAATAGGGCCCGAACCGGTGGTCAAAAATTGAAGGATAAGTGTCTTGAAACCTATCTCTTGAAGGAGTTCAAGTCATAAGAAGGTGGAAATACAGAAGCAGGCAGGGAGTTCCAGAGTTTACCAGAGAAAGGGATAAATGATTGAGAATACTGGTTAACCCTTGCATTAGAGAAATGGACAGAATAGGGGTGAGACAAAGAAGAAAGTCTTGTGCAGCAAGGCCACGTGAAGGAAGGCATGCAGTTAGCAAGATTAGAAGAGCAGTTAGCATGAAAATAGCTGTAGAAGATAGCAAGAGATGCAACATTGCGGCGATGAGAAAGATGCTGAAGACAGTCAGTTAGAGGAGAGTAGCTGATGAGACGGAAAGCTTTTGATTCCACCCTGTCTAAAAGAGCGGTATGAGTGGAATCCCCCCAAACATGTGAAGCATACTCCATACATGGACAGATAAGGTCCTTATGCAGAGTTAGCAGCTGTGGGAGTGAGAAAAACTGGCGGAGGAGTCTCAGAACACCTAACTTCATAGAAGCTGTTTTAGCAAGAGATGAGATGTGAAGTTTCCAGTTTGGATCATAAGAAAAGTACAGACCGAGGATGTTCAGTGTAGAAGAGGGGGACAGTTGAGTGTCATTGAAGAAGATGGGATAATTATCTGGAAGATTGTGTCGAGTTGATAGATGGAGGAACTGAGTTTTTGAGGCATTGAACAATACCAAGTTTGCTCTGCCCCAATCAGAAATTTTAGAGAGATCAGAAGTCAGGCGTTCTGTGGCTTCCTTGCGTGAACTGTTTACTTCCTGAAGGGTTGGACATCCATGAAAAGACGTGGAAAAGTGCAGGGTGGTATCATCAGCATAGGAGTGGATAGGACAAGAAGTTTGGTTTGGAAGATCATTGATGAATAATAGGAAGAGAGTGGGTGACAGGACAGAACCCTGAAGAACACCACTGTTAATAGATTTAGGAGAAGAACAATGACTGTCTACCACAGCAGCAATAGAACGGTCAGAAAAGAAACTTGAGGTCAAGTTACAGTGAGAAGGATAGAAGCCATAGGATGGTAGTTTGAAAATCAAAGTTTTGTGCCAGACTCTATCAAAAGCTTTTGATATGTCTAAGGCAACAGCAAAAGTTTCACCAAAATCTCTAAAAGAGAATGATCAAGACACAATAAGGAAGGCCAGAAGATCACCAGTAGAGCGACCTTGACGGAACCCATACTGACAATTAGATAGAAGGTTGTGAAGAGATAGATGTTTAAGAATCTTCCTGTTGAGGATAGATTCAAAAACTTTAGATAGGCAGGAAATTAAAGCAATAGGACGGTAGTTTGAGGGATTAGAACGGTCACTCTTTTTAGAAACAGACTGAATGCAGGAAGACTTCCAGCAAGAAGGAAAGGTAGATGTTGACAGACAAAGTTGAAAGAGTTTGACTAGGTAAGGTGCAAGCAAGGAGGCGCAGTTTTGGAGAACAATAGGAGAGACCCCATCAGGTCCATAAGCCTTCCGAGGGTTTAGGCCAGCGAGGGCATGGAAAACATCACTGCGTAAAATTTTAATAGGTAGCATGAAGTAGTCAGAGGGTGGAGGAGTGGGAGGAACAAGCCCTGAATCGTCCAAGGTAGAGTTTTTAGCAAAGGTTTGAGCGAAGATTTCAGCTTTAGAGACAGATGTGATAGCAGTGGTGCTATCTGGTTGAAATAAAGGAGGGAAAGAAGAAGAAGCAAAGTTATTGGAGATGTTTTTGGCTAGATGCCAGAAGTCACGAGCGGAGTTAGATCTTGAAAAACTTTGACACTTTCTATTAATGAAGAAGTTTTTGGCTAGTTGGAGAACAGACTTGGCATGGTTCCAGGCAGAAACATAAAAAGCATGAGATTCTGGTGATGGAAGGCTTAAGTACCTTCTGTGGGCCACCTCTCTATCATGAATAGAACGAGAACAGGCTGTGTTAAACCAAGGTTTGGAAGGTTTAGGTCGAGAAAATGAGTGAGGAATGTACGCCTCCGTGCCAGACACTATCACCTCTGTTATACACTCGGCACACAGAGATGGGACTCTATCAGGGAAACAGTAGTCATTCCAAGGAAAATCAGCAAAATACCTCCTCAGGTCCCCCCAACTAGCAGAGGCAAAACGCCAGAGGCACCTCCGCTTAGGGGGATCCTGAGGAGGGACTGGAATGATAGGGCAGGATACGGATATGAGATTGTGATCGGAGGAGCCCAACGGAGAAGAGAGGGTAACAGTATAAGCTGAAGAATTAGAGGTTAGGAAAAGGTCAAGAATGTTGGGTGTATCTCCAAGACGGTCAGGAATACCGGTAGGGTGTTGCACCAGTTATTCTAAGTCGTGGAGGATAGCAAAGCTGAAGGCTAGTTCACCAGGATGGTCAGTGAAGGGAGAGGAAAGCCAAAGCTGGTGGTGAACATTGAAGTCTACAAGAATGGAGATCTTCGCAAAAGGGAAGAGGGTCAGAATGTGCTCCACTTTGGAAGTTAAGTAGTCAAAGAATTTCTTATTGTCAGAGGAATTAGGTTAGAGATATACAACACAGATAAATTAAGTTTGAGAATGACTTTGTAGTCGTAGCCAGATGGTGGAAAACTCGGAAGGATCAAGAGCGTGGACACGAGAGTAAGTTAAGTCATTGCGCACATAAACGCAACATCCAGCTTTGGATTGAAAATGAGGATAGAGAAAGTTGGAGGGAACAGAAAAGGGGCTACTGTCAGTTACCTCAGTACAGAACAACTTACTTTGCAGCATGAGGTACGATTCTGAAGTGCATTGATGATGAGTATGAGTTGGTTGTCTGATGGGCAGCATGTAGAGCACCCTGGGGGTTCCCATGGGCAAGAGCCTGGCAGTCCTGGGGGACCTGGCGGTCCCTCAGGTCCGTATCCCGGTGGGCCAGGGGGACCAGGCTCTCCGGGGTACATCCAACCATAATCTCCGGGGATCCCTATAGGTCCGGGTGGACACACAGGACATTCTGAAGATATGCAGCCAGGCGGACATGGTGCACCAGGTGGGCAAGGAGGACAGGGAGTATCTGGGCATCCCGGAGGACATGGAGATCCCGGATAACATTCTGGGCAAGGTGTTAGAGGACATTCAGCAGGGCAGCTCATTCCTGGGTAGCATGGAGGACACGGATAGACGGGACATCTCGGGGGACACTGGCCTCCTGGGTAACAAGGAGGGCATGGTTTTTGAGGGCAGGAAGGAGGACATGGCTCTCCCGGATAACATTCAGGGCAAGGTGTATGGGGACATCCTGGAGGACATTTATAACCTGGATAACAATCTGGACATGGTTGAGGGCGGCATCCAGTTGGACAGCTAGCCTCATCATAACAAACTGGACATGGGGTTTGTGGACAGTTTGCTGGACATTTTTCTCCAGGATAACAATTAGGGCAAGGCTTAATAGGGCATCCATGGGGACAGTCACCTCCAGGATAACATTCAGGACATGGAGTGATGGGGCAGTTACTGGGGCATCTCTCTCCCGGGTAGCAAGTTGGGCATGGAGTAAGAGAGCATCCCGGAGGACATACTTCCCCAGGATAACAAGGAGGACAAGTTGTTACGGGACATCCTGGCGGACATAACTCTTCTGAATAACAAAGTGGACATGGAGTGGTGGGGCAGTTAGCTGGACAATCTTGACCATGATAACACACTGGACAAGGTGTAAGTGGACACACGGAAGGGCACTGCTCTCCGGGGTAACAAGGTGGACATGGGATAACAGGACATCCAACTGGACAAATTTCTCCTTGGTAACAAATTGGGCAAGGCGTTTCTGGACATCCTGGAGGGCAACGTTCTCCAGGATAACATGCAGGACATGGCGTAATGGGACACCTAGAAGGACATGGCATGCCTGGATAACAAACTGGGCATGGTAATATAGGACACCCTGCTGGGCATCGGTCACTCTCATAGCACTCTGGACATGGTGTAATAGGACATCCTGATGGGCACTCGTCTTCAACATAACATAATGGACAAGGTGTTATAGGACATCCTGGAGGACATCGATCTCCAGGATAACATACTGGGCAAGTCGTTATTGGACAGCCAGAAGGACACTTATCTAAGGGATAACACACAGGACATGGCGTTAGAGGACATTGTGCTGGACATTTGTCTCCAGGGTAGCAGTCTGGACACGGAGTCACAGGACATCCTGGCGGACACTCCTCACTCAGATAGCAAATAGGACACTGGAAGGGTGGACACCCCACAGGACAGATATCTCCAGGGTAACATTCAGGACATGGTGTTGGGGGACATCCTGGAGGACATCTACTTCCAGGATAACAATTCGGACACGGGGTTTCTGGACATCCTACAGGACAAGTCTGCCCAGGGTAGCACTGTGGACATGGAATAAGTGGACATCCTGGAGGGCATGGCAGTCCTGGATAACAAGATGGGCATGGTGTTGGTGGGCATCCTGGTGGACATTTCATCCCAGGATAACAAGGAGGGCAAGGTGTTGGAGAGCAGACATCAGGACAAACGCTGCCTGGATAACAATCTGGGCACGGAGTTATTGGGCAGTCAGAAGGACACTTCTCTCCAGGGTAGCATGTAGGGCATTTCCCAGGTGGGCAAGTCGATGGACAGATTTCTCCAGGGAGGCAGGGTGGACAAGGTTGCACAGGGCATCCCACAGGACACCTTTGGCCTGGGTAACAGTCTGGACACGGTGTAAGAGGACATCCCTGTGGACACTTTTCTCCAGGGTAACAAGTGGGACATGGTGTGATAGGGCACCCTAGGGGACAGCTCTGACCAGGATAACAAATAGGACATTCTTCTTGACAGCCAGGAGGACAAGGTGTCCCTGGCGGACATGGAGGGCATGGTGTTGGTGGACATCCAACGGGACATGGTTGACCAGGATAACAGTCTGGACAATTTATTGGGCATCCAATTGGGCATGGCTGACCTGGATAGCAAAGAGGACACGGCGTTGGTGGGCATCCTGACGGACATTCTGTTCCGGGATAACATAGTGGACACGGGAGTTGTTGGCATCCTGGTGGGCATGAAGTGCCTGGGTAACAGAGAGGACATGGTGTCTGAGGACATCCTGGAGGACATTGTGTTCCTGGATAACAAGGAGGACAATCTGATATAGGGCAACCAGCGGGACATGGCTGGCCACGGTAACAAGGTGGACAGGGCGTTGGTGGACATCCTGGAGGACACTGCATCCCTGGGTAACACAATGGACAAGGAGTTGCAGGACATCCGACAGGACAAGGCTTCCCTGGGTAGCAAACGGGACAAGGCGTTGCAGGACATCCTACAGGACAAGGCATTCCTGGATAGCAAACAGGGCAAGGAGTTGCAGGACATCCTAAAGGACAAGGATTTCCTGGGTAACAAAGAGGGCAAGGAGTTGCAGGACATCCTAGAGGGCAGGGTTCTCCTGGGTAGCAGAGTGGACACGGTGTTTGTGGGCACCCTGGAGGACAAGGACTTCCAGGATAACATGCTGGACACGGTGTTTGTGGACAGTCAAATGGACATTCATTTCCAGGAGGCTGTACTGGAGGGGGGATAGGGTCAGGGCTTGGACACCCAGGTGGACAGTTGACTCCAGGGGTGCAAAGCGGACATCGTGCCTGCCTTTTGATGTAGCTTCTCTTGCTGAGCACTAACATGAGAGAATCGAAGGAGTCCTCGAAGGGAGGCCCCTCCAGGTGACTCATATGCAGGGAGACATTTCTAGGCTGTTGTCGAAGCGGGTACCTCCCGGGATGAAGAAGTTCGTCTGCGAGTCTTTCCAGGGCGGCTGTTTCAGTGGCTAGGTTAGCTTCTGTGAGTAAACATGAGGCCAGGATGAGGGAAGGCCACACAAGGAACCACCGCCGCTTCATCTCTGGAGGAAGTATAAACACTCGTCACAAATCATCTCCCTTTCTCGTTACAATATCTACAATGACACCCCTCAATCTTTCAAGTGCAACAAACACTTTATAATGAATTGTGAGTAACAATTAGACTAATAGTTAGTAGGAGATAAGGAAGAGGAAGTTGGAGTTAGGTTTCTGGATGGAAAGAGACATTATATCTTAACTATTAATTTTTAAATTTTCGTACTATGGATCTAGGAAGCCTACAAGGATCTGTATTATGGCTTACCTTATATATAATATACATTAATGATATTGTAAAAGCTCGTGAATTAAGTATGTTATGTTGAGAGAAATCTAACTTGCTTATATAATGTACTAACTCTGCCACTAGTCGCTGTGTATGATAAGCTGGGTAAAATCCACTAAGCTAGAACTAAATGCAAATGAATAATCTCATTATTTTTATAAACAGTGAGTTGTAAAGGAGCTGTGAGCTGTATACGTACATGAATGTGTAAGTTCAAAAATTCATATTAAATATATCTGTGATAATTTATGGAAGAGTATGGCATTATAAAATCAGACGCAAGTTGGCACAAGACGTCCTTGTTAGCATATACTATACATCATGTTATCCAGCACTTTATAATATAATATGGTCTGTAGCCGTTTTTATAGGAATTCATATTTTATAGTGGAATTAAGCACATGAATGGATCTTCTTACTATCAGCAGGAAAAACGGCTTTTAATTTACATACCTGACCGACATAATTGGAGAGCATTTTTTGGCTCAGAAAATCAAATCAATTACTTTTAAGGAACTATGACTAAATGGAAAACCTCTTTGCGGATCTGAAATTGCCAGATCTTTATTCGCTTAAAAACAATTTCTGATAACTTTAGTATTCAAAATATTTCTCACAACAATGCGTATTTTCTTGTGTTGAACATATTCATAATTTAGTTTGTCCAGCACTAGGTATGACTCTTCAGAAGTTGCTTTTCTACACAGGAACTAAAGCTTGGAATGCTTGGCCTTCTCAACTCAAAACATAAATAACCTCAATTTCCTAGATAAATAAAAAAAAAAAAAAAAAAAAAAAAAAAAAAAAAAAAAAAATATATATATATATATATATATATATATATATATATATATATATATATATATATATATATATATATATATATATATATATATATATATATATATATATATATATATGAAAAATAATAGGAATAAAATAAATGATGAGACGTATAAATAAATACAATAAAATAAACCAATAAATGAAAAGAAAAACATGCGAATGTTCAGTTCTCTCAATACTTTTTGTTTGATTAATGCAAGGCTGTCATTATATCCTTCATCTTCCTTTTATCTATGTAATGTACGTATATACAGCTAAATAGTGTTCTGCAAACGATTTTATATTTAGGAATGAAATGTGCAGTGGCAATGCAGATGTACGAGCTGTTCATCACATGATCGTGGAGGTAAAACTTTTTTTCTCGTATGTCTGTTAAAGAGGTAATTTGGTCCAACAGACTAAGCCAATGTGAAAACTGCATACATGTTTATAAAAGTGCATCATATTTATGGCAATAAATTCTCTCTCTCTCTCTCTCTCTCTCTCTCTCTCTCTCTCTCTCTCTCTCTCTCTCTCTCTCTCTCTCTCTCTATCTCTCTCTCTCTCTCTCAGCTATGTGAACAGTTTAATAAAGAAATTATATATGACTGTCAATAGTTCATAGTTCTTTCACACACACACACACACACACACACACACACACACACAATTTTTTGAGTAGTTGTTGGTTACCTCAGTAGCAGCGTCCTCGGACGTCACGTGACAGGACGAGGTTAGCGCAGCTCATAACGCTTACTTTTTTTTTTTTTTTTTCTGGTGAAGGAGCAGCTTCTAACATCTTTTTGGAGTAGAAGGAGTGTGTGGAATGTGAAAGCTCTCAGCATTACCTACTGATTGTGATGTCATGAGTTTTAAGCTCTCTCTCCGTCACTATATAGTTGGCGGTTACAAGTTCAATAGGTGATTCTCAAAAACATGGTGGTGAATTACGCACACACACACACACACACACACACACACACACACACACGTGCGTGCGCACGCAAAAAGAACCGCCGGAGGATGAACAAATGGATATAAACACCTATTTATCAAATTAAAATGCAAAAAAAATGCAAAGCAGTTCATTCAGAAACACTTGAGATTCAGAACGGCAGAGAAGCACAGGTGAACATTCAACATTCATGGCATTTAAGGTATGGATACAACAGGAACTTAGATTATGTATTCTTACATTCAGCAAGTGCATTAAACAGAGAAAAGTGTTTTACAGCATCCTAAATATTTGGGATATGAATTAAGAATAAGAATAAAAGTTCCTAGTTTTGTTTCATTACCACCGAAGCTGTATAGGTTTGGATCAGTGATGAATTACTTTTCTAGTAGTTCACATTACATAAGTAACGTATGCAACATGCCATGTGTCACAGGAGCGTTGGTCTGGGAGGACAGGGTGAACCACGAATAGCCACCCCTACTCCCTCTCTTTCCTCGCGCCTACACAAGACAAGGCTCGTCTGTGCCGCGTCTGGCCGACCCGTCCCTGAAATCCGAATTCCCCCAACGACAGGCGACTTGTAACGTTTAGCCCATAGAGCAAATGCGTAAGTAAATCATCAAAATAAACGATTGTTAACACACACACACACACACACACACACACACACACACACACACACACACACACACACACACACACACACACAATGTAAGCACAATACTTTCGGAGACCAGGCCAATGGATAATGTACTACATTACTCTCACCTTCGCTAGTGTTGCGCATAGAGGCCCGAAAATAGTGATGAGGTGGATGAATCACTGCTCGCTCGACACAACGAGCATCACCATCAAGCGACAACCATACGTCAACAGGCTCGTGGCCCTCCTCCCGCTACCACCACACTGACCACGATGAACGCACTGGCTGGGCTCCCTGGTGCCGGCCTTGCAACCACTCGCTAGGCTACGACTGCCACTTGTGGCACCCACACATCTTTGCGTTTATTTTGCCCTGAATGGACAGCGCTTGTCTCATTTAGTAATCTTGCTTTAAACATTATTCTCCTTGGTTTAACCGAGAAACGCCCGTGCAATAACCACCACCTCTCCTCTTTGTCACAATATTGACGCGAGTGTAAACGACCAGACAATGAACAAACAAATTTCTACAGACGTGTACTATGGCTACAATAGACCACCTGATCTGTCGCTGGCTGATCACGAATATAATCGTGTATCAAGGTGTGTATTACTCATTTAACTACTCACTGAGAAATATCGATTGTAAACAAGGAAATACAAATTATACGGGATTATCTACCTCCGCTACAACTCCAAGCCACGGTGCTGTAGTAACCTTGCCAGAGTGAGGCGACCCCGCCTGCACACAAGGCATCCTCTGTGTGGGTAGGAGGGACTGGAGCTGCCCGTGCTACTAACTGAAGGTCATCATGAATCCATGGGTTAATTTCGGTTCTACATATACGAGGCTTCTTGTTACCAATGAACCGCAGAATATTTCAAAATTAGCCAATGAAACAAAATCACGTTTGATTATGGAAATGTCAGATGTATCAAAATAAACATTAATTTTTCGTGCGCGTGGGGCTTCATCAAATATTTGCAGCGACTGTAGGTTGGTATAGGTTATGGGTAACTGGGAACTTTGGGTAAATGGAAGCCAAACAGTTATTTGGAACAAGGAAAGACGGAACGTAAGGGGCGAGAAAATAAGCATAAATAAAGATGAACATAATCCTAATAACAATTAATATCTTAACAATTAATTAATAAAGGCTATAAATCTTCCTTCTCTTGCAGTGATTATCTTTCTCGAGGTATTTTGTTCATCTCGTTTGTATGCCTATCAGCCTCTCTCTCTCTCTCTCTCTCTGACTCACTTTTTGTTATGCCGTCATCAATGACGGACGCCTGTGAGCACCACATGCACGCTCCTAGAGTAGGATTTCCAAGAGTGACGAGTGAATGGGCAAAAGTCGGGACAAGAGAATATGAGTGACAGTGAAAAGTATCAAAGAAAGTTAAGGGAGATTGCACTGGTATGAAATTGAAAATATTACGCGAATGAGACGATGAAAAGGTTGACACAAAAATTACTAGGTTTTATAAAAATGGAAAAGCAAAATAATAAATAACAAGAACAAGATTAATGTTAAGATATAATAGTGCAACAAAAAATCAGAGCGAGAAAGAAACGGTGGAAGAAGAGTTTGAACCGGGGAATGAGAGCGGCCGACAGTAGAAGTATTAGTAGTAGTAGTAGTCATGATGGTGGTGATAGTAATAGTAGCAGCAGTAGTAATAGTTCTTGTTATTATGACATGTTTTAAGATTTCTGTTGTTGGTGTTGTTTTTGTAATTCTTGTTGTTGCGCTTATTTTCACTGATTTGATAATGAAGGTATAACATTTCTCGACAGCATTCTTTCAAATTCCACACTTTCAAATACAACTTACGATGAGAAAGCACGAATTCTCCTTTAGGTACACGGAAAGGAAAGTATCTGGAACATGAGGAACAAAGTATGGTTCAGACAGACATTGCCACAAGAGATCTATGATACAAACACTCAGCGTTAGTAGGCTCAGACCAACCTTGCTAAAAAGTTAACTGATGAAATGACTTGTTTAGCAGCATAATTATCAAGAGAGAGAATATAAAGGAAAACTTTTTATTACAATGTCATCTTCATTATCACTAGAAATCAAAGGCGAAAGGAGCGGCATCGAGACATGGTAGCAAGTACCCTATACCTCTGGAACGCACTTGAAATGAACTTTACCACACATCGTATCTACTCTGCCTTCCCATCAAAAAGACTTGGAAGGACTGATTTGTTTTGAACTTCGCGCTCTCAGCCTATCCTTCACATTTATCCCTTAGTTTGTATCAGACACAACTCTATAATCAGCTTCCACGAGTTTAGCCTAGTCTCCAGACAGAAACACGGACTGGACACGAGATCAATACCAGTGAGAGGCAGACACAAACACGCCAATACCACTGAGAGGTTTCACATGCATCCCAAGCTTCATTCTTGCAGAACATAGTGCATGTGCATAATTTTATCGTAAAAACGTCCTAAGTAAAGTCTAACCACATCAATAAATTTTCCTATAGCACAAACATAACGTCCTAACGTAAATAAGTAATGTTACGATTTTACATTTGAAAAAAAAAAAAAAAAAAAAAAAATCTTGCTTCCAGACATCAACTATATCAATGTCCATCATAAGCCAGTAACCAAAGCTTTCTTTCCCCTTTCATTCTTGTGTGTGTGTGTGTGTGTGTGTGTGTGTGTGTGTTTCATCAGCACCGGCATCACAACCACACTCCAAACAACCGCAAAGAGGCAAGCAAACATCCGGTCCATGCGGCGAGTTCATGAGACACACTGTGGCTCGTGCTGCACCCACAGACTCACTGCTCAGCAATGCCCTTTGCAAGCGGTTAGTCTGAATACATTAATACTGTTTGTAACCAAGACTTAAGAGTGCGCTCTCGATACATTGCCCTGAAACCTATGAGATCTGATCCTTACAGGCAAAGGACCACTTAACCATACGAATACTTTATTTATTTTCTTTCTGTTTACTGTCAGTTTCTTTGTTCCACATTAAAAAGCCTCATCGCTTGAACGAATAGGAATACGGAAAGTAACAAATAACCTTATGGTACACAGCCAGTACACCATCCATTGCTTTTAAAACGGCCTTCTCTACTTTGCCACAGAAGGCAGGCACGGAAGGGTAAAGAGTGCAGATGGTGATGGCCAGGGTGAGGAGGCCGTTTTGGCAGCACCGCAGCACGCGCCCCACCAAGGGAAGGTGAACCAACACACTGAAGTTATACTCCTGGAACAGAAAAAAAATAAAAAAAATAAATAAATAATAAAATAAAATAAATAAATAAAAATAAATAAATGAAAAATAAAATAAATAGATAAATAAAATAAAATAAATAAATAAATAGATCAATAAATAAATAAATAGATAAATAAATAAATAAAATAAATAGATCAATAAATAAAAATAAACAAAATAACTAAATAAAAATAAATAAATAAAATAAATAAATAAAATAAGTAAAATTAATATATAATAAAATATTAAATAAATAAACAAAAATAAGTAAATAAAATAAATAAATAAATAAAATAAAACAATAATAATAATAATAATAATAATAATAATAAAAACAACAACAACAACAACAACAACAACAATAATGATAATAATAATAATAATAATAATAATAATAATAATAATAATAATAATAATAATAATAATGGTGGTGATGATGATGATGTTGAAGGTAAAAATAAGCTATTGCTCACAGATTATGTGCTAATACATATAATTCCAAGAGAAAGAAAGGCATAACTTGAATACTATACATACATGATTCAAATACTACTCAGGAATGCACACCTCTTCCAGACACAAGTAACTGACTCATGTTTAGCAGTTTAGCTTATCGTCGTGTTCTGTCCTCAGCTTTGCCCTCATAGCACTTTCCCAAAGTCTGAAAGTCAGTCGCTGTGAAAGCTGCTCTCCTATCATCAGGCGCACCATCTTTGCACACTTTAGCCCTTTATTCAACAACCTTCATAGTTAGATATCAATAACCTTAATCAGAAAACTTAGAAATCTTTCTCCTGACTGTAGTCCATTTTGCATCTATCATTTTCACCTTCAGGATAATATACATTAGTGTGTTGATTGACATTATTCCTCAGCGGGTTGCAAGATCAATGAATTGTAAACACTCCTGACAGCGGTAATACTCAACAGGTGGTGCGTTACTTGCCGTGAGTCTCAGCATGAAGACAGAGTACCAGGAGAGCCTGAGAGTGGGCAGAGGGAGACCCAGCAAGTTGTAGGTGAAGGCTGTGAAGGCTGGAGGGTCTACTACAGGCACGATGTCGTGTACTCCCCACAGCAGCGCCTCAGCCATGGCAGGGAAGTGGGCAGGCGGGGAGACGAGATGAGCCGCCATCACCTCATTCAGTTTTTCACACCGAGCTCGCACCTCCTCCAGTTCTCCAGAGGCTAAGTTGAACCTGTGCACCAATTGGTGATAACAATGAGAATGCATGCGTGTTATTTAGCATTGCTTCGTGTGTGTGTGTGTGTGTGTGTGTGTGTGTGTGTGTGTGTGTGTGTGTGTGTGTGTGTGTGTGTGTGTGTGTGTGTGTGTGTGTGTGTGTGTGTGTGTGTGAGAGAGAGAGAGAGAGAGAGAGAGAGAGAGAGAGAGAGAGAGAGAGAGAGAGAGAGAGAGAGAGAGAGAGAGAGAGAGAGAGAGAGAGAGAGAGAGAGAGAGAGAGAGAGAGAGAGAGAGAGAGAGAGAGAGAGAGAGAGAGAGAGAGAGAGAGAGAGAGAGAGAGAGAGAGAGAGAGAGAGAGAGAGAGAGAGAGAGAGAGAGAGAGAGAGAGAGAGAGTGTGTGTGTGTGTGTGTGTGTGTGTGTGTGTGTGTGTGTGTGTGTGTGTGTGTGTGTGTGTGTGTGTGTGTGTGTGTGTGTGTGTGTGTGTGTGTGTGTGTGTGTGTGTGTGTGTGTAATAGCGGCAAAGAGGTAGCAACAGTAGATTCCCTTACAGTTAACCAGTATGAAATAAAGAGGATATATAATGACATGAAATCCTCTTTCTCTTCCAAGTAATGCAACAATTACTAACAAGGTTCAGAGCACACCTGTCCTCTATCCCCAGCAAGTATCCAATGGATTTCCAAAAATGCACGAGGCCTTCCTCCTCCTCCTTGGAGCAGCGAACTCCGAGGCGGTGGCCGCGGGTGAGCAGCACGCCGAAGAAGGCCCACTGAGTTACCATCATGTCGGCCTGGGTAGCGGTGGACACCTGGGCGGATTCGGCTGACCGGAATGCGTTTGAGTGCATCTTCCTCACTTGCAGGATGGACCTAAAGGCACTGGAATCCATTTATGTTATTACCTTTTAGATCTGCGCGGCTCTATAGCATTCCGTGTCTGTTGGTGTTTAGATTATGTAAATACAGCTTTGCTCTTAATCCGGCCTAATAAAACTTGCATGGCTCTAGACTGCTTTTCGTTAGCTATTAATGTTTTGGAAGTATCGAATGTATCAGACAATACATATCGAGTAAAAAAAATAATAAATAAATAAATAAATGTCAAAATAAGCAAACCTGACAAGGAAAGCAAGTAAAATTACAAAAATATTCTGTATGGTGATGAAATCTTTCTGAATGGGATGAACATTGCTCGAAATCTTTTGCTCTCATATTTTCTCCTAACTGTCCCGGGTGGATGTTGACATTTACAACAAAATACAAAGAATATACAGTTTACCTTGAACTTGGATCAAATACATCTTCCGTGTACCATTTCCTCACGTGGTTCATGGTGGCCAGGTACCTCTTGAAGGCGGCGGCGCGGACCGAGGAGCGATGGGTGAAGACGAGCACTTTGAGGACGCTGTGCACAGCCAGTAGACACAGCAGTCCCACCAAGTTGCTGATGAACACGCCAAGGAAGTGTCGACGGAACAACGACTGAGCCCTGTGTGGTGATACTGGCTGTGACTGTGCTGCTCTAATGGTTAGACACAATGTGTGTTACTGCGTGTTAGACAGACATTAGTGTCACCATCATCATTCCGAGACACGAAAATATCTGTTCAATTCTGGGATATGCGGCATGCAGACCAGCGACTCTTGTTAAACAGAGATGCTGCACCATCAATTAGTATCCTTCAGTCCATGAAAATGGCAGTCTTACACATTAATAAAGTTATACAATAACTAGAGCTATTATTCGCAACAATTCTTATCTGTCTTGAGCAGACAGCATTAATAATTCAATCAATATTCACATGGTCGATGTTCTTTGCCGGTGGAATCGTGAAGTACAGTTTGGAATACTGTGTTATGCTAAAAATAGATTCGTATCACATGCAGATATGACTTACAAATTTGTAGCAACACTAATGTTATTTACATTTTTAGTTTGTCAGTGTCAAGCCATGGTGGAGAACTCATGGGCGTGCCGCAGTCAGCAGGGTGTGAGGTTGCCACTCTCATCAGCTCCTCAGGATGTTTTATGCTTTCCTCCTCTTCTTCATATTCACTCTGAAGGGAGAGAGGGACAATATATCAAACAAACTGAAGCAAAATTTCTGTAGATCATCTGGATATAAAAGTCACAAAATATAAAGATGATTTAAAGTCGATATCATAGTAATCATGAACTGACCCTATCAAGAACACTGCTTAATGTCGCAACACTCATTTTAGAGGACAGCCGCGTCAACAAACTTGATGTGATAAATGAAAGTATAATAAAGAGGAAACAAAATTTTCTGAATTTTACTCAGTGAATGACACTACGCAAGCTCTTCATGTAGGTTGGTGCTCCACTGACCTTCAATGAACGGCAAATTTTGTTACAAGTCATAGCGAAAATAAGAACAGTAAGTTAATAAATAAATAAAATAAAGTAGTCGATATACTTTTCTCATATTTCAGTGACATTCTTAAGTTAGTTGGTGATATGAATACAATTTTGATACAGTGGTAGAGTCACGTTTCTCGGGCGCCTAGTGATGCTTATGTAGAACACCTACAATCCGACAGTTTCACCGTGGCGGCAGCCTGCGGCACGCCTCGGGGAGTGGGAGGAGCCTACACATTCTCCCCTCCCATAGTTCCGTTAACACTCGCCACAGCGTCACCAGTCTGGTGCTTTCACTCATCGTGTGATTTGAAATAAAGCACAACAAAAGAAATCAGCTTACATTGCAATTTTTGTTAACAAAGTGAGCTCATTAATCGTTTCAGGAAAAAAAAATAAATAAATAAAATAAATAAATGAATAATAATAAAAAAAAAAAAAAAATAACGCTTGAGTAGTTCTAACCTTCCTGGTGATCCACTGGTAGCATGAACGCTCAGTGACGACTTCCTGTGAGGATGCCATAATTACGAGTGTTGTAATGACGGATACACTGATATCACTTGGCCTACTGTCATATAAAAACAAACACTTCACTGTCTTCCATCCGTACAAGCGGAGCGATCCTAAGACACTACTCCCGTAACTGTGTCCCGAACAGCACTGCCTAGCCCTACTGAAACTGTTGCCTGCGTGACGCGGTGGCGACGTCAGCACCCTACCAGGGCCCGGGCCCGGGGCCGGAGGAGAGGGGCGGGCCGGGATGGAGTCTCACCTTTTCCCAGTAATAAAGAGGATGTCTGGTACGCAGACTACGGTGAATTCTTCGTCATATTTTTTTGTTGCACCTTTTCATTATGATAAGATAAGGCTACAGGTTAATGTGGTGACATTACAAGCGGCGTGTGCTGCCACGTTCTTTAATTTCACACGGTCATTCACTCGACGTGGCTCAGAAATCTACCTAATGTGGTCATCTTAACAAGTGACAAAACATTTCTGTCACACTCTGTATGATCATATACAGGAAACGCATTATGAAGGCGTATTTCACAAGAGATAAAAATAAATGAGTGCAAAATACGATAACCTATCTGTCAGCTTAGAGAAGATGCGATATATTAGGATGATATGCTGCTTTCTTTTCTTTCTTTTTTCTTTTCTTTTTTTTTTTTTTCGTTTGTTTCCTCGAACGCAGACAGAGGACACGGTAGGGTCAGCGAGGCACGTGATTCACCGTCTCAAGGTCACTGGACAGGTTTGGGGTTCACTTTCTCTGGTTGGGGAGAAAGCAGCACCCGTCCAGTGACTGCAGCTGTTGTGCTGGGATACAAAGCGCTTGGTATTGCGTAAGACGAATCTACGAGCATATTATGATTTTGACAAAGCTTCCCACTGTCACGCCGAAAAAAAAAAAAAAGATAAATAAAGAGTATTGTTGTACATGTATGACACGATAGTAGTTGTAGTATTGTAGTAGGGGAGAGAGAGAGAGAGAGAGAGAGAGAGAGAGAGAGAGAGAGAGAGAGAGAGAGAGAGAGAGAGAGAGAGAGAGAGAGAGAGAGAGCTCTGTCTACAAACTCCTTTACCGGCAACCTTTCACTGTTAAGACATGGATCAGGTTAGGACTGTATACTTTTTATCCTTTTAATCACACAAGCCAAGATCAGTAGGAAGGAAAGAAAATATACAGTCATATTAATGATACTAATGATTGTAATTTCTATTAGATGTACTGCAAAATCAGTTTCCATTGTCCCGCCGGGTGGAGAGAGTCCGGAGCAAGCCAGCCCGTGTCTGCACCACCCAAACCTTACTAGCGATCGAAAATTCCGCTCCAAACCTGCAAGTGCGTGGCTCATCTTGAGAAAAGGTACCATTCTGCCTTGACTTGAGAACATAGTATTAAATTTCATTGTAGAGGCTTCATCGTGTTCACTACTACTACTACTACTACTACTACTACTACTACTACTACTACTACTACTACTACTACTACTACTGCTGCTGCTGCTGCTGCTAACTACTACAAAACGGTTTATTTAGAATGGCAGCATTACACTGAAAATATGCATACGTGTTAAAATGATTAAATTAAAACAATAAGCATAAATGTGTGAAGTGGAAGTCTGAACACGAAAGGTGGCCAAATAAGCTGCTATGGAAGGGATGGGTGGTGCAGACGAGGGCTGGCTTGCTCCGAACTCTCTTCACATGACGGGGCAATGGAAACTGATTTTGAAACACTTGTAATCTAAACTGAAAGAGGACTCGTTATTTTCTTGAGAGACTGCTGTCACGGATTCTTTATCATTGCCGAGGTCAGACGCCGAGGTTTGAGGACTCGGTTTTTGGGACAGACTCCAGACTGGACATGTCGCCTGGGATACCTACGGGGATCCTCTGTGTGTGTGTGTGTGTGTGTGTGTGTGTGTGTGTGTGTGTGTGTGTGTGTGTGTGTGTGTGTGTGTGTGTGTGTGTGTGTGTGTGTGTGTGTGTGTGTGCGCAGTCTAAAGGTGTGTCAGGGGAAAAGCGATTGGGGTGACTTACAATTAACGTGTTCATAGAGAAGCACTTCTGATGGAAATTACAATCACGAGTATTAATATGAATGTATATTTTCTGTCTTTTCTTTTGGTTTTGGCTTGTGTGACTAAAAAGATAACAACGTCTCTCTAAGGAAATATTTTGTTGGAAAGTATGAAGGAAATGTCCAGCACGTCCTGGTTCATGTCTTACCAGTGAAAGGCTGCCAGTAAAGGAGTCTGTAGGTAGGTCTCTCTCTCTCTCTCTCTCTCTCTCTCTCTCTCTCTCTCTCTCTCTCTCTCTCTCTCTCTCTCTCTCCTACTACAGTACTGCTGCTGCTGCTGCTGCTGCTGCTACTACTACTACTACTACTACTACTACTACTACTACTACTACTACTACTGACAACTTTCTTTGAAAAAATAGCGTTTTTTCTCTTTTAAACACACACACACACAGAGAGAGAGAGAGAGAGAGAGAGAGAGAGAGAGAGAGAGAGAGAGAGAGAGAGAGAGAGAGAGAGAGAGAGAGAGAGAGAGAGAGAGAGAGAGAGAGAGAGAGAGAGAGAGAGAGTCTGTGACAAGCTGTGTAGACTCTTCTAAATAACACTAACAGTCTCTCAGCTGCCACATAACAATCTCCCAACTGCAACAAACAGTCTTGAAACACCAGACACTAAAGGAAATTTCGAGATTCGAAACGTAGTACAAGGCCTCTCCGAAACCCGCGACTCAGTGAGGGCCCCGAGCCACGGAGTATGCCTAAGTATTACCTTTCTCTTGTTGTGGATCTCTGAGGACTTGTCTCTCGACAGATATGGAAGCAGAATTAAAAAAAAAAAAAAAAAAAAAAATAATAATAATAATAACTATTATTACTATTATTATTATTATTATTATTATTATTATTATTATTATTATTATCATTATTATTATTATTATTACAGCCAGCAGGCGGCGAAGGTTGTTTCAGACCCACACGACACGAATGACACGAATCGTTTATTGAATCCGGTCAAAACCTGAAGACATACATTAATGATCATAGACAATATTCTATATGAATAATTTGTGTAATACAGGTATGATTCTGCGCGTTACTTATAGGATAATGTACTATTACACAGACAGTTGTTACACTTACGTGTTTGGGTCTTGGGGTAATCGTTAAGTAACGCGCACGCCCTTTCTCACAGAAGTTCTAGGTAGGTCTGTCGACTTCTGTCTCTGCACCAACACACGTCCTCCCTGCACGAGTGTCCTCAGCAAAGTGTTCCTATCGTCCTCAGTTACTGCCTGAGTTCCTACCCTGTCCATCGTTATCCATTAGCGACGGCGATAAGGCCGGCCTCATCTTAGCCTCATGTCATAACAAGCATCCTTCATCTCCTTACATCAACACTACCTCAGCACCGACCGTACAAAAAATTCGCTGACCTAGGCCTCGTCTTGGTCCTCGCCCTGACCTCCAGGTCCTTTCCTTTCTCATTAAGAAACTCACTTGCACAACAAAACTTTAACCCGCTTGGCGGTAACAATAATAATAATAATAATAATAATAATTCTGCAGACCTAAAGTATATATAGGTTACCGTTAAAAACATTTTCTATGAAATCGACAGAAAATTTCAGCACAAACTAATATAATACCATCGTGAGGAGCTATGTACCAACAGATTACAGCTTATAGTAGAAAAATATCCTTATTTCAAGAGAACAACACGACTTTCCTGTTGGAGGTAGACTGGAGATTTCACCTGGCATGTTCCGTGTACGTATATATGAAAAGAAAATGACATGAATAAAGCAAGAAATACACTTTGGTAACCATATCAACTTTCCTTGTTCTTCATGTCAGGAAGGTTGAGTATCTAGTCATATGATGCATGATTTACACGTAAGAGAGGGAAAAAATGGTGGAAAGATAAAGTATCCATCGTTTATCAATAACTGCTAACAAATATTTCATCATTATTCTAAAGGATGTACAGCAACAAAACTTTTGAATGACCAATCACGCACCTCGTGTTTCAGTTCAGTCATGTATCTCGTCTTTATAGTGCGCCTCTCGCTGGACTCTTCTGGGGATCTTCTAGTAAGTATAAGGAGCGTTTATATTCACTACTCTTCTCAACAGCGGATATTTCCGTTCTTACGCATCCCACGGCTCTCAGAAGTGCCTGACACGTCTGTTTATGGTGTGCTTCCACGTCTTCCCTCTGTCCATATCTCTCTATCCACTGTTGCTGACTTTCGGCACGTGGAATTTAGCATATATAGCTCATTGATTATCAATGTTTGAGAGCTTGGAATTCGGAGAGGCAAAGAATTAACAAAAATGGAGAATATTGACTCTTCTTAGATTTACCGATGCTGATGTTGTGATTAGCGAATTTACAGATGAAGTACATATTATTTTTGCGATTACACAGATCATGCAGAAAACAAGATTGGTTTCCAATAATTATACGTCAGAAAGAAAATGAAGCAATGAAGAGTCCATGAACAAATCAATCTGAGACTTAAGATTAGTAACTGTTCAGATAATAGAAAGGAAATAATCGCAAGAACTGGAATGGCGTAGAGTGAATTTGACAAATAAGTGTTATGAAAAGTAACCTCTCAGTATTACAAAGGAGCAAGACATATAAATAGTGTATTTTACCAGTGCTGACAGATGGACAAGAACAATAGGTCTTAAGGAAATAGTGAAACGAAAACCCTAGCGTACTACCTCAAGGTGAATGAAGATGATGATGTTCGGCCTTATATGAACAGAATTATGGATTAGAAAGAAGGCCAAAGTACACGACGCTTTAGGTACTGAATACAATTACAACCAAAGAAGAAGAAGAAGAAGAAGAAGAAGAAGAAGAAGAAGAAGAAGAAGAAGAAGAAGAAGAAGAAGAAGAAGAAGAAGAAGAAGAAGAAGAAGAAGAAGAAGAAAAGAGAAGAAGAAAAGAGAAGAAGAAAAGAGAAGAAGAAGAAAAGAAGAAGAAGAAGAAGAAGAAGAAGAAGAAGAAGAAGAAGAAGAAGAAGAAGAAGAAGAAGAAGAAATGTGAATCGCCGAACAGTTAATAGATGATGATGATGATGATGATGATGATGATGATGATGATGATGATGATGATGATGACGATGAAGAGGAGAGGAGATGATGATGATAATGACGACGTAGGTACACAGAAGTGTTAAACAATTCACACCTGTGTGTTTATCATCCCGCCTTATTGACATACAAAATCTGCGGAGGCTGCACGGCCGCTCTCATACCTCGCGGACAGGAGCGAGGAATGGCGGTGATGACAGTGCGGATGATGAATTTATAACGGCAAGAGACATCGAAGCCTCTTCTGGAGCGATGTGGCCTACTGGAAAAACTCTTACCTGGTATAAGAAATTAATGAAAATAACATAAAATTGGTGAACTATTTTGACAGCATATATAGTGTTAATTCTGAGGTAAAAAACACATTTTTGCGTTTTCATCAGTCAGTCTTGGACATTAAATTTTTCTTATTAGTACAAGATCTGTCACGAGGAGGACAGTGATCTGGCGCGATGTGCATGGAAACTACTTTATTTTTATTATTCTTTGTTTTTCTCATCTAACACCTTTCTAATGGCATCACAAGCCACCTTTTTTTTTTTTTTTTTTTTTTTTTAATGTAGGTGGGACATTGGCCAAGAGCAACAAAAATCTAAAAAAAAAAAAAAAAGCCCACTAAGATGCCGGTCCCGAATAAGGTACGAAGTGGTGGTCAAAAATTGAAGGATAAGTGTCTTCAAACCTCCCTCTTGAAGGAGTTCAAGTCATAGGAAGGTGGAAATACAGAAGCGGGAAAGGAGTTCCAGAGTTTATCAGAGAAAGGGATGAATGATTGGGAATACTAGTTAACTCTTGCATTAGAGAGGTGGACAGAATAGGGGTGAGACAAAGAAGAAAGTCTTGTGCAGCGAGGCCGCGGGAGGAGGGGAGGCATGCAGTTAGCAAGATCAAAAGAGCAGTTAGCATGAAAATAGCGGTAGAAGATAGCAAGAGATGCAACAATCCGGCGATGAGAAAGAGGCTGAAGACAGTCAGTTTGAGGAGAGGAGTTGATGAGACGAAAAGCTTTTCAT
>NC_087156.1:23746996-23784496 GCF_035594125.1 Scylla paramamosain | reverse complement strand
GCATGGATAAAAGGTAGTGTTGGGTAGGGTCTGAAGGGAAGTTGCAACCCAAGAGAACGCTGTCCTTCCCTGCCGCTGCCATTAAGGTAACGCCGCCTACTGTGTAATCAGGCAAAACAAGGACGCTCTCCTGCTAGCCAGGGTTGAGGCACAGGTACAGCGAAGGCAGCGCCTCGCAGCCTCACCGCCCTCCGTCCATCTATTCCTGGTAACCCACACTCCAGCTCCGCTCACTCTTGTCTTTAACTCTTTACTTATTTATTTTGCGCTTTATGCAAATCTTTCTCAAAAGAAAAGGTGAACTACTAAGCTAACAACTATGATAATGCAAGATTATACAGTGTAGTGTTACTACAAATATTGGGTTTGACAACATATTATTCATCCTAGCTAGACTATCATATCTATCTATTCATCTATATTTATGTATGTGTGTATGAATGTACACACACACACACACACACACACACACACACACACACACACACACACACACACACACACACACACACACACACACACACACACACACACACACACACACACACACACACAGTGCTAATACAGCACCACGTAGAAATACAGTTTCACTTCGCACTCAGTACTTTCCATGAAAGTTTTACTCATTATCATCAATCATATATATATATATATATATATATATATATATATATATATATATATATATATATATATATATATATATATATATATATATATATATATATATATATATATATATATATATATATAAAGGAAACAACAGTTTAATAGCCATGAATGCAATATGACAATACATGAATGAGATATTTATTATTCATAAAGCAATTTACCTTGTGTAGCCGCACCGGCTGGGCATCAATTGGCTCTCAGGTGATCTGTTTTACTAATCACACCCATCATCGTAGGGTCGAGGAAAGGCAGTTCTCCCTGACACGTTTATTGATGAGGTAGGCATGACCGTAAGAACTGCGAACAAGTTCTCGGTCTCAATTTCTTATAAGATAACATTATGCACTGATATTAAACACTTTCAACATATTACAATATTCATTAACAATACATGCAATTAACTTGCCACTATGACAATCAGTTTTTACTACAAAATTAAAGTATTTACCTCGGTCACCATCCTGCCCGTCTTTGTCTGAGCGCGACTTGGCCGTGAGTGATGCCCGCAGGCGACCAGCTGGTTAACCCCACACTACCAACAAGTGAGCATCGGCTTCGGTGCTTAATATAGCATTGAATACTGATACTTACACATATTACAAGTTTTCATGCAAATAGAAAACTATTGAACATTTCACTTATAAATGCCGAGGAATAATGACATGAGGTACATACGCTTTACATACACCTTGAGTCTGTCTCTTTTCCCGAATCCGTTCCGCAGCCACCGGCAGACAGACAACTTCCCTCTCGGTCTGGTAGGAGCGGCCCAGGCAGGGCGTGCTAAAAAAATTGGTCACACTAGTCTTGACCTCCGTGCATAACACTCGAAATTTATTACTTCACAAACATTCTGCTGCCTCCCTCCAACACGTGGCGCTCACACTCATTAGGTGTGCTCTACTACTTGCCGACTCGCTTTCCGTCCCTCAGTCCTGCTGATTCGGAAGATGTTTTTGTCAGCCTCGCTTCCTGTATCAGCGCTCCACAAATCTCTAACAAATGGCAGTAACCTGGGTAAGGCGGCAGTCTTCCTGCTGATACATGAGAATCATTCGGTCGAAAAGCTGTGACATTCCACCCACCACCGTTTAGAAATCGATTTTAAAAGTGAATTTTATTTGACTGTTAAATCAACTGTGTGTGTGTGTGTGTGTGTGTGTGTGTGTGTGTGTGTGTGTGTGTGTGTGTGTGTGTGTGTGTGACTAGAAGGAGGTTGAAGTGTGTGTGTGTGTGTGTGTGTGTGTGTGTATGAGAGAGAGAGAGAGAGAGAGAGAGAGAGAGAGAGAGAGAGAGAGAGAGAGAGAGAGAGAGAGAGAGAGAGAGAGAGAGAGAGAGAGAGAGAGAGAGAGAGAGAGAGAGAGAGAGAGAGAGAGAGAGAGAGAGAGTGTTTACTACTACAGAGTGGTAGACACAGGGACGCCAGTATAAGGAGGAAGGGAGGGAGAAAGAAAAAAAATGCCATCTCTGCATGCTCAGCGGGAGGTGGGTGGCAACCTGTCAGGGTGGGCAACTCTGTGTGTGTGTGTGTGTGTGTGTGTGTGTGTGTGTGTGTGTGTGTGTGAAGTTGGTGGGGAGGGTGAGTGCATGCGTTCGCGAGGGCGCTTGGGTGAGTGGGTTGGTGCATGTGCGCGAGAGCGTGCTGAGCAGCCATGAATATGACAATCAGCTGGTGGTGCCTTGCTGATGGCACCATTGAGTGTGGCGCGATTATGTCCTCATGACAACACGCCATTTAATGAAAGGACAGCTCATGGTTGATGATGGTGGCGGCGGTGTAGTGTCAGAAGCACCACCACCCATACATGTCCATATCTTACATTTGAAAACGACTCCAGTGGTTGCACCTCATGAAAAATAGACCACTCACGCTACTTATATGTAAACATACTACATACACACACACACACACACACACACACACACACACACACACACACACACACACACACACACACACTATGAGCTCTGAGGTCTTTCACTACGGTAACGGCTGCCTGGGTGACCAGCAGACAACCGTAGGTGAATCACACATACACACAGAGGTTGGAGTACTTTTTTCTATTCACTATATGTATTATATTATATTGTACTATATAAATCTATCTTTCTATCTTTCTGAAAAATAAGGCAAGATTCCACTGGTTTATAAGTGTATTGATCCCACGCCATATGATCTGATCTTTGAATCTGACAAATCTGATGACTATAATTATGAAGTGAAATGCCATCAAAGGGAGTCATAATTAACTGCCACAACCATGGCCTTCAGTGGCCACACATCCACCTTCTCCAAGACTATTTGCTTTTGAACATTCATGCCAGGTTCATGTTTCCTTCATTTGAATCCCCATTCCACTCAGTGTGATGGGTGATGTTGCAGATTATCAACAACCTTCTTGATTCATGATTTTGTCTCACTTAAAGCACAACGTAGGTCATGCTTCACTTCAAGTCTGTTGCGATATTTCGTTTTAATGTGGAGTAGTTGAGAGAATGCAGCCTCACAGGAATAAGTTGAAGAAAATGGTAGGAGGTGTCGAAAAGCCATTTGTCTATGTAGTATAGTCATTTGTACTGAACCTGTAATTTTCCTCCACTGGTTGCCTACCCGCCAAAAAAAAAAAAAACTTTGGTTTAATATATACATATCCTCAGATTATGGACCCCTACATTCTGTTACATGGCCCCCAGTTTGGGAACCACTGGTTTAGTGCTCTTACACACGAGGACACTAGTGTACGCCACCGGTGTCGGACACTAGTGTCCTTGCTCAAGACACCGCCTGGCAACTAGTGAGCCACTCACACACCTCAGTCGGAAGAATGGCGGGAAACGAAGAGCTTCTACTTGTTGCTTACGTATTTCTTTCTTTTCTGAGAGGGGTTTCTCTTCAAAATCAGGAATGAGTATCACCATTATTGCATTCCAGTAGTTCTGCTTTTCTATCTTATTTGCATATCCCTCACAAGATGGGTCCCATAGTGCTGGTAGTTTTTCTATTTCACAAATGAGGTCCTCCGTGTTCAGCTTCTCTTCCACCATCTTCGAAATTGTCCTTGATAGGCCGTCTCCTTCCATCATGGGATGATGGTGGGTGTCAAACTGAGCATGAGAAGCTGGCCAGTGGGCAGCGGTGGCGGACACTGGTGGCTACGTGTGAAAGCTTCCATTTAAAACAATGCTTTGCAGTGAGTGGCGGCAACCGTCAGTGTCCGCCACGTGTTGCGGGAGCGAGACACCGAAATATCTGTTGCCCGGAAGTTGTCTGCTTGGGACACAGCTGTTGCCTCGTGTGAAAGGCTCCATTTGATAATATGGGAGGCAACTAGTGTCCGACACCGGTGGCGGACACTAGTGTCCTCGTGTGTAAGGGCACTAAGTTAGAGCTCATCAAATGCCATATATGGGCCAGGTTGGTTTTTGTGTTCGTCAGTGCAGGACCGGATGGGGAGTAACTTGAGCAGGTTGGAAGTGAAGAGGTTATTCAGTGTTGTGAGGCAATGTGTGTTGAGGGCGTTGTCATGATTGCTATATTCTGGTGTAAGAATGATTTTTGCTGTTTTCTTTTGAACTGTTCGTGTCAGTGTGTGTGTGTGTGTGTGTGTGTGTGTGTGTGTGTGTATGTGTGTGTGTGTGTGTGTGTGTATGTGTGTGTGTGTGTGTGTGTGTGTGTGTGTGTGTGTGTGTGTGTGTGTGTGTGTGTGTGTGTGTGTGTGTGTGTGTGTGTGTGTGTGTGTGTGTGTTTGTAAACTCAGGGGAAACATTTGCTCTTATCTTAGATATGAAAACATTTGATAGAAATTAGTATAGATTTTTAATCTCTAAGTTCCCTTCATACGCTCTCTATAATTTCTTTGCACGTTAACCGTAAGTTCTCTTTCTGGCCGTTCTAACGCTTCAATGGTAGAAGGCCATTGTTCTTTTAAAGCGTCATTCTACTAACAGTAGGGTTTCACAAGACTGTCCTATCAAAGACTGCATGTATTACAGAAAAATTGTCTCAGCTCAACCTCTTCTTCTGCCTACTCTTATAATGATAACTTGCATCTCTCATCTCTCATCTCATCTCATCTCTCAATGTCATTTGTCAGACATCCAACTAAGCAGAAATTAAACACTACGGAGAGAAAATCACAGAACACCTAACTAGTGATCTTTCTATATTCTTTAATGGGACACGACAAACTTTGATCAATGCTTCAAAAACTAAATTCCTTAATTTATATAATCGACACAACCTTTTCCTATAGTACTTACCTGTCCCCATATTAAAGAAATTTTTTTGGATTATCCTTTATTATAAATAAATGTTTCTTTTCTTCCTCATGCCTTAGCTCTGGCTCTTCCATCGTATTCTACGCACCATAAACTGCTCCTGATACTCGACCACTTTCTCTCTTTCACTCAATTCGTTCACTTACAAAACAAACCTGACACACACACACACACACACACACACACACACACACACACACACACACACACACACACACACACACACACACACACACACACACACACACACACACACAGAAAATCAGATTCTGGAAAACGGTACCAAAATCTGTATTAATTAATGTGGAAAAGATTGCCAGCACAGAACACACGGAAGGCAACAATCAAGGAAACACCTAATTCAGTAACTCAAGAAAATCATGGCTATTTGTAAACTGTTAGAAAAATGGAAAAAAAAAAAAAAAACTGACATTTTTATGCTATACTTTTTCTTATAATAGAGCAAAACCCTAAAACATTCGGAGGGAACGCATTTCTTTCGACTCTCGAGTTTCGGTGACCATATCATTGTTTAGTGTACGACCTGATTTCCTCTGAACCCCCGTGTGTCGTGCCTTCTTATGAACACTGTGTATCGGTAGATATGTTGGGCACTCTTTGTTGACGATCATCCATGTTTTTTATTGACACTTTGCTGCTGTTCCTCCGTTGCGTGTTATTTATGGTGTGTTCTTCGGTGCTGCATCAGAGAAACTAACTCAGGAACAATCTAAGCAAACTTCACTTCATCCTCCTTTCTTCAGAATATCATAAAAGACTAAACTGGATTCTTCAAAGATGAGTACGCGAGTGTTCACACAAGAAAACAGTCAGGGCTCTAAAGCGGCTACTCTGCCGTGAGCCATTTCTGCAGTACACGAACTCATCAAAAATATTACACAATGTATTCAATTAGTCTTGGATTTTGTAGAGCAAAGCAAATACTTGTTTAATTTATTAGTATATAGGTATTCCGGCGCAGCAACATTTACGGCTTTATGGCGTCTTCTTAGGTGACGAATAAATAATAATAATAAAAAAATCTTATCGATAAGAAATTCTGCATATATATATATATATATATATATATATATATATATATATATATATATATATATATATATATATATATATATATATATATATATATATATATATATATATATATATATATATATATATATATATATATATATATATATATATATATATATCTGTGTGTGTGTGTGTGTGTGTGTGTGTGTGTGTGTGTGTGTGTGTGTGTGTCAAGATTGTAAAAAAATCCGGTTTTTTTGAAAACCTAACCCACTTTTTTTTGGTTTCATTGTTTTTTTTGGGATTTTATTTATTTTTATGTGTATTCCTCATATTTATATGTAAATCAGCTTAAATAAGGAGTTAAAAAGTAATCTGGAGTAAGTAAAATAAGTAATTAAAAGTAAAAGTAATCTAAAGTAAGAAAAGGTATAAAGTGTTTTTTTTCTTTTTTCATGTAGAAGCGGGACCGGGAGAGAGAGAGAAAAAAAAAAAAAAAAAGGCCCATTGAGGTGCCAGTCCCCAAACGAATCGAAAGCGGTAGTCAGAAATTACAGGATGTGTCTTGAAACCTCCCTCTTGAAAGAGTTCAAGTCATACGAAGCTGAAAATACGAGATCAGGCAGGGAGTTCCAGAGTTTACCAGAGAAAGGGATGAATGATTGAGAATACTGGTTAACTCCTGCATTAGAGAAGTGGACATAATAAGGGTGTGAGAAAGAAGACGCGGGGGGAGGGGTGGTATGCAGTTAGAAAGATCAGAAGAGCAGTTAGTATGAAAATAGCGTTAGAAGACAGCTAGAAATGCAAGATTGTGGCGCTGAGAGAGAGGCTGAAGACAGTCAGTTAGAGGAAAGGAGTTGATAAGACAAAAATCTTTTTGATTCCACCCTGTCTAAAAGAGCGGTACGAGTGGAACCCCCCATACATGTGAAAGATACTCGATACATGGACAAATAAGGCCCTTGTACAGAGTTAGCAGCTGGGGGGAAGGGGTAGAGAAAAACTGGCAGAGACGACTTAGAACGTCTAACTTCATAGAAGCTGTTTTAGCTAGAGTTGAGATGTGAAGTTTCCAGTTTAGATTATAAGTAAAGGACAGACCAAGGATGTTCAGTGTAATGGACAGCTGAATATCATTGAATAAGAGCGGAAGGTTGTGTCAAGTTGATAGATGGAGGAATTGAGTTTTGAGCCATTGAACAATACTAAGCTTGCTCTGCCCCAATCAGAAATTTTGAAGAGATTAGAAGTCAGGCGTTCTGTGGCTTCCCTGCGAAAACTGTTTACTTCCTGAAGGGTTGGGTGTCTACGAAAAGACGTGGAAAAGTGCAGTTTGGTAGCATCACCGTAGGAGTAGATAGAACAAGAAGTTTGGTTTAGATCATTGATGGATAATAGGAAGAGAGTGGGTGACAGGACAGAACACTGAGGAGCATCACTATTAATAAATTTAGAAGAACAGTGACTGTCTACCAGCAACAGAACGGTCAGAAAGGAAACTTGAGATAAGTTACAGAGAAAAGGATAGAAGCTGTAGGAAGGTAGTTTGGAAATCAAAGCTTTGTGCCAGACTCTATCAAAAGCTTCTGATATGTCTAAGGCAACAGCAAAAGTTTCACGAAAATCATAAAAGAGAATGATCAAGACTCAGTAAGGAAAGTCAAAAGATCACCGGCAGAGCGGCCTTGACGGAACCCATACAGGCAATCAGATAGACGGTTGTGAAGTGAATGATGTTTCAGAATCTTCCTGTTAAGGACTTTAGAGAGGCAGGAAATTAAAGCAATAGGACGGTAGTTTGAGGATTAGAATGGTCACGCTAATTAGGAAGGTAGGAAAGGTAGATGTTGATAGGCAAAGTTGAAAGAATTTGACGGGGCAAGGTGCAAACACGGAGGCACAGTTTCGGAGAACAATTGGAGGGACCCCATCAGGCCCATAAGCCTTCCGCAGTGAGGGCATGGAAAATATCACTGTAGATTTTTGTGGGTATTATGAAGTAGTCAGATGGTGGAGAAGAGAGAGGAACAAGCCCTGAATCATCCAAGGTAGAGATTTTAGCAAAGGTTTGAGCTAAGAGTTCAGCTTTAGAAATAGATGAGATGGCAGTGCTGCCATCAGGTTGAAATAAAGGAGGGAAAGAAGAAGAAGCAAAATTATTGGAGATGTTTTTGGCTAAGTGCCAGAAGTCTTGAAAGATTTTGGCACTTTCTATTAATGAAGATCAGACACTTGTTTAAGTCATGCTGTTACAGGTTGGTCAGGTTGGACAAAGCCTGTGTTAACTTGTACTGTACAGGAAACGAATGGGTCAGGCTTGACTACTTTTACATTTTTTATGTATATGTACATTTATACACATTATTTATCAATATGATATAGAACCATATTTTGATATGTAATATATATATATATATATATATATATATATATATATATATATATATATATATATATATATATATATATATATATATATATATATATATATATATATATATATATATATATATATATATATATATATATATATATAACACTTAGGATGTTTTTTTTTTTTCTTTTTCTTTTAATGCCAACCATGGTGTGTGTGTGTAATTCACCTACGGTCGTCAGCTGGTCACCCAGCCAGTCGTTCCCATATGGAAAGAGCTCAGAGCTCATAATGACCGATCTTCGGGTAGGACTGAGACCTATGACCCACCACACACCGGGACAGCGAGGTCACAACCCCTCGGGTTACATCCCGTACCTACTTGCTGTCAGATGAACAGGGGTTAGACATTAAGAGGCTCGCCCATTTGCCTCGCCGCGCCCGGGATTCGAACCCGGGCCTTCTTGTGAGCCGAGCATGCTAACCACTACACTCAGCGGTGTGTGTGTGTGTGTGTGTGTGTGTGTGTGTGTGTGTGTATAATCTCGCGCTCATCACACTGAGGTGTCGGTGCCGACAGGTGGTGCCTGGGCAACGTACAAAGTTCCAATCGTTGTTTCTTCCTCAGGTGACTGGCTACGTGATCATCTACCAGCTCTCGTACTTAAGAACGCTGCGCCACTTGCTCCCGCGCCTGGCTGTCATCAGGGGACGCGAACTCTTCCACGGATATTCCCTCGTAATATATGGTAACATCTTCTTGCAAGAAGTGAGTATGTCCTGAAGCAGGTTATGCTTGCTGTACCAGGATGGGCTGTAGTGCTGCGTAGTATTCGTATTTATCTTTACGCTAAGCACGTGGTAGAAAAAGGCGGACCGTTGTTTTTACACGAAAGTTTTTTCTGTTGCCAACTGACTTGGGTGAAGGACAAATTGTTGCAGTTTTTCGAATGTATCAGATGTAAAATTCCTACTGAAATGCTCGAGTCAGGTCACTGATTTACAGATTCATGTGCCGGACTAAAATAGTAAAAATTCCACTAAAATTACTTATTTAAAAGATAGTGACGAAAATAAAAGAAGTGCAAAAACATGCAAAGAAATGGTACAAGACCTGAAACACCCGACGTAGTCGATAAACAGAGAAAGTAAAGCTTTATGAATTGAGCAAAGAAAGTCAAGGAAAGACAGCGATCGAATAACCCACACTCATGTCTAAGGACCTGTCTTGCCATGCTCGATTCAAAGATGGTTAACATAGTAATATATTTTAAGGTAATTATTCAGTAGAAGAATAATGACGACCTTCTTCAACACCACATCGGTAACCGGTGAAGCACGTCCTGCAAACACAATATTTCGCGTCAGTACGTCCATCCTTGCCTATTTCGTTGGCTGTCAAAGATAAGACGGAATTACTCCACCATTCCTATGCATTTATTACCGCAAATCATGTCAACGAACTGATTTTTCGTCAGGTTCAACAGCATTTCGGGATACAAAGTTAGTGAATTACCCGGGCATAAAGAGCGATGCCTATTGTAGCAAAAAATAGCTACTTGTTTATGGATACGAGGCTGTTATTGTAATACATTTTGCAAAGATCAGATTTGCTTTTCAGCACAGGTATTTGAACCATTTCGAAAAAGAAAGTTGCATTATATCAGTTTGAGGAGAGCTCACATGCCTGTTGGCATGTACAGTACGCAAGAACGGTACATATGTAATACTATGGGAAGCTATAAGTACAATATAATTGAAAAACGTAAAAAAAAAAAAAGAATAAATAAATAAATAAATAAATAAAAAATGTATATATATATATATATATATATATATATATATATATATATATATATATATATATATATATATATATATATATATATATATATATATATATATATATATATATATATATATATATATATATATATATATATATATATATATATATATGCACGCACACACAAACACACACACACACACACACACACACACACACACACACACACACACACACACACACACACACACACACACACACACACACACACACACACACACGATGGTTTTGCTGTGGGTAAATTAATACCATACTACTCGTTAAATTTCGTGCCGCACAGCATGTTCTGCCTGCTTTTAAAACTCAGCCTTGCCTGCTTTTAAGACGCAGCTCACACATGAAAGTAGTGAAGATGTTTCAAAATGTATCAACATTTGTGGAGCAAATGAGGATATTAAAAATAGAGATGTGTTTGCTCACGGAGGGTAAAGTGGAATATTAGTGTCGCCTTATGGCTAACGATTTATTTTTCTTTTTCCCCGCTGTCAGCCAAACCTTTGGAACTTGACCCACGTGCTGAGCGGCGCGGTGCGGGTGGAGAAAAATCTGTGCAGCGGGCCTCCTAACCGCTGGGATCTGCTCTCCCCTTCCCCGGCCCTCAACGTGGTGCAGGTAAACACTTCCCTCAAATATCAACAAATATTGCCATCTCATAATTACTGTGATGTATTACCGATGTACTATACGTCGTCAGCGAACACTCATTCCATATACTTTTTATGTCACTATGTTTCGTAATCTCTCTCTCTCTCTCTCTCTCTCTCTCTCTCTCTCTCTCTCTCTCTCTCTCTCTCTCTCTCTCTCTCTCTCTCTCTCTCTCTCTCTCTCTCTCTCTGTCTGTCCGTCTGTCTGTCTGTCTTTTAGAAGGCAAGATAGATATGTTACTACGATCCTATGCTGTGTTCTATACGTGTCTGAACGTAGTGTTGTATCCCGGTAGGATTATGGATTGTGTATCTACCCGATGTGTGAGGAGCAGAGGGACTGTGCCAATGTCACCACCGCCCTCCACACCTATTGCACTACGCATGGCGGCTGCTACCAAGGTCAGCATACACACACACGATATGAAATGATCGTACCTTTTTTGTGTGTCTGTAACTCATTCAATTAACGAGGGTGATTGAGAATTGCGGCAACATTCACATCACACGGCCATCTTGAGGCTTCATTATTTGATTTACCCAGGTCTTCTCGCTAGAGATACCAACAAGCATTCCCTCTTCTCGCTCCAGGTCCCCAGTGCCACGAGGAGTGTGTGGGAGGATGCCACGCCCTTCATGATCCTGACGCATGTGTAGCCTGCAGGAATTACCGGGACGGCCACACTTGCGTCCCTGAGTGTTCTAGGTCTGCTGCCAACAAAGTCCACGTGAGTCAATGGTCCCACGCGTTACTAACTCAAAGCCAACTGTGTTGCTGGGGACACAATTACATGTTCTTTTTAGAACTTCTATTTTACCTTATGTGCTCTATCCTTGCCCACATGCCAGCTCCATCTTCGTATGTCTATAAATTTAACACAAGTATAAAGAAAACTTTTCTTATATTTTTCACAGTATTGTAATACACTAAATATTTTTTGGACAGCACTTAGATTATCGATGCATTCGCGAGAACGAGTGTGCCAAGGAGCCGTGGAAGGTGGAGAGAGAGGTGGGGCCGCAGGGTACTGAACGGCTGGTCTGTGTTCGATGTAATGGTACGTTCCCCACCTCTCCGTCTTCTTTCCTATACCTTCTTGACTTTCCTACTCACTTCATGCACTCATTCAAACATGTGTCTCATGTGTTCAGACTGATGCCCATTTACAAAGATGCCCTTACATGCACAAAAATTCATCATTAGGATATGAGAAAAAAAAATTTCTTAGTCATACTTTCCTCATGCAGACAATTGCTACGGGACGTGCCGCGGAACAAAGGTCACCACTGCAAATCTGGGGCGCCAACTGCGAAAGTGCCAGCAATTGAAAGGGAACCTGGAAATTATAGTGTCAGGCGGCGGTGAGTACTTCTCCCTGAGATCCTTACGGCTGCCACGCCTCTCTTTGTACATGTTGCATTACCAGTCACCACGCACAGCAGGCGGGAACAGTTTTTATTAAAGTACTTTTGTTTTTTTTGTTCACCTTTTAATAACTGCTTACATTTCGTTCAGATGTGTAACAACAATTAACAACAACCACAACAAAAACAACAGCAGCAACGAGAATGATGACAGTAAGAACAGCAATAACAATAATGTAATAACAATGATAATACCAATAACAAAAACAATAACAATAATAATAACTAATAATAACGGCGGTAGCAACAACAATAATGATGATGTTGATGCTAATGATAATGATTTTAATAATAATAATAATAATAATAATAATAATAATAATAATAATAATAATAATAATAATAATTATAATAATAATTAATAATAATTATAATAATAATAATAATAATGATGATGATAATGATAATTATATTGATAAATAATAATAATAATAATAATAATAATAATAATAATAATAATAATAATAATAATAATAATAATGCTGAGACAACTTATTCCTACATAATAAAAAGGGCTTCAGAATGATTTTACGGGGGGAGAGAGAGAGAGAGAGAGAGAGAGAGAGAGAGAGAGAGAGAGAGAGAGAGAGAGAGAGAGAGAGAGAGAGAATATTTGATAGAGTACTTTGAGCGCGCGCGTTTTGTGAACGAAAGCAGAATTGTACAAAATTTATGAGGGAATAGTAATAAGCTGAAAGTGAATGTTTAAAAACACCATATGGTCTGAACTGGAATGCCTTACATCTAAAAAGTCTGTCTTGGAAGTACCAAATAACAACACGGGAATGTTTCTCCTGACAGCGAACTTGATGCAGCAGCTGGAGGAGAACCTGGGCCAGCTGAAGGTCGTGACGGGCTACTTGAAGGTGTACGGCTGTGACACACTCTTCTCCTTGAATTTTCTAAGTAACCTGGAGAAAATTGGAGGGGAGGATTTGGTGCACGGCAGGTAACCACGACGAATGCTTTTACATGACTGTCCCGTGAAGGTCATTCCTTTTCTTTCTCAATCATTACACGGCCACTCATCATCCATTGCTTCTCCACACTGTTTTATATCACAGCAGTTACGATTTACTGTGCTTCCCTCACTATTCTGTCATTAAGCCCTAAAAATCGTGTTTCTTGAATAAAGTCAGATGAATTCACGTACTCCGTGTTGCTCTGCCACGCCCTCAGGTACGCCCTTTACGTGCTGGACAATGAGAAGTTGCGGGAATTATGGGACTGGGAGCACCGCAACCACAGCCTTGAGATCACCCGGGGAATGCTCTTCTTCCAATACAACCCAAGCCTATGCCGGGGGCTGATCAGGGAGCTGGCCATCCGGGCACAGGTGACACAGGCAGACCGCGTTCATGTGTCCCATGCAGAGGACTCAGCGCCTTGTAAGTGTCCAGTTGATATTTTTTTGTTAAGGAAAGCATGATTTTTCGGCAATAGTTTGATGTTACAAGGTAATGCCATGATATGATTTTTTTCCAACCTGTAATGCAGCGTTGAAAGATACGATGACAGGGATCGTGTACCAAACACTTCTCTACCACCACCCAGTAACAGGAGGGAATGCTACATTTCAGGCTACACATCGGACCTGGAGGTGCGCTGCATCCCTCTGAAGCATGGGAGACTTGAAGTTTTCTGGAAGTACCACTATCACGGCCGCGATTATCGGTTTGTTATCGGCTATTACTTGTATTACCGGGAGGCGCCTGAGAAGGTCACACTTTATCAAGGCCGCGACGCCTGCAATGACAACATGTGAGTGAGAAGCTGCCTCCTGACGGCACATTTATAGCAAAGTCCTTCACTGCTTTTTTGTCTCTGTCTCCCTGTTTGCCTATTTGTCTGATTGCTTGCCTGTCTGTTCTCATCTTCCCGTTATCTCTCGTTAATTCATGTACCACGCTCTAGATGAATGAAGCTAATGAAACGAAAACTTTACGATTTCACACTGTTTATCGAAGTTGTATATGGAACCTCTAGGAACCCTACTCCGTGCAATGGCAGGTGAGGCCCCCGTTTACAGTAAGCAGCTGGCAAGAGGATAAAATGACATAAACGACAGAGAACGCCTACCTTTATGGAAACAGTTTTTATCAAGAGATAAGATTTCCAGTTGAGATTTTTAGAAAAGAAGAGACCAAGTATGTACAGTAAAGAAAAAGAGAAAGATCGAGTGTCAGTGAAGAACAGGGGATAGTTGACTGGAAGGTTGTTTTGAGTAGACAGACGAAGGGAGCTGGGTTTTTGAAGCATTGAACAGTATGCCTGCCTCATTCAGATGTTATAAATTATGAACCAAGATCATCAATGCTTGGAACGAGACAGATTCCTAGGCAATTATTAAATCAACACAACGGCATGTTAATTTATTGGCACTTTAAGGTTAATATTGTATATGTGGCGCGATACACTTCAATGGGCATAAATAATAAGCTTGATATATAGATTTATTTGAATGATATATAACAAGTTAGTAAGCCATAAAAAGCGGCACGCTTGTTGCTGTGCCCGCCTGAATCAATACCACTTGTCTGTGTGCCGTCATGGAAGGTCACTCCCAACTCTTGACCTACCTCTCCCCGGCTGATTGACACGCACTCGTCCAACGCACCTCGAGCGACTATAACAGTTCCGTAACACCATTAACTTTTTCTTCCAGAAGTTCCAGTAAGAAAATGTTGGGTGTCTCACCGTTATATGTGGGTCTTCCTCAGGGTGTGGGAGAGGGTCTTTCGGGAGTACGAGCGAGACAAGGAATGCGTGGTGGGCGTGGACAACCTCAAGCCCTACACTCAGTACGCCGTGTACGTTGACGTCTATTACATTGACGCTGTGAAGAACGCCAGCCGCTCCAGCATCCAGTACATCACAACCCAAGTCGGTAGTAAGTTTCCTCTTTTCTTGTTCCTTACTCAAGATGCATCAAGCGAGGCTTCACCTTGTGGTTGAGTCTTGAGTTGCTGCATCATCTCAAAACCGCATTATGTTTATCCATCATGTGATATATTTAAGCTTACAAAAATGAAAGGCATTACGTGTACTGGTAGAACAAAATTAGCAGAACCAAGAATGATTTCTGTTTTACTTTAGCAGTGAATAGTCCTTTTTTCGCCTCTCGACTGGCTTGGAAACAGTCGAACTACTCTTAGAAACATTACCTAACTACAACCGCCTCAATTCACCTTAGAGTGGCAGGAAAAACACCTTATTCTCTTTTGTCTGTGTGCAACTCAGCTGCATTCTCCAGTGTACCACGCACTGCAGCACAGTACCACCAAGAACTATGATCATATGCATTCGTTAGCCTATATGCAAAAACAACAATAACAAGAGCAAGAACAAGACAACAACAACAACGATAACAACAACAATGACAATAATAATAATAATAATAATAATAATAATAATAATAATAATAATAATAATAATAATAATAATAATAATAATGAGAGCAACAACAACAACAACAACAACAACAACAACAACAACAACAATAGTATCACTGCTATCATCATTGGTAATGCCAACAGCAATATACTTTCCTGTCATGCTGTACTTACACAGCAGCTACAGATATAATTTTTATCATCCACTGCTTACACTCCACCTCAAGTCGGATTATATTACGTTACACTTCCAACACACGTCAATACGTCACGCGCCTCTCACTGATCACGCTTAATCGCAATTTTTATTTTATTTTCATATAAAAATTCTGTATTTTTATTGTTATTTTTTTCTAAGAGAACGTTAGGAATAGAGGCGTACAAGTGCTTCAGGCATCCACAAACGCATCAAGATCCGCATGTTAATTCGATGAAGGAGTTTTCATTGTTAAGTCTTATGATTGTTAAGAAGGCAGTGCAGGTGGGAGCCATTTGTTACGCACGAAACAAAAGTATATTTTATGTAAATATGTAACCTTGATGCGGTCATGTCTTGCAGAGCCGTCTCCAGTGCGTGAGCTGAAAGCCACGTCTCAGAAAGGCACCTCGGCTCAGTTCTTGTCCTGGCGTGAACCTGCTGTGCCCAATGGACCCCTGAAGGTGTACGAGGTGAAGTACGGGAGGCTGAAGCTTTCTCGTCCACACCTGCAACCCGAGGGTCGCGACGTGTGTGTGGACAGCAAAGATGAGCCGCGTGAGTGTCGCTCGGGGCGGCGCTTGATTGTAAGGTTGCATTTGGTCAGGAATACAGTTTTTATCCGTCACTCCTCATAAAAATAACATTAGAAAATAGCAATGGTAGTAGAGCTTTGTTCACTTTATGAACATGTGCTTATTCAAATTATGATTTGACATTATAATTCAGATGTCAGCCAAGTCTGTCACATATTCGTATTTCATACTAGCAATATGAAAGGTAACTTGTACATTCAGAAACAGAACAACTTAGTTGAAGGTGAATATGAAGAGTGAGGAGGGTGTTAACAGAGAACAAGACGAGGCCCAGCGTGCATGAAGGGGGAGAGGAAAACAAGGTGACCCGCTGCTGTGCGTGTCCAGGCTCCGCTGCCAGCCTCTCAAAGGAGGATCGACGCTTTGATCACCAGTTTGACGTCCACTTCGAAACCTTTATGTGGCAAAGCCTGCTCTGCAAAAGGCTGGTAGACTATTCTCTTATGCGAATCAATCTTCCATAATATTTGTAGAACTGTTGATATCTATACACTACACTTTCTCTTCTGCATTTTCAAGTGTTGCTTCCTCAAAACCTTTACACATAAATGCTTTCTCTTTTCACAAAAAGGGATAGTGACGACAATGAAAATAAATCAATGCCCGCCTCCGTCAGCCTAAGCAAGCCTCCCGCCCAGCGCCTCAACTACTCCACTGCAGGCGAGGCCTTGAGGAATGTGAGCGACATCACCCCCATGGTTGCCAGCGCAGGGACAGCTTCCACAGCCGCCAAGGAGCAGAACATCCCCAGGCAGCGGAAACGAAGAAGCACTGTCCATCAGTCAGCAGAAACACAAGTCAGGTGAGCTAACCACGATGTGAAGTGGTCATATTGCGTTGGTATTACAATCATTAAGTTATAAAACTGATGACAGGTATGCGTAATCACCAAACAATTACGGAGCATTCCTAGTAATGTTTACGTTTTGGAGGCAAATAAAACGAATAAGATCATCGTTGCAGGACAGACAAACACATGAGCGACAAACAACGAAAGGAAGAGGAGAAAAAAAATAAATACAAGAAGGTGGAGCATGAGGAGTGTGAAATAAGCGCTGACACAAACGGCGACACAGGTGAGGCGCCTTATGATACAATGCTTATTTAGTGAAAGGGAGAAAGGTTACACTATATGGACAGCATACGAGTGTTGATGCCTTCACCCAAACTATCTCTGCAGCGGCGGTGTGTGACGTGAAGAAGATAACGACCAACAATACCCGCGTGACCCTGATGGGTCTGTCGTATTTCACACAGTACAGGGCAAGTATCTGTTTTGTACACACTGAGCAAATCTGACCGTGTGTGTGTGTGTGTGTGTGTGTGTGTGTGTGTGTGTGTGTGTGTGTTTGGTTCTCCCTCCTTCCTCTTTCTCCCTAATGGTCACTCAAAACCTTGATTTCTCCTCCTTTGTGTGTGTCCGGCAGGTGTGGGTGAGGGCATGTCACAGCGAGGGCAGCGACTGCAGTGACTGGTCTGTTCTGGATGTGACAACTCCTGCGGACAGTAAGTGTGTGTGTGTGTGTGTGTGTGTGTTTTTTTTTTTTCTTGTGTGTGTGTGTGTGTGTGTGTGTACACACACTAGTATACTATACACTAGTATAGTGTATAGTATACACTGTATATGTATACTGTATACTAGTATATGGTATTTGTTTTTGCTATTTGAAAATGTTTCAAGCAACATGTTATTCAGAGTGGTGGCGAGAAAGCCGAAGTTTGTCACTACTGTATCCCATTGTTTCAGTGTCCATATATAAGATAAAAAACTTCAAGGTGAAACAAAGGAAAATAAACGAGACGAAATGGTCGGCCACAAAATCAGATGCCATCTCCAGTAACTCCACGCCCAGAGCAGCGCCACAAACAGGCACCACGCTCCTCCTCAGTTGGGATCCCCCGATGGTCCCGATGGAACACATCCTGGCCTATATCATCGAATATCAGTTGGAACAGACATCTAAGGTTGGTGCTGCCTATCATTTCCTGGTGTATTTATGTATCCCGTATAATGTTATGGCGTTTTCCCTCTTTTTGTAGAGAACTGGTACAGAATCCGTTGAATAGGTGCATTTCTACAGTTGTGAGAAAGGTTGGTCTCCCACACATGTTGTCTTTCATGACAGTGTGAGGTGTGATGTGCTGACTGAAAGTTAGCTGTGAGTAAAGTTTTACGTTTTATCATCAACAAATGAGTAAAGGAATTCTTTCATAGCTAATTTCATGAAAACACTTCTGCAGGATTATATTAAGGTGGAAAAACCGAGTGAGGAAGCATAATCACTTACAAGAACATTAGCAATCTTTTTAACATGTGCTTTGTTGATCGGCAGAAAAAAATATGCGTCCCAGAGCAGAAGGTGCGTCACGCCGAGTACAGATTTCCGCTGCAGAAGTTTGGCACCTACACTTTGCAGATCAGACTTCGTTCTCCCAGCGGCGATGGACCCCCTACCAGCCTCACCGTTAGGGTCAAGGCCAGTCATTTTCCATGTCTCCTAACAAAAAAGTTCGTTTTGGGGATGTAAAAAAAAAAAAAAAAAAAAAAAAAAAAAAAAAAAAAAAAAAAAAATATATATATATATATATATATATATATATATATATATATATATATATATATATATATATATATATATATATATATATATATATATATATATATACATATGAATTTATAAGCTTTATAAATTAGAAGCATTCTTTCCAACAGAAACCCGATATTTATTGGGCTGTCCCTGTTGCCTTCTTGTGTGGCGGTTTGTTAGGTATCTGCATTATGGAGGTGGCCTTATGGATGAGGTGGCGGAGAAGAAGCGAAGCTCCACAGTCCCCCAGCCATAGCCAGACTTACGGAGGTACCATAAAAAATAGAGCGATTCTTGACTAAAGACACACAGATACATGCACACACGTCAGCCATATTTTTAGTATTGTACTGTTCTACAGGGAAACAACTCCAGATCCAGTTATTCTATAATAATTATAGTCAGATGGTGGCAAGTGACGACACTGTCGTGTATACATATTTACTCAATGTGTTGTTTGTAGGTATCTATGAAACAAGCTCTTCTTGTCAGCACTTTAGTCATGTAACGATTTTGGTGAGACTGTAACGTTTGAGTGAACCTTTCACTTTTTTTCTTTTCACCTTTATCAGAGCTCGTACTGAAGGCAGGACTAAAGCGTCTTGAGGAGGGTTTCGTCATTCACGGCGACGCCCTACAAGTAAAGCTGGACCACAAACTCGGTCAGGGGTTCTTTGGGAAAGTCTACCTCGGAGTGCTGAAGCTTCCTGCAGGGGAAGAACGACAGGTGGCAGTGAAGACTCTCAACGAGAAAGCCACGTACCAGGACATGAAACACTTCTTGGAGGAGGCCTCCGTCATGCAGTGAGTGGACACAGTCACAATTTGTTACAATCACGTGTATTGATGTCATCAGTGTTACATGGTGATACTGGATATCTGTGCATTTTCATCTGATTGATTAAAGATTTTGCGTCTTTTAACAACAGGCATATTAGATCGAACTTTGTGGTACGTCTGGTTGGCGTGGCTAACAGTTACCCGCCAATATATGTCGTCATGGAGTTTATGGAGCGTGGTGACCTCAAGTCCTTCCTCTTAAGAGAGGAAGGGGCGACGCTTACAAATGAAGTAAGTCTTATTTCGTCACACTACATTATAGGCATTAAAGTTTGACAAAGAATACTTAATTAAGTGTGAATAATATTGTGTAAAGTAATTCCTACTATTTCTGAAACAAACATTCTGATCTGGAGGAGGCTGGAGATCTGGGAGGCACCAGGTGGTGGGCATCACAGACACTGATAAACATACATGTCATGTCACCGCAGATCTTCAGTGTAAGAAACAATTTATGTTTTGGCAGAAAATGGTGGAAATGGCGGTGGAGGCAGCAGACGGGATGGCTTACTTGAAGGCCAATAATTGGGTGCACCGAGATCTGGCGGCGCGCAATTGTATGCTGGGGGTGGTGGAAGACAGAATCATACTCAAGATCGGAGACTTCGGCCTCACCAGATACGTTACCACTGACTACTACAAGAAGAGTTAGTGTTGCTAATAATATTGCGTCAAATAAATAGCATGTTTTTATATCTGTCTGCCATCCTGATGACCTCTCTCTCTCTCTCTCTCTCTCTCTCTCTCTCTCTGCATGTGGGAATGCTGACTCATCCCCGTGGTGGTCCCTCAGAGACATGTGGTATGCTGCCAGTCCGCTGGATGGCCCCTGAGTCACTGGAGTACTACCGCTATTCTGCCAGGTCTGATGTGTGGAGTTACGGGGTGTTGCTTTGGGAACTTGCCACCGGTGGCCGCCAGCCTTATGAGGTACGGTCTTTTCTGCGTAAAATGTTATCTCAAGAATGGGACGCATTATCACAAAACACACTGTAAACTGTTTTGTTTATTCGTCAGGGCAAACAGGAGGAGGAGGTGGGGGACTTCATTCTCTCTGGTAAGCGGCTGGGACCTCCCGACAGAGGTCCAGATTTCTTTTACCCGCTCATGCTGAAGTGCTGGAACGCAGTACCCGAGCAGCGACCAACCTTCAAGCGAATAGTGCAACGTCTTCTTCCAATGACCTCCAAAAAGTATTTGGTGAGATGTTCCTGATGATGCCACATAACTTTAATCTAGAAGAAACTACTATGTGAATTCAATATATTATAGAAATGTAGTAAAATTTTCGGTGATGTGCCATGTAATAAGTTTATCTGGCGTGAAGAATACTTGATAATGAAATAATTAGAGCGAAGCTGTTATATAAAACCTGGCTGATCTGGCAGAAGAGGAAAAATAAGGGAAACAGGAAGACCGAAGATTCTTTTTGCAGCTTTACTTGAGAGATGTGTTAAGCTTTTCATTAAATGTTCCATGAACTCCCACATTTAGTGTTTGTTAGCTAATCACTTCTGGATCATGTCTGTTGTGGTTACTCTGAAGATTTGCGCATAATCGCAATTTCAGTTTTTGTGACAATATAATTTCGCTTTAGTGAAATTGCGATCCAATTGTGTGTGTGTGTGTGTGTGTGTGTGTGTGTGTGTGAATTTGAATTTATTGAGTAAGCTCAGACTTTATATAAAAGTATGGAGCACAGCTCTCCAGCAAAAGAATACAAACACTATAAATTATATACAGAATTTGCATAATATTACATAAGAAAAAATATATACAAATGAAATACACTGTAAGCAATGGAAAAAATGAATAAAAAAAATGTGTATACATATAATGATACATACTATTACTAATTAAGAAATTAGAAAAAAAACTATTGACCTGTTTTGCACACTATTTATCTAAACATGCATAGCACCACCCTCAAAAACAAAGATAATTTCTTCATCACACTTAAACTTGAACTTTGCATGAACAAAACATATTTGAATTGTGTTGGCCTATTTATGTAATAATTTGGTATATACATATTACGTAATCTAACAACTTCCACATCCATACATTAAAAAAAGAACATGAAATTCATCTACTACCTCAACATTACACACGTTACATATCCTATCTTCTCTACTGACACCTTCATACCTACCAACATTTACAGGAAGTCTATTATTACAAGTTCTAAATTTAGTCACTAATAATCTGTCACCCTTTGTTAACTTTTTCTAAATACTGTTCTCTAAACACCCTATAATTGCTACTTAATGATTTTGTTTCTGAATTATGATGCTAAGTTACAAGCCACTGATCTTTCAATCTCTGTTCCACAGCTTTCTTCACCCATCTTGAATTAGGAACATCTTGCAACAACCACATACCAGACATTCCACAGTCATTACAAATATTCTTTATACAAGCTAACCATGGAGAAGTATAAAGCCCTAATCTATCCAGCTGTAACAGACATTGGTACATTACATAACACAATTTAGTATTTTACCTGAAATTAGCCTAGACCAATAACCTATCATTTTTTTCTTTATATAAATATCAAGTGGAAATACACCCAGTTCACCATACACCATATCATTACAAGTATTCTTATGAACACCCAAAACCTGTTTTAAAAATTTCATGTACATATACTCTAACTTCCTAGCAATATGGTAACCCCAAATTTCAGATGCATAAGTCAATATAGGTAACACCGTGGCGGTAAATAATTCGAGTTGTCAAACTTCCTACACTTACTTATTAATGAGTACATTGCTTTTGTGGCTGTCTCTTTTAGCTCCAGCTCACCTTTGCGAAACCTCCCATTATAATTTAATAATACTCCAAGATACTTATACTCTGTCACTACTTCAATGTTTTCACCACCAAATTCAAATTCATAGTTAGATAAATTTTGTCTTCCCCTACTAAACACTACTACTTTTGTTTTGTTACAATTTTGCTTCAATTTCCATTCATTACAATATAAATTCAGAGCAACCAGTGCCTGCTTCATTCCATCTCACTGTCACACAAAATAACTGCATCATCTGCATACATAATAACAAATAGTTTAAGATACATGTTTAAGAAATCATCACCAAAATTTACATAACTGCAATTATATTCAATTAATTTACTTTCAATATCATTCACACAAAAAGCAAAAAGCAACAGTGATAAATTTCCCCCCTGTCTTACCCCTACATTGCAAAGGTGTCCATTCATTACAACAGGCACCGTACTTTGTATCTTACATTTAATTCTTGCATGTAGTCCACAGTGTACATCAGACCACAAAGGTTCATAATCTAATACTTTAAAAATTACAACATACTTCATAATCACTGGTGATCCTAAAAAATAGTCAATAGTTGTATTGTGTGTGGTAGTAGGTTTGCCAATGCTGCAGTCCTCCCCTAACCTTCCATTAAATATGTAAACTTGGTGATTCTTACAAAAATCCAACAACTTTTTCCCATATGAATTCCTATCTGAGGGTTAAGTCTTGGTTTGCTCTAGTCTCAGTTATTCCAAAATCAGTTAAACTTACAGACAAAGAGTCCTCAGCAGTATCAGAAGGAACATCAGACATAGTGAGAGTGTGAGCATTAAAATCGCCACAAAGAACATGCACATAATCGTCATCTCATCAAAGTGCTCTTCATTACCATATCTAGAGTATGAGGGGGGAATGTAAATACAGCTTATTACCAGTTCCCTACCAAAATTTACACTACTTCTATCAACTTTAACTGAAAGTAAAGAATCATAAGTGTTACTAATATGCCTCCACTTAAAACTAACATTTTTCTTGATGGCCATGAATAAATCCCCAGATTTAAACCTGCTTAATTTGCTTCTATTCTTAAAGACAATGTCAAAGCCAATATTTTCCATATTATTTTTTACATTAATCTTATCAGTATCATCACACTTAGTTTCACATAAACAAATCACATCATAATCTTTAATAAAGTTAACAAAATCCATACATAAAAACTTTAATTTGATACCACAGACATTAAGAGACAACATATTAATATTAATATAATCCAAGGGAGGAACAAACTGAACAGAGTTAATATTATTTACACTAACACCATTATCATGCCCAAGTATGTGCTGTGCCCCAGCGCCATCCTAGGCCCTTGTTAAATGATCTAGATTTAACTTTTACCAATCAGGCGCAGAAATATCAACCTTTTCTAAGTCATCAGGACAGTTTATAACAACAGGTCTATCCCCACTGTGCAACCATGCAAGAATGCTCCCCTCCCTTGTGGACACATTTTTCATCGTTTTTTTTTGCTCCTTAACCATATTCAACATTTTAGCCCTTAAGGAGGTCATGTCATCATTTATATATAATTTTCTTTGCCTATCTTTGAGTTTTTTCTTATTTTGCATAATTTAATTTTTTTTTCTTTCGGTGGCAAAACTTCACAATCACTGGCCTACCTCCTCCCCTGGGCTTCCCCAAACGGTGAACAACAGAAATGTCATCCTGCTCAATTTTCACTCCAATAGTGTCAGCAAGTTCTATAACTTTAGCTTCCAGCACCTCCTCACTTTCGTCCTCTTCTTCCTCTAGTCCAGAAATACTTAAGTTCTCCCTTCAGGAGTACTGCTCCATCTTGTCGTTTTCATACTTGAGCAGGAGGCAATTCCTCTACATTACTGCGATCTTGTTTTCTAATTTATCACTAAATTCCTTGAAAGCAGTAGATACAGCCGTAGATACAGCGACCGAAATTATTCTGGCCAGGCTGGGCAGCATAACAACAGCTGCATCCTTAATCGTCTTACACTTCTGCTCTCCCTTCCATCAATGCTGCTGGTTATATTAGCAAGCTCGTTTTCTACCTTTGTCTTCACTAATTTTTCAAGTGTGTGTATATATATATATATATATATATATATATATATATATATATATATATATATATATATATATATATATATATATATATATATATATATATATATATATATATATATATATATATATGCCAATCACAAGACTCCATGTACAAGTTTCGAACATTTGTCACTTTCCTAATTTCTCTGCTACGTATAGTACGTCGCCCATTTATCAAAGTGATCATTGTCATGAACATCTTATTGAGAGAGAGAGAGAGAGAGAGAGAGAGAGAGAGAGAGAGAGAGAGAGAGAGAGAGAGAGAGAGAGAGAGAGAGAGAGAGAGAGAGAGAGAGAGAGAGAGCTAACAAAGAGTCGCTTTTCAGGAGTATTTCCAGAGGGTGTCCTTCTTCCACAACCCCGGCTCCTCTGAGCATGAGGGCCCGGATGACATTGACGAAGGGTTCAATGCCAGCAGCTCAAGTCAAGAGGAAACTGAGGCTGGGCACTCGGGCTCATACTCATCTTCTTTGCCGCCTTTCCACCACCTTGACCAAGACAGCCAGGTTGAAAATGAGCAACTTGAGAATCAAAGCAGCGAAGACGATACTGCAGTCGAGGACGATCTGGTAAGGTGATTTCGTTTTCTTGCAGCGTTGTGAGACATTGACGAGCTACAGACGTGACAGCCATGGCTTCGTGTGCCATGCCGATACAAAGCATACATTTGAGTCATGTTATCTTTCCTCATTGAATCATACAACTCAGACGGCTGACAAATACTTGAAACTACTCTAGTGATTATTTTGGTGTATGCTTTATACTGCTGGCTGTGGTGAAGTGAATGAGCTGCCTTTGTTATTAAGGAAAACGTTAATGAAAAATGAGAAATATCTAATAAAATAACTAATATAAAAGTTTTCTCTTTAGCGAAGTATATGTTGCCTCATATTTGACGTGAACACAATGCGTAGCAATTATCACAGAATCACATAAAATTCGTAACTAGTCTAGTGTATGTTGGTTAAAAGAACGATATGTTCAAGACGACACAATGCCCACAGGTCTGCATGACGCCTGAGGAGCCATACGAGAGGCTGTGTTCTGGCCAGCTGCCTTGCATCACGAGTCACGTGGGGCGATTTCCACCAAGCGGTGATGCTCCACACAAGAAGCTTCTCTTCCGCACTTCTTGTTTCGCCGAGACATAGCCTTCTCCCTCACAGCCTCTTGGCGGCGGCTTCCACTCTTCACCTCTACAGGACACAGCTAGCCTTGATTGGAACTGGCAACAGCGTTGTCCAGTCATAAAGCTTTCCATGACAAACATCAAGTAGTACATTGGTAACTGGTGTGAATTATGTGTTGTGCTTCACTTCTGATATACATGTACCTGAACTGATAGACCGATGTGATTTCAAACATGATCATCACAATGTGTCCTCTTTACTACCAGGCATCGAGTCACGCCTTTCATGTTCTTAAGACAGGGGGAGCGAGTTGCTCTGTTTTTAATATGGAACATAAATCTAATATGAAAAGTAACGTCAAGTACACTATACAATATTTCAGTGTCAATGCAGAATGACAAGGCATCTCACGATGAACTGTAGAATTCTGAGAGAGAGAGAGAGAGAGAGAGAGAGAGAGAGAGAGAGAGAGAGAGAGAGAGAGAGAGAGAGAGAGAGAGAGAGAGAGAGAGAGTGTGTGTGTGTGTGTGTGTGTGTGTGTGTGTGTGTGTGTGTGTGTGTGTGTGTGTGTGTGTGTGTGTGTGTGTGTGTGTGTGTGTGTGTGTAAGTCTTTAAAGTTTGGATGAACAGAGGAGACAGGCACAGACTCCCGGATCACACAGCTGACGGGTGGCTGTGTATGTCCGAAGGTTTACTGCCTTGCGAGAAATGTACTTATGAATGTTCTTGTAATAATGAATAATTTCCCTCATATCTACAATACATTCATATGTGGACACAGCATTATGGACTTAATCGTACAACCATTTCTGATATGCAGTTATACTTTAGTTCAGACAGAAATACGTGTTCATTGTTCATGGCTGGCACCAGATGTATGCTGCTGAACTCTGGAGCACTACTTATCATTCGTGCAACGAAGCTTACTGATGCATGTAACTGCTGGGTCTTCCTAAGCTTTTTCCTTGTTACTTCGCAATGTTGTGATAATTCGGCTTCCGAGTACACTCGAAGGTTTGCAGCCATTCGTCGCTTTAACAGGCGACACTGAACGGCATCTCATGACTGGTGATGTGCTTAGCACTATGTGACTCTACCAAGCAGTATTTTTTGATCATTAAATCATTTACCTCCACAGGTGAAGTTTTCTTTCTTTCTTCGGTATCAATGACAGCAGGAGTGGCATCGAGGTACTAAAAGTGAAGGTGATAATCAGTAGCCTTGATTATCCCCCCCCACAATGTGTGTGTGTGTGTGTGTGTGTGTGTGTGTGTTCTCTCTCTCTCTCTCTCTCTCTCTCTCTCTCTCTCTCTCTCTGATAAAGGAAGACTATTTTAAATTTCATCGCAAAATGTATAATCTGGTTGCGCCTCACAGCTCAGTAATCACCTCGCCCGTTCTGGACGCATTACACACATACGTATGCCAACCTTATGACGGATGAATCAGTTTAGAGCCATTCCATACGCGACCATTAATGTCAACAATACCAACAATGCAGTTAAGCTTAAGTGTGCCCGCGCGCGCGCGCGCGCACACACACACACACACACACACACACACACACACACACACACGGTCTCTCTCTCTCTCTCTCTCTCTCTCTCTCTCTCTCTCTCTCTCTCTCTCTCTCATAACATTTTCGTTGTTAGATATCACATCATCCTTTCAAAACACTGTCTACAATAAGTCAAGTATTTTCTGAAAATGTGAAAAAAGGACATACCAACCTTCTTTTCTGTAAAGTGAACAAAAATGTCCAAAGTGACTCTTCTCCTACCCTCATTATAGATTTTAATCTGCTTAGTCTTCATTGAAACTCAGTGCAACTGAAAATTGAAATATGAGGTACAAATATTTTCAAGCTTCTCCAATTTTTAAAGTTACTAATATAAATCCTGCGTTTTCTCACAACGCATCGCAGAAAACGAGTCACAAAGGCACACTGAGATATAGTCTTAAAAGTTCAATATACTATTTATTGATGAAGATGATATATGGAAATATGATATATGGAAATATGATATATGGAAATAGGTTTCATGCATATGTTTCATGCAGAGACTGCCATGCGTTGACCTGACGGCTTCTTGCATCTTCCCTTATTTTCTCTTTATAAGGAACACCTGTAAGGCAACACTGGGTAACACCAAGAAAATAGTGGTTGTATATTTACTACACGTTTTGGAAAAAAAATACAAGATAAGACAAAAGCAATCAACGCAAATTTCACATTATCCCACAATATCATAAAAGACCTTGTTGAAGATTTTACGTATGTCAATATGACGATTTTCAGTCAACTTTACCTTTCTTCAGTTTCAAGAATATCTACTGAATAGCGACGAAGCGCGTCAGTCTTGATCGATGTGTTAGAATGAATCTTCTTGAAATCACTCCTGAGAATACTGTGTAATGTAACACGCATCTCCTCAGCGGCCTCTTCCCAAAGGCACAGAAGGGAACGACTGCACCACGCCGCGCTCCAGGCACCTCACCAGGTGCGGTGCCATACTAACCCCTTCGTAGCGCACGGTGCACGGGTCCTGTCCCACTGCTATGCTGAAGGCAAAGGCCAGTGCGAACAGGCCGCAGCTGTACCTGTCATTCTGGTGCTGCACAGGCTGCACTATGGCGCCCGATGGCGGCACATGCAGTTCCTGCAGCTGCTCCACCAGTGCAGTTGTGCAGGTGGACAGACTGTTGTACATGGAATCGTACACCGCCAGCTGGCCGCTGCGACAGCAGCAGCCAGTGGGTACCCGCCAGGCGGCCATAGTCCGCCATGGAGTCCTGGCGCAGCGGCGCAGAGCGGTTCATCACCTGCAGGAAAAGAGACGTGGCGCGGGGCTGGAGCGGGGGCAGGGTGAAGGCCGCGCCGCAGGCGTACAGGCTGCAAGTCTGTGGAAAGCGTGTTTGCAATATGTCCTGAGCCAGGTCAATGACGTCATCAGAGAGCCAGCGCCGCCCCAAGATGTCCCTTCCGTCAGCACTGCGAAGGCGAGGCAAGGGCAGCGGCTGGAACAGCACAGTGCACGACTCTGCCTCGCGACGGAAAGCCTCCCTGTGTTCCTCGCCACCGTGGCAGGCGAGGTGATCGTCAGGGGACGAGATCCCCTGGTCTGAAGTCATATCAAGGAGAGGGGAATTCTCCTGGACTGAGGTCAGGTCCTCGTCCAGCAGGGAGGTCCACTCGTCATCCATGTCCTGGTCTAAGGTCAGGTCATGGTCAGGGGACGAGATCTCCTGGTCTGAGGTCAGGTCCTCGTCCAGCAGGAAGGTCCACTCGTCACCCGTGTCCAGGTCACTGTCTTGCGTGCAGGCGTCACCATCAGCTGTTTCATAATCACTGGATGATGAAGCGTCATCATCGGCTGTCTCACACTCAGTGTCAGTGGCAGTGTCAGTGTTGCACGAATCCGTGTGCAGTGACTGTGTGCCACCATGGCTGGCATCATCCGTGGCTAAGCTTTCAGGGCCAAGTGTGAAAGGCTTAGACTAATCTGTCCTGTCAGTTGCAGGCCCGTACATGTCCTCCACCAGCTGCTTGAGCCTGAAGGGGGTTGGCTCCCGTACGGACGGGAACATTATCTGTCCAGGTGAGATATCCTGGGAGAGAAACTTGAATGTTATCGGGAACACTGGTGGAGGCAGCGGACTGATCTGCTCCATCTCTATGAAGGCTGTTTCTGTCTTGCCTCCCTCTTTGGCCTCGAAGGGGACCTGTGTGACCCCTTCGGCGGTGCGGGAGAGAAGGTCGCCCAAGGTAATCTCGGCCTTGGTCCTGAGGCTTCCCCCGCGTACAGGCGCACCACCAACTTCCTGGTGCGCCCTTTAACCCGCAGCATCGGCCCCCTGCCTCGAGAGAACCTCTGCTTCAGTTCACACTTCCCTGTCCCACGCAGCTGCTGGGCGCCCTTAGTCACCGGCTGCAGAGCGAGGCACAGGTGCACCTTGGGCGTCTGCCACCAGCCCCTGTACGCCAGTCTGACCATACAACGGTATGCAAAAGATGGGCTGATGTCGTGTCAAACTCACGACGGAAAGTGGCGGCAAGGAGTTCAGCAGAATATAGACAAAATGGAGTTGTGTTGGCTGCTTTTCAGTGCACGCGTTTGCAATGTATTGATTTTTCGTTGTTTTTGGAATATCATGAAGCACAAATAAGCACAAATATTAACAAACGTAATCAGAATGTGAAGAGAATTCAAGACGCAGGGCATTAAGAGAGTTGTCGGATTCTTCAAAGATGAGTACGGAGAGAGAGAGAGAGAGAGAGAGAGAGAGAGAGAGAGAGAGAGAGAGAGAGAGAGAGAGAGAGAGAGAGAGAGAGAGAAAGCAGTGGGCATGCGCGGGGATCTTTAAGGCAGATATATTTAAGAAAGTCTAAATGTAAGACGCTGGTACTGCAGTTAAGAAAAGATGGCGTGGGGGAGAACAGAGAATCATGATCCTCTCTGAAATCTGCAACTATCGATGCATGTGTGTTTTAAAGAAGTGTGACGTGATGAAGGAAATGAGACTTAAGAACAAAGGATGCAGGTTGTAAAGTGAATAAAGTGAGAAACATATATACCGAGACACGCAAGTAAAATGGCAAGAAGGAAGTAGAGGAGGACGAAAAGGATGAATTTGTGAAAATTGAGAAGGGATAAAAAGGGCACGGGCTGGACACTAATAAAGAATGGGTGTGCGGCGTGAAGTCGAGGACGAGTTGAAAAGTGTGCAAGGAGGACGGCGGCAGGCGAACTGCTCAGAGGAGGGAAAGTAAAGAGGCTGAGTATAAAACCAGAATAAGAAAACATCAAGGGTGAGAAAACAAAAGACTTCATTGAGCCTAGGGTCATTTCAGGAGCAGATCGTGGGGCTCCTGAAGCTAAGCAGGGGTCTACATGATGAAGAGTCAAATCACGACAAAATTCGAAGAGAGTTAAATACGACATGAGTAAAGAAAACGTAATTAACAGAGCTATGTTAGTTTACACTCTTCAGTGGCGGATCACTAAAGCAAAAGTTGATTTCTCCCTCCAGAAGATTGCTCACCAATAGCTCTGCCGCGGTGCAATCAAGTCCATGATGAGATCAAGTTTCCGGGTCACTTCTTCAATGAGGGAAGGAATGAGGGGAAGAGAGGTAAAAAGAAAAAAAAAGTGAGAGACGTGGGTTTCACTGAACACCCTTCACACAGTTCTCTCCCATACCAAGACACGTCAGTCGTGAAGATTCACTTTGTAGTGTAACAAAATGAAATAATGTAACTCAACATTTTTTGTGCGGTAATAATGAAGAGACATGGCTGTCCTCTTGCAGTGAGATGCTCATGAAGACCAGTAAAGCATCAGACACTCGTGACTAAGAGGTCTTCCTATCTTATGTGACAGACTTTCATTGATGTAGAAATGCATTTTTTTTTTTTTTGCTGAGACTAAGGCTAGTCTTCTTAACAGAGTCAAAGTTTACCACCTTTAGTACTTATGTGTCACTTCATTACGGAAGTGTGTGACTGTAATACGAGGAACGAGGAAATATCCAGTCAAGTTGTTTTCATTGTGTATTTATGAAAAGGACCTCTTTTTATAGTTTATTTATTAAATGTTAGGTTTTACTGTGCACTTACAAAATGTCACTGGTTAACATGTTCATGGACGCGTGATACAGAAACTCACACGATGGATTATTTGCTTCAAACAAACTACCATTTGAGAATGCTGGGGGACGGGGAATTTGTATGGTGTATGGGTTATCAATATTAACACACTTATGATGGGAATTACACTAGATTCATACAATTTTTCTAATATAATATGGTGAAAATAACAAAGAGTGCATAAAAGAAACTCTCAGGAATAGGTAAGTCTATCTGGAGTGACGAACGACGAAAAAAAAAATAAATAAATAAATAAAAAATCCTTTCTTGAAAATTTTTTACTCCACAACTTTATCGCGCCTCTCAGCTGTCAACAGCGGCAGACCAAGTGGGCACCGCGACAGCCGGATTTACTTTCAAGCAGGATATGCTGAGAATGTGGGTGAACCTTGAAACATTCAACGCTGGAGCCTCAGCCACACTCTCTCCACTCAAGGCCTGTAAGTTGTCTGCGCCTGACACCTGAGTGGCTCTGAGATGAAGGCACATCTTCAAATTTCTGTCATGTGTTAGAAGGATGCGCGGCGACCATGCGTTCGTGTTTATTACGCTTCGTAGATTCTCATTCCCACTACTCAATTATACTGAATTCAATGCAACCACAATCTGAGAATCCATTAATAGAGCCAGACTATTATTACCCACATCGGTAAATATATGCATATTAAACATTGACATTTTCTTAATGAAAGTTCACGAATTATCTTTTATGTATATGATTGTAAATTTTTTTTTTTTTTTTTTTGAGATTTTGTTATGAAACAGTTTGATAGAATTCATCTGAACTACTTTTACTTGCTTATCGGTCAGTTCATTCATTCATTCATTCATCTGTTAATTTCCATTGTAAAAAAAAAAAAAAAAAAGCCCAGATCTGCAGTGAGATGAAGACGTTTCAACTGCAGATGATCATTATTTTCTTTCTCTCACTTTCTCTCACTACTACGAGAAGCACCGCTTTTCTAGTTCCTTGGGTATAAACGTCATACAATAATTTAATGAATCAGTATTATCCAACAATTTCGTGCAGGATGATACGTCATTCTGGCTGCCTCACCGTGTGGTGCGTGTGGCACTACCGCGCACTTTGCCCACATGGTGTTAATTCACATGGTTCTCAGTTTTATCTTCGTCACCCACGCTTATGTTACTTACCTGTAATTCTCTTTTGTCGCAATTGTATCTTTTTCAGTCCGGATTCATATTTCTCTTAAATTTAGTCGATTTTGTTTGTTTTATCACATTTATTTTCTTGTCCTTCATTATGGTTTCCTTTCACAGTCCTACGAGGCCATGCCTTGCTAAGTAAGTATCACTGCAACCTTTTCCAACGATTCCGCATCCGCTTCTAACGCAGTCTTTTGTTATTGTTTGGTGAGCTTAATATTAATGCCATCATGGTTTTCCATTTCCTCCGCTTAGCAAGTTATTGTTCTGAACTTTTAAACTAAATTTCGTTGACTCTGACTTTCTTGCTGTCAAAATATTTATTGGTTTCCTGTTACCTTCTCTCTCTCTCTCTCTCTCTCTCTCTCTCTCTCTCTCTCTCTCTCTCTCTCTCTCTCTCTCTCTTAAAATATATATACACTGCATTTGCCGAGTCAATAGTCACTAAAGCTGAAATGATTCAGTTCGTAAATTGGTAATTATGACAAGTTTTCATTTTAACAATCTATGAAGTACATTTCATTCTTAATTTACAGTGGCGACCGTTACCATCCTCCATTTCTTGTTTGTATGTACATTTTAAGAGGATGTATTTTCGACTTCAATGTACATTAGTTTCCTACATTTAAGCAGTCCCTCCTGCTTCCTGTGTTTGTTCTAAGGTTGCCTGGTGATGTCTGGCAGAACTTATGTTGGGTTTTGTTAAGTGTTCCACTAGCACGAGTGATTTGATTTCTGTTTTTTCTGTTAGGGAACCCTTCGGCAACTGGCGCACGTGTGAATGGTGCACATGAATGGTGCAACTTCTTTATCACACAGTTGTGTTGTCGAGTAAGATATAGAGGAAAAACTTGGCGGTGCTTTCTATGAAACCCGCAAGCAGTGAAGGTAGAAACAAGACATAAGTATAAATCCTTAACGTAAGTGAACCATAAGTGTATTTGCCGAATAGGTAGTGGTCACTGCTTTCATTACCGATTATTTATTATAAATATCAAAGCTTGGCCTCATTTTAATTGATATTAATATATTAATATGAGGACGTGATGAAGTACATTCGATGTCCATCCATGAATTGTCGGTTACAAACAACAAAACAGCGGCAGAAAAAAAAAAGCTGTGTTAAATATGATAATGATAAGATAAAAATAAATACATAAATAAATGAATATATGAAAAGAGAATGTGATATCGACAGTTCCTTATCATGAAAGAAATATTAGCGAGCTGGCGAACAAATATGTTAGTAGCAGGATTACAGGCAGAAATTAAAAGTATACCAATTTCCGAAGCTGTTTCCCGTATCTTTTGTGAGTGAAAACTTTCAAGCTTCAGCAGTCAATAAAGAGTGTGAAATGCGTCTCTTAAAATCTTCATGATAGAGGTAATCACCTCCACAATGTTCTCGTTACAGACAGATATGTCCACGACAGACAGGCTGGGCCAAATCAGAACGTGCAGAATATATATATATATATATATATATATATATATATATATATATATATATATATATATATATATATATATATATATATATATATATATATATATATATATATATATATATATATATATATATATATATATATATATATATATATATATATATATATATATATATATATATATATATATATATATATATATATATATATATATATATATATATATATATATATATATATATATATATATATATATATATATATATATATGTATATATATATGACCGTGTGTGTGTGTGTGTGTGTGTGTGTGTGTACAAGGCAAGGTGAATGTGAAGCACGAAGTGCGGCCTTGCATGCAATTTTTATTCTTCACTTAGAATGTAAAGTTCACACCAGCTTTGAACAGCAGGCTGGTCAGGAGAAAGAAGCCAGTTACAAAAAAAAAAAAAAAAAGATGCGTAAAGTCTTGTGTTGGAGCGATTCCTTTGATCAAAGGCGAAGTGCTTCTTTGTCTCAGCTTTGCTAAACGGGTGCGTAAAACCCGATTTACATGACATTCTCCTGGCTACAGCTCAGACCATACCTAACAATGCAACTGCAGATGCAGTAATGTTGTGAGTTAGCTACTGGTTTACGTCTGCCTGCTTTAAGAGAGATAAAAACAAAAGTTTAATAACTAAAAAAGAGGAAAATGATATCACTGCAGCTACGGACACTGGCAGCAGGCAGCACTTACCGCCGCCAACTCTTTACTATAAGTAAAACAATTTCTGAATTATTACAAAGAACAAGTAGAGAGCAGTAGGCACTTTTGGGAAGGGCAAGATTTTAATAGTCAGGATTGGTCAGGAGTGGCACACATCTTCTCTTGCCCTTATTGCACGCGCCCACGCGCCTCTTGACTTCTTTCCCACGTCAGCTCCGCTCCGGCCAGTGGACAGATATTCTGGGAAATACACAGGAGTCTTGGATGTGCAGCAGCCTAACGCCTTCTTGCTGTCCTTGACAAATTCAATTCCAAGTGTAAGTTCTAGGAACTTTGTGATATTTCTTGTTGCCGCAGGGAGGAGCAAGAGAGAAAGGAAAAGAAAGCAACGGAAGATAATGTGGAGGCGGGAGGGAAGGGAAAGCGTGGAGTAGTGTCTTTCTTTCCACTTCAATATGATTTAATAATTTTTTGTTGTCATCTTGATTAAATAGGAATACCCAGTTTATCTATTTATCTGTCTATCTGTCAATCAATCAACTTATATCTATCTACCTACCTACCTACCTATCTATCTATCTACACACACACACACACACACACACACACACACGAGAGAGAGATTGCTACGGAGAACAAGTTTCAAGACCTTGGACCCACAATGCTGCCTCATACCCCAAGCCCACCAATGAAACATGAAGACCTCCCCGTTTCGCCTTTACACTTACACCTTAAAGCAACATCACCTTCAAGGAAAGTAACAGGACATTTCAAAGTATTTTGTATCAGTTTTGAGGGTATCCATAAAATTTCTTTGATGCCAACACGTGGACCCATAACACAGCTTATAGACAAATATAAAACTTCATCTGAATAAATTTGTGTTAATTAAACTGAGAGACGAAAGAACAAATTCACAACTGAGATCCTCCCCAATTTGCAGGGACTGTGTACGCCTACATGACTATGCATGTGATTCTGTGCCTCCATTAGTATCCAGACCAGTCATGCTTGATCATGAAAAGTACATGGTAAAGACATGTAGTGCACCATTATTTTACAAGGAAAACTAATGATAAGTTTTACACAAACTTCCTTTGCTAGAACAACTTATATAACAGGCTGTTGTTATTGTTACTGCTGTTGTTGTTGCTATCGGTGGTGGTGAGACATTTCCTTGTCGTCTGCAACATCACATCCACTCTCAGACTGGAAATGTCTCTCAGAGGAAGACCGAGAACTCCCCTCCCATTCCCCTTTGCCTTTTCTTATTTCCTCTGATCCTTTCCCTCTCCCCCACGACGCAAAGAGCGGTCAACGCGGTTTAAAAAAAATACCATTTATACCGATCTGACCAGGGACACCCCACCCTCCCCCCAGCTCCGTTCAGCTCCCCCAGACGCTGTCATCCAGCATGATTTAAGGCTGGCCAGTGTTCGCTCAGAGACAGATGGGGCTGGAATTTTCGAGATAAGATTCTGCTTTCCATACTTAACACTCCGTCCTGTGATTTATTTGACTATTTGCAAGATGACGTGATCTTGCAAGTAATTCTGTAACATATTTACGGCGCTTGGGTTGAATATGCCCAGCACTCTTGAGAGGCGGGGAAAAGGGTAAGGAATAACGCAGAATAGACGAGGGGAAGTGGAAAGGGATATGTAAAATACAACAGGGTTAGGGAAGGCGGTACGGGAATGTGGAGCAGCATGAAGGCAAAGGGCGGATGCTAAGAAAAAAATATTCGCCACGCCCTCTTCACACCACTAGCACCGGGGCCGCACTCTCCCCTTTTCTCTCCACCATCCAAGTCTCGCCTCAGCTGCTGCACCTTCAAATTAGGAAGGTGCCAGACTCATACCTGTCTCAGGGGAAGGGTGGATCCTCCAACGACGCTCCTATCCGACTATTTCAGCATCCTCCCTGCAACCAACGACGCCCACAACTTAGCATCTGTCAGAAGGCAAAGAGAAAACTAGAATAAGATGGAATGTGGCGAAGGGAGAGGAGATGCTGCATAAAGTACGAACGAAAAAGGAGAATGAGGAGGAAGAGAAAGTGCAAGAAGGGTAAAATAATGGAGATGTTGAGGAGGCAGACTTAAGGAACTCGGGTAAAGAAAGGAAGACAGAATCACTACGAATGAGGGAGCAGAGAAGGGCGTGGAGGCGTAAAGGAGATGCATGGAGACTGAGACAATGCTGGCTGGAGAGTAAAAAATGTGACGGCCTGTAGGGACGTGCGGTAGTCAGTGGAGATGGGGAGGTGTGGGATGTGACACTGAAAAGTAAGACGTATGAGATGTAGGAGATGGGAAGACTGTGTGTGTGTGTGTGTGTGTGTGTGTGTGTGTGTGTGTGTGTGTGTGTGTGTGTGTGTGTGTGTGTGTGTGTGTGTGTGTCTGTGTGTGTGTGTGTCTGTGTGTGTGTGTGTGTGTGTGTGGAGGACTGGCGGACAGCGGAGGGGCTGGGCGGGCTTCATGCAGATCAAAGGGTGATGGATGAGGATGCATCGGGAAAGAAGCGGGGACTGCGATGCCTTGCTCTTTACTCCAGGACTCCAGGGGCAACCGACAGCTGGAGGGAAAAGAAA